>NW_004443965.1:10300993-10314405 GCF_000243295.1 Trichechus manatus latirostris
GAGTTTGGATGTGTCTATGGGGCTTCCATGACCTTTCCTTGTACAAGTTGTGCTAGTTTCCCCTGTATTGTGTACTGTCTCACCCTTCACCCAATGCACTCATAATTTTAATTTCCCAAATTTCCAGCACAGTTAGAAGCAATAAACCACCTCCACTATACTCCTTATTTTCACTGAAATGTATTATGGTAGCAAATACTTGGGCACTCAGCCTTGCCTTTTGAGGCAATTGATTACCAGGACCTACAGGTGATAATTTAGTTAATTATTTTGCCACAGCATGCCATAGACCACCGATGTCCCCTTTACCACTGGAAACAGGATCATTACTGCCTTTAAATCTAATTAGGCCAACCAGCTGCAGAACACTCAGAACCAATTCAGAGAACTCATGTTTAAGGCTCTGTGCCTCTGGAATCACTCTAGGTACAAAGTTGTGCAGCAGCTGGGGATCATTCAAGAAGCAGAATGGTAGAAGATATATATTAGTTGTAAGCAACAAAAAACTGGTCTGGTATTAAACATAAAAGGCATTTATTGGAAGGCTGTAAGTTTATAGAGTAAAGGGAAAGCTGAAGAACCAAGCCAGTGCAGACTGGAAACCAGAAGCTCTAGGAGGTCTCAACAGAAGAAACTTTCTGGCAGTCTCTCTCAGACACTGAGGCTAGAATGAATAAATTCCAGCTTTATCTTGTGTCTTTGTATCTTTTTGCTCAAGATTCAAAGTCTGAGAATAGGGAGTCTGATGGGCTGAGCGTAGGTCATATACCATGCCCGCCTTAGTGAAAGGAAAGAATTCCCTGGGTTGGGAGGAGAGTTTGGGGAGGGGGAGGGGAAGCAGGGGAAAGAGGTCGCAGCAGGTGGTACAAACTGAATTTCTGACCTAGGAGACCTAACTCTGGCTATTTTCCAAAGGATTCTACTACACTAGGAAACTCTTAAAAAATACTTTTCCAACTTACCTCAGGTTCATAAAAATTGATCCTCATAGGCTATAGTACTAACGTATATGCTTTAACATAGAGGCATTAGTCAACATTTGTAGAGAGAATGGATAGCCTGGCACTGGACCATGCCATAGCTGAGACTTTTTTGAAAGTAGCCAAATGCAGAACAAACTGACTCCTGTTCATGCATCTACTCAGCGGTTGAAATTGCCTGACACGTGAACATCAACAGTCACTCAGTCAACAAGTATTTATTGAAAACCTACTATGCACCCAGTTACTATTCTAGACTAATCTTTTTATACCAATTGCTAGGGCTAGGTTAATTTTAAAGGACAAATGACATCAATTTTGTAAGATTACGTTGATTTCTCATCCAGGTTGAGCACATGTGTGTGTCTGGGCCTGGAGAGTAGTAACAATTCCCTCAAAACTTCTCAAAGGAGAAAAAAGGAATTTATTGTTTCCTACTAATTATACACCTAGATTGCTGACATAGTCCCCTTTTAAGCCTGGAAGATTAAGGCCCATTTCTGATGATGGTTTTGTTCAACACTTTCAAGCTTTCCTCAGTGTTTGGCACATCATAGCCAAAAAACCCAAGCCAGTTGCCCTCTGAGTCGATTCTGACTCATGGTGACCCCATGTGTGTCAGCGTATATGCTCTATAGGGTTTTCAATGGCTGATTTTTCAGAAGTAGATTGCCAGGCTCTTTTTCCAAGGCACCTTTGGGTAGACTTGAACCTCCAACCTTTCAGTTAGCAGCTGAGCATGTTAACTGTTTGCACCACCCAGGGACTCCTTGGCACATGATAGAGAGTTATAAATAATTGGTGAGAAAATGAATGAGTTTTTTCACAGAGAACATGTCAAATACTAGTAACTTTCTGAGATGCCTCAAAGAGCTGAACTCCGTGACTGGAGAGAGCATAGCATGGTTAAAAAAAAAAAAAAAAGCACTGGGTCAGGGACAGGACAGCTGGGGTCTAGCTTTAGCTCTGCCACTGCCTGGTTATGTGACTTTGAGCAAGGCGCTTTCCCTTTCAGGGCCTTGCTGTCTTGTCTGAGGACACCTGAGATTTGAAAGGCTGCCATGGGAGGACTCTGGCTCTCAAAGATGTTTTGTTTAGACTGCACAATGTTCTAAACAAGCTTGATTTGGATGCCTTTTGGGACATGCAATTGGCTACAGCTTCCGTCCTCATCACCTTTGTGCATTTTTACCACCAGTTTGGCCCATGTATGCGTCTTAGTTTGAGACTTCTGAGCATGATAGACCCTAGCTCTGACATTCTCTGAGGTCATGCCACTGGGGTATAAGCAGCACAATGGCAGGAGTTTTAGCCTGCTCTGACCACTACTGAATGTCTAGTCCTAAAACAGTATCTAGAACATAATAAAACCCATTGCTGCTGAGTCGATTCTGACTCATAGAGACCCTATAGGACGGAGTAGAACTTCCCTATAGAGTTTCCAAGAAGCACCTGGTGGATTCAAACTGCTGACCTTTTGGTTAGCAGCCGTAGCCCTTAACCACTACACCACCAGGGTTTCCAAAACATAATAGATGCTTGGCAATGTTTGTTGAATGAACAAATGAATAAATGCAGGAAAAAGAGGCAATACTACCAAAGCAGGTAGAAGGGAAGGTGGTGGATCTTGTCCAGAGATGTCTCCTTCCGATTTGGATAGTTTGTTTGCAGTTGAAATGGAGCAGGAGGCTCTCTGGTCTTCTCTGACTCCTTAGCTTGTCTGCGTCCACCAAGGGAATTAACACCACTGCAACAAGCTTCCATCTTCAAAGAATACAAGTTGGTTTAAATATTAACTGCCACTTTCAGCGCCTTTTCCTAAGTGAAACTGACCTCTTTACACAGCTGTGTTGCAGTGAGCACTGTCAGGAGACCAACTCTGGTCGTCTAAGCTAGAATTTCTAGCCCCTTTCCTCCCCAACTCAGTGTTCTCTTACTACTGGAGCCAGTTGTAGAGTTACCTGTGAGCTTCCTACTGTGTGTTTTTTTAAATTCCTTTCTGAGAGTGCAACCCCACAGCACTGCTGTTAACACTCAATAAAACTTTTTTTTCTGGTAGCTGTTAAAGTTTAACATCAGATTATACTACCCTACCCCTCAGCAGAGTATCCCACACAGGCCTTCCTTGCTATACACAAGTGGGTCCCTCCAACATACCAGCTTTGGAGGGAGTACAAAACCAAGCTCTCTTTCATAGCCACCTATGAAACTGCACCAAAACAACACTTTTCATCCTTCAGTAACAGCCCTGGCAGTTAGAAACATTAAAATATCTCTCAGACAAATAAACCAGATGAAGTTAGACTTGAGATTTAAAGATACAGTTCAGAATCAGAAACGAACACTGTATTATCTGTCAGCACGTATGCTATTTTCTTACTTTTTTTTTAGCTCTGATAATTTGTAGTATAAAACTTCAATGTGTAAATTAAAAATGTAAGCAAGTTGACCAATTTTGTCTGACAAACTCATGCTAATACTTATCTGGATTCAAGAAGAAAAAAACCCATGTTTGAACTCCACACAAAGAGGACAGAGCAAATAACTCTCCTGGTCTCCTGTAATTTAAAACAGCAACACTTGCCAAGGCCTGGAAGCTTAAGGACTCAGTCTGAGCTCCAAACGTCACTGGTGTAGCTGCCATTTCATTTATAACTTGGACATAAGGGCAGCATCTTGTCTGCGCTGACAGAGCTGGTGATGAGCAAAGCACTCCTCTCCTCAGAGTCCTCCGTGGAGGCTGACAGCCAGACATTCTCCACAAACATACAAAGGAAACTCTCCTTTTCTCTGCGCTAATAGGTGTTTTCACTGGAAATATCCCTGCCAGACTTTCAGCTTTTGCTTTCACTTGGCATTTGTAGACAAATGAGCCCAGGTGCTTTCACTCTGCACTGCCCATCAAGGTACAAAGTCTGAGAAGTCTTGGGAAGATAAACATGCAGAAGAATCTGGGCCCACAGGGTCATAGGTTTTGCCCTTGCGAATGAGACTCTGAGATAGCACAGTACTGTGTCATCCTCACAAAGGATGCGTGTGGACTGTGAACTGCAGAGCAGCAAGCTTTAGGTTTATTTACTCGTCTCTGGAGTAATTGGCTCATACCTCATATGTGATTATCTTTATCTAACCACCTGAGTAAAAAATAAAGATGTGACGTTCGTTTTAACAGATAGGAGACTCGTTCAGTGGAACTCAGATTTAAAACCAAAGTGATTATCTAAAATTATTCCAACCATGGGACACTACATGGTAGCCTTGAGGAGGACAATGGGAGAAATTCAGAGGTTGATTTATAGAAATGAGCCTGCAAAACTCTGTACCAGGTTTAAATAAATCTAGACTATCACATGGGTAGAGATGACAAATAATAGCTTTATCTTTTTATTTAATGTATGTGGAAAATATTGCTCTTCATTATTATATTCATCATCATCTTCAAAATCAACAAGAAAATATTCCAACCAAATTGTAAGTATTCACTGAATCAGGCTGAATTTGCAGCCCAAAGAAGACAGCAGTGATGGAGATGCCCATGTAAAGTACACATGATTAGAGAATGATTAACAAAAATATACACTGAGGGAAAGTCGATTTTCAGAGATAGGCAGCCATAGGAGTTTCAGACCGGGTAAAATTCTTAAGGCAAGTCTCTTTTGAATTCATTTGTATATACGCCATAGCAATCAGCACAATGGTCTTGCACAAAATTGGTGTCAGGAAGATTCTGTGGAGAAGGTAGGATTTCCAAATGTGTTTGAAAAATGGGATGGAGTGTATCTTTGAAGTTTACCTTCAAGATCTCTTAAAGAGAAGACAAACTTTTCTTCTGGCTCTCTTTATGTTTTCTCTCTAAACTTTTCTCTTTAAAAATAAAAACAAAATGAAACGAAACAAACACTCTCCCTCAATTTGCCCCCAGGTTCTTCTTTCTAAATGGAGAACCAGTGGCTGCCTCCACATAGGAGAACCCAAAGCAGTTCTGGAACATCAACCCTTGGAGACTTAACCACATTGTCATCTGGACTATTTTATGTCTGAGTTGTATTGTCTGTGCAAGTCAAAACTGAAAAACTTCATAGATACTGTGCTTTTGATTGAACTATTTTGGAATGCTGAAAATGCTTTAAAAAGTCATAAACAGCCCAGATTTTTAGTTAGATTTTGAGGATGAGATTATTAAATTTGAGAATTTTTCATAAGAAAACATAGAAAGTAAAATAATTCCTAAACTTCCAGAGTGTGAAATCGTAACTGCCTTCCTTGCTGCCTAGTTTTTGCTAAAGAGGCCTTTGTCTTGCTCCCTCTTCACTGCCTTGAGAAGAGATGTGTGCTGTATGTTCCCGCCCCACCTCTCACTAATCAGCCTCGCCTTGCAGAGGGTTCTGAGAAGCATCATGATGGATTAGGAAATTATGAGATTCGCACTAGTTTCACACTAGAACTAAAACAAATGGATGTATGAGACTGCTGAGGCTTTTAGAAAGCAGAAAACTATTGAGCTGTGTACAATATCAAGTAGTTTTCAAGAATGTGCCAAGCATAAACTCTATGATGATGTAATTTTAATTTAGTTTTTATTCTTATCAAAGCTATATGTGCACGTCTCAAGAGGCAAAGAGCTTTATGAGGTTTGTATGAAAAACAGTAGTCTCTACCTCTGTCTCCCCCATTTCCCACTCTCTGAAGGCAACCTCATTCAACTTTCCCTAAGGATTATCTTGGTTATGAACGAAATCAGTTCCTGTGTCTTTAAATTTTTAAGTCGAATTTGCAGGTAAGTCAGAACAGTGCATATGGTTCTCATTTAGCCTTACTTTAGTGCAAGAAGGAGCCCTGGTGACACAGTGGTTAAGAGCTCGGCTGCTCACCAAAAGGTAAGCAGTTTGAATCCACCAGCGGCTCCTTGGAAACCCTATGGGGCACTTCCACTCTGTCCTCTAGGGTTGCTGTAGTCAGAACCGACTCAATGGCAATGGGTTTTGGTTTTAGTGCGAGAAAAGGCTCAAAGCCTTTTCAGTGATTTAAAAGCTGCACGTGAAGGTGGTTTGCATGAAGAATTTGTTATGTAGGGGGTTGGTTCAATCGTTTCAAAGTGAGGGCGAATTTACATAATGTTAAAGGGCAAGTAGACTTGTCCGTAAGTGGGACTTTTATAACTTGGGGACTGCCTGTATTTATGTTCACATCTCTAAATCACAGGCTTTTAATACTACTTCTAAAATTTTCACTTTAAAATACTACCTTTAAAATGAGTTTCCATTATGGAAGATAAGGATTTAGTGCCCTTTCTCACCCCCTCCTACCACCCATATTCACGTGACCTATCACCTTTCAACCCTGTACTCCCAAAGAGTTTTACATGCTTTTAGTTATATTAATGTATATGTCCTCATTTTATGAACATTTAATACGCTATTGAAAGCTGAGCTATATAATATACTATGTTTGCTTTTCCTTTTATCTACAATTTACTGTTTTCTCTGGCACTAATAATTGCCTTGCTTTTTCCTTTGCTTGGTTTTCTATATATTTATCACCAAATAAATCAAAAGACGCATTGCATTGGGCAAATCTGCTGCAAAAGACCTCTTTAAATTGTTGAAAAGCAAAGATGTCACCTTGAAGACTAAGGTGTGCCTGACCCAAGCCGTGGTGTTTTCAGTCGCATCATATGCGTGTGAAAGCTGGATGATGAATAAGGAAGCCTGAAGAATTGACGCCTTTGAATTGTGGTGTTGTCGAAGAATATTGAATGTACCACGAACTGCCAAAAGAACAAACAAATCTGCCTTGGAAGAAGTACAACCAGAACGCTCCTTAGAAGCAAAGATGGCGAGACTACGGCTCACATACTTTCGACTTGTTATCAGGAGGGATCAGTCCCTGGAGAAGGACTTCATGCTTGGTAAAGTAGAGGGTCAGCAAAATAGAGGAAGACCCTCAATGAGATGGATTGACACAGTGGCTGCAACAGTAGGCTCAAGCATAACAAAGATTGTAAGCATGGCGCAGGACCAGGCAGTGTTTCGTTCTGTTGTATGTAGGGTTGCTATGAGTCGGAGCCGACTCGACAGCACCTAACAACAACAACAACATCACCAAATAAACCCCAGACTTGCTTCTGGTCATGGAAATCTTTCAATATACTCAGCTACGTTAGATGACCCATCAGAAGTCATTCTGAGAGCCTTGTGAGTTGTTCCAATCTTTATTGGTTGATCCCTTGGCTGGTCACATACCTGTTGTCTTGGGATTTCTTTATCAGCATCTTGGGGATTACCTTAGCCTCTTGTTTATGTTGAATTCTCTGTTTCCTGGATCTCATGTTGTCCTCTTTCTTGATTTACTCACTTGTTTTGGTGGAGCACATCCTCCAGAAGTTTTCTGAGAAAGAGTAGATGAGAGGTGATTTAGAAAATAATATTGGAATCATTATTCCTTGTCCTTGAGCATAGAGAATGTGACCCACCTGGAGATGGGCTCACAAGGGCTCACAAGGACTCACAAGGACACATCAACTGGGCCCTGAGGTATAAAGACAATACATAGGATAATCTTGGAAAATATGTTTTAGGGAACCTTTCACATAAACCATTCAAACAGAACACAAAAGACTTTCCATTATCTTTTTCTATTAGCATTTAGCGAATAGAAAATTTGTTGGAACAATGAAGACCGTCTTGACTGTCATTACTGGAACCTTACCAATAATTGTTAAGAAAGACAATTCAAAATGTAGGATCACAGTTTCTAGACAATGTGTGAAAAGGTGAAACCGTCAATGGTCTTGCCCATCAGTAATGTTAATATATACTGATCACTACGTAAAGTTTCTTGGACTTGGGCAGACATGTCTGTGGCAGCATGTTTGTCTGTTTTCCCACTCTTGTCTACTCTGTAATATTCTTTGGATTTGGGCAGACATGGCTCTAGCAGCATGCTTTCCATTTTCCCACTGTTGTCTATACTGTAATATTTCCTTGGATTTGGGCAGACATTAACTCTGGCAGCATGCTTGTCTGCTTCCCACTTTTGCCTTTTTGCATATATGCCAAATAAAACTTTCTTTTTGCTTTACTAAACTTCATGATGTTTTTCCCCTACAACAGGTAAATTTTTTGAGAACTTGCATTATGAAGATATTTTCATTCTATCCTTCCACTTGATTAATGGTAGGGCTGGGTATAGAGTTCTAGGTTGGAAATAATTTTCCCTCAGGATTGGAAGCCATTTCTTCTTGGCCTTCATAGTTCCAGTGTTGCTGTTGAGAAGTCAGGTGCCATTCTGATTCCTGATAGTTTGTACCTTTTTTTTTCTCTCTCTAGAAGTTTAGGATCTTCTCTTTGTCCTAAAGTGTTGAAATTTCAAAATGATGACCCTTGGTGTGCACTTATTTTTATCCATTGTAGACAGCACTTAGTGGGGCCTTCAAAATTTCTACTGAGATTTTCACTGTTATTATTCCTACTTTTAAGGAGCCCTGGTGGCACAGTGGTTAAGTGCTTGGCTGCTGATTGAAAGATCGGCAGTTGGAACCCACCAGCCACTCCATGGAAGAAAGATATGGCAGTCTGCTTCTGTAAAGATTTACAGCCTTGGAAACCCAATGGGGCCGTTCTACTCTGTCCTACGGCATTACTATGAGTCAAAATTGATTCAATGGCAATGTGTTTGGTTTTTTGATATCCTACTTTTAATGTTCCCTGAATGTTCTTGTTTTATACATAACATCTTATTCTTGTTTCATGAATGTGATAGTTAACGTTTTTAAATGCTTCATGTGTCTGCATTGTATTTATCCAAGTTGTTATTTGTTTGTTGATTAGGCCTCTTTCTTTCCTTTTAGAATTCTCCCTCAAAATTTGGGTACTCCTTGACCGTCTGTTCATATGTAAGAGGAGAGCACTACAAAGCTGATCAGTTCTGTATGAAAAGCAGGGACGAATTAACCAGTAAGCATGGTGTGCACCAGCTTACAGTAAGCAAGGTATGCATGGGCTTAATTGTGCTAATTTACTAGTCCATAATGCACAAAAGGGAAATGGGAAGACGTCACTTGGCAGGCACTATTGTGTACTACAGATTAGTAAGTAAACACGATTAAGCCCTGTGTACCTTGCTTATTGGGTAATCTGTCCCTGAAGCAAAGGCAGGGCTTGTCAAACTCAGAGCTCTACAGTGTAGTAATACAGCTGAGCCATTTCTTAGGTGAAACCCCAGTGGCAGTCTCTAGGTCTTTTCTCTTAACTGGTCAGTTTCCCCAAAGAAGTCTCTTCTGATATCACCTTGCAGTGTTTAATCCTAGAGTTCCCGTTACTGTCAAGTCAATTCAGACTCATAGTGACTGTACAGGACAGAGTAGAACTGCCCCGTAGGGTTTCCAAGGAGTGGCTGGTGGATTTGAACTGCTGACCTTTTGGGTAGCAGCCATAGCTCTTAACTACTATGCCACCAGGGCTCCAAGAAGGTAAAATACAGTGGGAGGAGGGGAAGGATGGTAATTTCAACATTCAGTATGTCAACTTCACTTATTCACCCTGTTTTTCCATCTCAACTATGCTTAGTGTTCCCTAGTCTGAAAATCCTTTGTTTTAGCCTCTCCGGGGGATAAACTTCCAGTCTTCTGCCAGAGTGGTAGAGGAGATATGGGGATCTCAGTGCTTCTTAAACAATCTCAACCAATCTTGTTTTAATCCCATCATTACCCCCACTTCCAGAGATAACTGGTACTGTCAATTCCTGGACATATTGGGGATTCCATGGTGTAAATCAGATGGCCTCTCAGCTTTTCTTACTTTCTTGGGTCTGCTAAGCCATTACTACTCTTCCAAATGCTTTTCCGCTTCTAAAATGGTGTTACTGCTTCTCCTCTTCTCTTTGTTTAGTTTTTGTTTGTTTAATCAATCCCCCTTCAGTTGTCATTTTAGCAGAATTTCTGCAGGCAGTAGAGGCAAATGTGTGTATATAGGCAGCTTTCTTTAACTGGAAGTCCACTAAGCAATCTAACATATTTTTTAAAGAAAAAAAAAAGTAATGTTCTACAGAGAAACATTCTGTGCCCACCTGACATGCACAAATCAAGGGCCTACTGTAAGTTGCTAAATTAAAGGGAAAATAATACCATTTTTGACTTCTCTCCAGTATCTGGCCTGTAGGTTGGATCCTTGATCAGATGCCTGCTATATTGGACAGGGGTCCTCAGAAAGTGAGTGCTATGCCCTTGGACTTAAGCTCACACCTCAAAGAGAGTCTTAAGGAGGATTTCTGCCTCTCACTTTAGATCTCTGTCCTATTCACCTGTGACTGATTGCTGGGTAATGACAGAGAGGCTAGAAAGGGTAGAAGGTGTGATCCTAATTGGGGATGGAAGAGGAGAACCTGAAACTCTGAAAAATCCACTCCACTCCCTCCCCTGCACTGTGGGATTGCCCCTCCAGTTGCCCTTTTTGACCTCTTTCTCCCTGGTCTCCTTTGCAACACTGCAAACCATGCACTTCAATAGTCAACTAAGAACTACCCAGCCTGTGGGGCCAGGGAGTAGAACTCTGTCAAGCCACTTTTCTCAGGAGCCAAGTGGATAAACACATCTCTACAAAAAGACAGTTTAATTTGCCTCCCATTTTCATCACTTTTTTGGAAGGGGAAAAATAAATAAGATTTTAAGCTTTCAAAAGCTAAGCTCTCTCAACAGGGCCAATTCTTAGTGGGGGAGTTTATGGACAAGGGAGCAGGAGCCCTTTCCTGAGGCCTATCACATGGAGGGACTTCTAACTACCTATCTCCCCTCAATGATTTTATGTAGGACAAGTTAGGCCTGAATGAATGTCAGGTAGACCTGTAATGGGAATTGCATCATTTCAGAGGGTGCTTGTGGGAAGGGGAAAGGGAGGACCATCAGCTTGGCAGGCACAGGAAGAATATCTTAAAGGACTGATTGTATGTTGATAGGTCTCAGGATTGTCTATATTTTTGCTTTTTAAAGTCCCACCTGGCTGTCTAGTATCTTAAATTCTACACCCTGGGCATTTGTCAATTTGCTGTGTCCTAGAGAAACTGCTGGCTTGCAGGATTAGCATCCCAGAACCAAAGCTTGCTTAATTTGTTTATCATTTGGATAACTCACCCAAAAATCTTTCACAGTCCCCGCTTAGGCTATGAAGAGCTCTCATCTAGTGGGTGCCTTCCATTCTCTTTACTTCAGGCTTGCTCCCATATTTCTCATTCAGATTTCTATTACTTCATCTGACTGCAGAGCTCAAAGGCTCAGGAACTGGAGGAATTCACAGAGTGTTGGGAAGCAGCTCAGACCTGGATTGAGCCCTGAACACTGCTTATTTCCGGCATCTCGGAAAGTGCTCCAGGCTCCATCCTCCTCCAAGCTCAGGGTGAGCATCTCTCAAAGTCAACACCATTTTCTGCGTATGTGTCTTTATACATAATTTTCAGTAATACTTTGCAGGCAGCTGCCTTTCTACATAGGATCAGCTGCCGGAAATGCAGGAAACCACACAGGCCAGAAACAAAAAAGACACTCGAGGTATTGTTTAGAGAACACGTGTAAGATGTTAGAAACCACAACATCCTACACCTGTAGCAACATCTCGTGCAGATGGGTATGTGCTTTACAGCCTGTTTCAGGCTTGAATGTGTACTGCTTCTAAGAAACAAACTCAGGCTGCCTTCCTGCCAAATTCCCTGCTGCCGATGATTGTTCCTGAAAGGCTGCGTACATTACAACTTTACTACCTCTGCAGCAAAGAGAAGCCTTCCTTTGCAAAGCTTTGCCCTGATTCAAGCCAAGGTCATAAACTGAGGTTTCTGACAGAGCAGTTTTGCCCCCAGAGACTTTTCTTGCTCTTTCAAAGTAAACAGGAAACCAAAACAAACTCTATTGGGCTTATGCCTAACAAAACGCAGATTCAGCCTGCCACTCACTCATTCACTCACTCACCCACTCACCCACTCGCTCACCCACTCACCCACTCACTCATTGTTGTCCAAAAGTAGCACTTACCACCTCAACATTAGTTATAAGAAAAACATATTAGCTCTGTGAGTTTTGACTTCCTCCCAATTGTATTTCCTGAAAATAGACCCAGGGCCCAATGATGGAGTGAGAGGCCTTACTGTGAAGTAGGAAACTTTCCATTGACTGGGGTTTGAGCACCTAATCAAACAGATTTTTATCTCTGTTAGTTTCCTACTTAAATCCACCATAACCATTAACAGTCTCACTGTTCAGAATATATGAATGTTCTCAAAATTGATGACTATCTACAATTTTGGGCAAGATCCAAGACCATAAACTCTTGTGTGCTCTGGGAACCAGAAGGGCCAGTGAGGCCAGGAGCAGTAGGAGTGTTGGATAATGCTGACTGCTTCTTAGAAAATATGTTTAAGTTAGGAACTCTTTGGGGATTTTTAAATCTATGGTTTATTTCATAGTGACTCTCAGGGTCTTTCTGCCTAAGCCAACTTCTAAACAGGGATACTGGAAAGTCTTGATGAAAGAGACCCTGAATACTTTTCAGTTAATTTTGTCCCTGTCTAACTTGAGTAAGCCTGTCTGATGAGCCCTGATCTCCCGTATGGAAGGTGAGAATTCTACCACTGAACCACTGATGCCTCCATATCCAAGTGCTCTGTCTATATCTGAATCCTGTGTCCTACTACAGCACTCGCTCTCAGGAAGTCCCCTCTGTCTCAGAATCAGCACTATCTGGGGGAAGCCCAGGCCACAAGGAGAGGCCAGAGGATGTGTCCTGTGAGAGTCGCCGCTGAGCCCAGGCTTCCAGCCATCTCAGTCCAGGTGCCAGATGCAGTAGTGAAAAAGCCTCCAGTTGATTCCAGCCCCAGTTTGAGCAGGGCAGCAGGATTAACCAGCTTCCAGAGGCTCTGCTCTGCTATGTCTCAGGAAGTAGACCCCGAGTTTCTGTAGGGAAAGGCAATGTTTGGGCCCAGAAAACTCCATATCTCAGTCATCTGGTCAGAGTGGGTTAAGTGTCATCTGCCCAGAGGCTGCTTGCATCTTAGCAAAGATGCTTCTACCCTAAATAGGCTCTGATGGAGGAATGGAGACGCAGGGTTGCAGCCAGGCCTTTCTTCCTAATCTATCTTTGTCTAGAAGCTCCACAGAAACCTGTTCAGCATCATAGCAACACGTAAGCCTCCAAATGACAGATGGGTAACAGCTACACTTAAGGGAATCCAACCCAAGTCTCCTGCATGGAAAGCAAGAATTCTACCACTGAAACATGAATATCCCTGTATCTGTCTTATATGTATATCCCACCCCACCTTTTTTCATTATCCAGAATTTGAGGCCATTTATTAATTTTTCAAATCTGTATTTATTTATAAAAATAAAATATAAAATTTAATTTAGAATTAAGTTATATTAATAAATATAAAATAGATAAAATAAATAAA
>NW_004443965.1:10314505-10349081 GCF_000243295.1 Trichechus manatus latirostris
TAAACAAATATTAAAATAAATTAATTTAAACAAAGTAAATATTTAAAAATATAAAATAAAACAAATTAAGATAAAATAAAATAAAATTCATAATTAGGTTAAATTAAATTAAATGAATAAAATAAATAAAAATAAAATAAATTAAATAACTAGAGTAAAAAATAAAATATTAAATTAAATAAGTAAAATATAAAATAAAAAATAACATAAAATAAGTGTCTGAAATGACATTTTCCTTATTCCTTTCACAGAATTGCAGTGAAGACATGTAGGTTCTCCTTTGGAAAACTTCAAGTGATAAACAAATCTCAGGTTCCTTTTTTGCCTTTAAAGGTAAGGGGAAGTTTATATACAATTACCTATTGTATTAGATATCTATTGCTGTGTAACAAATCACTCCAAAACTGAGTGGCTTAAAATAAAATGTTTATTATCACGAGTTTCTGTGAGTCAAGAACTCAGGAGTGACTTAGCTGGGGGGGTCTGGCTCAGGGTCTTTCGTGAGGTTGTAGTCAACATGTTGGCCAGTGCTGTGGTCATCTGAAGGCTTGACTGGGGCTGGAGAATCTGCTTCCCAAATGGCCCATTCACATGGCTGTTGGCAGGAGGTTTCAGTTTCTTAACACATGGGTCTCTCCACAGGGCTTCCTGAGCATCCTCAAGACATGATAGCTGGCTTCCACCAAAGTGAATGATCCAAGAGAAAGCAAGACAGAAGCTACAATGTCTTTTATGACCTAGCCTTGGACATTACACGTGATCATTTCCATAACATCCTGTTGGTTACACAGGTCAGGCCTATTCAATATGGGAGTAGACGACACATAAGCGTGAATACCAGGAAGTAAGGATCTTTAGGGTGCTATCTGGAGGTTGCCTTCCACAAGCCTGAACTATACTGACACATAACTAAGTGAATTAAAAGCAGTTATTAAGTACATGTTTGAGCTCAGCATATTGCTTCTAAGCATTTTCCCATGCCTCAGTCACACAGGAGCCTATCATCATTTGAGGATCCTCCTATAAGCCCTGAGTGTCAAATCAGAGTTAAATACTCAGTCCTTGGAATCAGAGATTGATGAGTACACTTCCTGGCTCATTTACCTATGAGTCTGAGCTGATAGTTCCTCATTTGCAAAATGGGCTATAATATACCTACCTCACAGGCCATTAATTGAGAGACCATAGAACAGTACCTGAGTACTCAATCCACGGTAGGTATTTGTATTAATTATTATTGCTTTCATCATACAAGGAGCCCTGGTGACACAGTTGTTAAAATGCTGGGCTGCTAATTGAAAGGTCGGCGGTTCAAACCCACTAGCTGCTCTGTGGGAGAAAGAGGTGGCAATCTTCTTCTGTAAAGATAAATAGCTTTGGAATCCCTATGGGGCAGTTCTACTGTCTTTTAGGATCACTATGAGTCGGAATTGATTGGATGGCAGTGGGTTCATCATACAGTTAAACTTGAGTGATAAGCACAAGTGCACGGAGTTTGCATTCTGGCATCTCTTTTACTTAAAAGCAAAAAGAAAGCAAGAGAGAGACAAGAGAGCTTTTTGTTTTCTCTCAGAATAGTGACACTCACCCATTAGTTTATGAGAGGGCAGATGACAACCAAGAGCAGAGAGGGCTTCCTGACCAAGATAGAGGATCCTGTCCCCTCAAATGTGTCCCTGGCAACTGCACAGTGCCTGTCCTTGGGGTTTAGGCCAGAGTGAATTTGAAGCAGTGAGCCCCAGCCTCCGCATGAAATGTTTGGTTGTGAAGAGGTAGCCACCACCTACTTCTTTGATAAGGTGAAATTTGACACATTTTGGATACCTTTTTTTTTTTTTAATTGTTCATTCCCGAAAACACATTTTGTTTATAAAGAGCTTTGTTGAAAAAGTAAAAGCTTAATAATCCTGTAAAATGACTTTCAGAGGAAAATGCAGGCCTTATATATTGGTGGATCCATTTTGAGCTCCATAAAAGTAGGGACTGTTTTTAACTATCTTTACATCTATGAAAGGATTAAATAAAATATGGTCTGTTATATCTTGTGCCAGAGTAATTTTCTGGTAATTTCCTACCACATTTTACTTGCATGTGAAATGGAACAGGTCCAAACACTGTCAGTTCTCCCCCCCCACCCCCTCTTGGAGACATATCTTTCTGGAGTCTTCTGTTCACCTACTCCAATGTGGATGAGACAATCTCTTGGTGTGCTGTAAAGCTGACATCCTGGATATTCCTTTTAAATCATTCGGAAAAACTCCCTTTACCTCCCTCCTATGTTAGATTTCCTATTTCTGGATTCTATGTCTTCTTCATTCTTCAAATTTGCCCTTACTGGTGGAGCATATCCTCCTGTAGTTCTCTGAGAACAAATGCTTTTGGCTGAAAATAACAGAAAGTCTAACTAATTTTGTTTAAATAATAAATAACATTTACTAACTCACTGTGATAGGATGCATCCCCTACCCCTGCAAAGATGTCCCTGTCCTAATCCCCAGGGCTTGTGAATGTTACCTTACATGGCAAAAGGGACTTTGCAGATGTGATTAAGGATAAGAACCTTGAGATGGGGAGATTATCCTGGATAATCCAAGCAGGCCCAATCTAATTACATGAATCCTTAAAAGTAGAGAAATTTTCCCAGCTGTGGTTGGAGAAAAACGACAGATGCAAAGATGAGCCAAGGAATGTCAGCAGCCTCTAGAAGCTGGGAAAGACAAGAAAACAGATTTTCCCCTAGAGTCTCCACCAAGGAATGCAGACCTGCTGATACCTTGATTTTAGCCCAGTGAGACCTGTGTTGGATTTCTGATCTTCAGGACTGTAAGATAATACATTTGTGTTGTTTTAAGTTTGTGGTAAATTGTTATAGCAGCAATAGAGAACTAACACACTCACATAACAAGAAGCCTGGTTGTTGGCCAGTTTCAGGTTGATGATTGCAATGGGTCAATGACATCATCAAGTACCCAAGTTCTTTTCATCTTTCTTTTCTGCATCTTTGGCATTTGGGTTCTCCCCTTGGGGTCATAAGATAACTACAGCAATTTGGGGCATCATGTTCTCACACAATTTCATCCACAAACCAGAAGAGTAAGACCCATCCTTTTGCTTCTTTTTAAGGTCAAGAAAATTTTCTTATACCTCTAGTAAACTTTTTCTTGATTAAATTTATTTGAATTATGTTACATGCCCATTTCTAAGCCAGTCACAGGAAAGGGGAAGGGAAGTACCACTTATTGGCTTAGATTAAACAAGGCAACTTCTTGGACTGAGAAGAGGCTTGGCTTTTGGGAAGCACATGGCTGTGTGATGCTTGAATAAAAATAATATGAAAGAAGTGTGGGAATGGCTGTTGGGTGGACCAACAGTGCTGTTACAGGGTGCATGGGCATTAAACTTTGAGACCTTTCATGTCTGAAAATGTCTTTATTCTAGCTGCACATTTGATGGGTAGTTTAGCTGGGTACAGAATTCTATGATTGGAAATTAGTGTTCCTTAGAATTGTGAAGGCATTGCTCTATTTTTTTCTCACTTTCATTGTTATTTTTGACAGGTTTAATGCCATTCTGTGTGAGGAGGCAGTCCTTTGGACAAGCCTGGTGGCTATGTCTTCCTCATTCCTCCTCTTGCTAGCATCTTTAGGCTTTGGAACAACTACCAGCACCCTCCCTTCTCTGAAGCCTGATGGTTTGTCTAAATGACATCAGGGTAAAAGAGATACAATTCCAGGTTAGGTGCCAAGATGTCTGAACACTGTCTCCTCCTAGGGTGGTCAGGCAGGAAAAAATCCATGTAATGTGTCACATAGGCTGGGGGTTTGAAACTGCTGGAGGAGGGATTTTTCTCTGTGTCCTCAGCTATGGTGCAGGTGGGGCATGCATAGCATAAGCTTACAGTTCACCTAACTGGACCTACCTGGCCATGGGGAGATTGGCAGAAGGTAGGCTCCCAATTTAGCCCCTCACCCATGATGTCAGGTGGAGGGCATGTGGAAAAGTTCTCTTTCTCCAGCAGGACAGCTTCCAGAACCAGTGGGTGGTGGGGGCAGCCTGTCATGTAATTGTTCCATTCAAGTTCTCCATCTATGATACATAGGAAAATATACATAGAAGTTTTCCATCTCTGCCTGGACAGCTTTTGAGCCAGGGGGGAATAGCTTGTCTGTCATATGCTTCTTTTTGTAAGTAATAAAAGTTACTTTTCATGTGCTATCATGTGTTCAGGCGCTGATCAGAAGGATGTGATATCCATGGAGGGAACACATTTAGTTATTGGTGCTCTATTTCTAATAGCCTCCTGGCTATCTAGAAATTGGGTACCACCTGTGAGTACATTGCAGATATACTGTGTTACATCTCAGATTTTGTGCAGTGAAGCAGGGTCTGATGATGTATCTCATTCTGATGCCTGGCTTTTGGAATGGGATCTGTTTTTATTTCTAGAATATTTTCGGAGTTTCTATTTATTCATGGGTTTCTGAAATATCATGATGATGTGCTTTGGTAGAGATTTGGGCACATGGTTGACCCTTCTAATCTAGAAACTCATCCTAGTTAAGTTCTGGGAAATTTTCTTGTATTATTTCTTTAAAAACTTTCTCCCCTATATTTTCTGTTATTTCTTCCTGAAATTCATTTTGAATATTTGATCTGCTTCATTGATTCTCTAGTTTTCTTATCTTTTGTCCTATGTTCCATCTCTTTGTCTTTTTTCTTTTCAGAAAATTTCTTCAACTTCATCTTGACTCTTTTACTGCTACCATATTTTATTTCTGCTGCCATATTTTTTCATTCTAAAATCTCTATCTTTTTCTCTTACTGTTTCTTTTTAAGAACACCATTTTCTTCCCTATTTCATGGATGCAATACCTTTTCTCATCTCTCCAAGGATTTATTTGGAGGATTTGTTTGTTTGTGTCTGTGTGCTTCTTTAAAGATTATCTCTATTTCTTCTCAGTTACTTATTTTCCCTCTTTTGGTGTTTGTCTTTTGTTAAAAGATTTCCTTAAAATATCTGGTGATGTTTCTTTGTTTTCTCATATTTAAAAGAAAAAAGCAGTTTCCCCACCTCTACCTACTAAAAAGGTAAGTTGTAATATTAGAGCAGGGTCACTATGAATTGGAATTAACTTGATGGCAACAGGAAAGAATTCAAAGAGCCTCCACATTATGACATGAGACCCAAAGTGAAATTGAGAGCAATCATTGCTAACATTTTGTTATGCTAATATTACATCCTCAAACTCTGTGATATAAGTAATATTACTATTCCCATTTTATAGATGAGAATACTGAGGCTCATAAAGGTTATATAACCTGTCCAGGGACATACAGCCAGAGATTGGAGAAGTTGAGCTCTTAGCCACAATACTATACTGCCTCCTAGTAAATAAAATTTGTCCTTGGCATTGGCTCACCTCCTCTCTCTCTCTTTTCTGAAGGTGGAGTTCTTGCTCCCTAATTCCTTGGTGCCCTCCTGTTACCTTAGGCTCCCCCACTTTGGAATGATGCCCATACCTATTATTCCTCAAAATCCTTTGTCCTTACATATTTCTCCATTTCCCACCCCTTTCCCCACTCTTTCTCCAATCAAAATTTCCATTCTTTTATCCTGATCAAAAGGGGGAAATGCAGAACAGAATTTCAAATTCTCATGGACTCCAGACTTTCTGGAGCCACGGAGGCTGGATGAACCCCTGAAGTTATTGCCCTGAGATAATCTTTAAACCTTAAACAAAAAATATTCCCTATAAGTCTTCTTAAAACCAAACAATAGTCTAGCTTAACTAGTAAAAAATGTCTGCCTTGAGCATTATACTCTTTTAAGAACTATCTATCTATACGGGATCAAACTGACAACAACTCGAAAGATTAGATAGGAGCCTTAGGAGAGGGTAGTGAGTTTATGTAAATGGAGGAGGAACAACTCAGAGAAGGAGGGTGAGAATGGTTGCAGAACTTGAAGAATGTAATCAAAATCTCTGAATTATACATGTAGAAATGGTTGAATTGGTGTACGTTTTACTGTGTCTATCCTCAACAACAAAATTGTGAAAAAAAAAACATTCTTTTAATGGGACTATCTCAGCTGGGTTTTAGAAGAAAAACAAGTGTATTGCCATAATTTAGAATGAAGCGGGAATGAATGAGGAAAGAGTTGGTATCTCCCCCCATACCACTCCAGTTATCAGCATTTTAGAGGGGACATGTTAACTCGAATTGTGGAATCAACATAGATAACATTTCTTGACCTAGCACTGTGCTGTGAGATAATATAGAAAATTAGTCTTGCTCATTGTCCCCAAGGGGTTTCAATTTTAGTTGAGGAGATAGATTGTTTACCTAAAAAGATATACCTAAGAAATTTACCTAAGATATACCTAAGAAAAGTACATTATAGTTTACTTGTGTGCTCTCTTTGAGATGCTGAACACCCTAAAGATAATGACTGCTTGACATCATAAAGGCAACTTGACCTTCTAAGAACACATTTCAGAGGAAGGTGTGGGTTCAGAGAGAGCAGCTTGGTCTGCAAGTGATGGAAGTGCCCAGAGGACCCGAGTATGTGGAATCTAGGCAAGGGAACACAATGAGTAAGGGTAGGGAGTTAGGAGAGGTCACCTAGCATTGCTTAGGTCACCAGAAGAACTGGGACCAGCTTCAGGGTCCGCCACTTCTAGTGGTCCTTGGACCAACCGTGAGGAAGATGCAGGAGTGATACATGATTCAGAGCCCACAACCACACCAGTTCCTCTGGGTTCTTAACCTTCTTGGGTCTCAGCAGCAAACAAAGATACAGAGAAAGAGGGCTTCTTCAGAGAATTGCTCTCCCGACCTTCTGGGTGGTTTTTAATAAAAGTGATTTATTTTAATGTTTGAAAAATTTGGAAGGAGTAATATAAATTAATGCCTTAAGCTTTATCAGCTTCAAGTTTAGTCATTTTTCTTGAACTGAATTCTCCACACTGTTTAAAGAGTAGTAAGAAAGCAGAGTCATCGGCACAGAGAGCCAGTCTTCTAGACTTCTGGATGATCTGCCAGATAGACTTTTATTCAAAAGAAACACCAGATTCAATTTTTATTCCCGTTACAGTGTATCACTGGCTTTCAAAAGCTGGCGCCCAATACCAGATTGAAAATGCCTTCTCTCTGAGTCTATTGTACAAACCGTTGCCCCTGGTAAGGGTGAACCATTCTCCACCCACCTTGGGAGCATACTCCTTGGGGGCAGCCCAGGTCCTCCAAGGCCAGGAGGAACAATTTCCAGGAACAGAAGCTCAAGCCCCTAAAGCCCTGGAGCCCGCGGCAAAGCTGGGCACTGCAAAGACACTGAAGACCCCAACCCAACCACGCTGTCCAGCAAGCATGCCTGGCCCACTGCTGCTGGGGTGTTAAATGTAGGTTTTGTGTTGTTTCAATAAAGCCGGACGGACACATTTCTCACATACCAGCATACTTCCTTGTGCCGGGCCTCTCCCTCAGGACACAACTAAAGAGGGTGCGTCTTGAGCTGCGGACAGAACCGCGCAGGCCTACTCCCGCGGCCTTTTGAGCGGCAGGGACGCCCGGCACTCGTGCGGGACCCTCCGGAGTGGCCCCGGGCTCATTTTCCACTCGGCTGCTTCCCGGTCGAGCTGTAAACCTAACCTGACGTGGGCTCATTAATTTGGCAGCGACTGGAAGGCTGGGCCATGGCGGCGCACCCGGGAGGCCTTTGTGCGCCCCGGGTCAGGTCAGAGGGCAACCGAAACACGGCTGAACTCTGCACGCGGCTCCCGGGCGCGGGGCGGCACCGTCCCAGCCTCTGGCTCAGGACGCGGCTCCGGGGCCTGGCGTCCCCGCCAGCGCGGCTTCTGGGGCCGGAGCGCGGTGACCCAGGCCCTTGACGGCGAGCGACCGGAGCTCAGGAGCAGGCTCAGCCCGCACGTCCATTCTTCTCTGCCCCCGCCCTGGCATTAACCTGCATGGTGTCAGGATGGGGCTGGGCCGACGCCCTTTGGGGCCTCCCGCCTCTAAGATGCAGTCACTGGGGTTCTGGCCCGGTCCTGCCTACGCCCCTCCGCAGACCTTGACTCCCTCACTAGGCCAGCAGTGTCCGCCGCGGGCTCGGGTAGACACTCCCTCGGGCCCGCTGGCCCTGAAGCCTAGTCCGGTGTCGGCTCGGGTTTGTCCCTGAGGATTTTAGCCGCGCGACCCGTCCCCAGCGCCCCCACAGCCGGGCTTTGCGCAATTTGTGCACGTGCTACAGCCCTGACCTCCTCAGCCAGGATGGATGGGTTGCCCAGTCCTCTGTGTTCTTTCTCCGCGGGGCCCGAGACGGGCGTGCAAGAGGAAAGCCGCAGACCTCGCGGCGGGGCAACGGCGCACGGCCGCCCTGGCCCAGGCGAGCGCCGCGGAGGCCACTCATGCCCTCGGGGCCCCGGCCGCGGCGGGCCGAGGGCGGGGAGAGCCGCTACTTTTCACCTTCGGCGAAACCTCAAGAGGTTCTTCGACCCTCCTCAGGCTGGCGAGCGCCCGTTCAATTTTCTTTCTTTCCCAATTCCTTCCTTGGCCGGCGGACTCAGACTTCGAAGCCCGAGCGCCTGGGTTCTCAGCTTTACCTTGCTTTCACAAAAGCCTAAAACTCCGGCGGGGGGTAGTTGTATCTGCTTCTTACAAGTGGCTGCAGCCCTGATTAATTTTAGCAAGTTTTGCAAAAACAAAGCGGCCTCCTTCTGTGCCTTTAGGTGACTTTTGTGACATTTAGCAGCAAAGATAACGATTTCCTCTGCCATTCAGAGCTAGCCACGTGTAATTGGCCCAGAAGCTTGTTGTATTTTGGGAGACTGTTGGCGATATCCCATCTGTTTTCATCTCGGCGTTTCAAACGAGTCTGTGTTTACCCTTCTGTCGGGGAAATTGGTTTACATGCCCGGCAATTTCGGTGCGACATCGAAGTACTCCCTTGAACTAATGCTACGGGTCCGACAGGCTTTGTACTGTTAATAACCCTCCATTATGTCGATCAAGAGACATTTACACAGCCCCGTGGTCGGTCCCATAAAGGAAATTAAGATCTTAGGTTTATCATAACTGTTTGAAAACCAGCTGGACTATGGCAATGGCCGGAGACACAGGCCCGTAGGTTGGGAGGTGGTGGGTGGCTGGGGGCGAACCCTCAGCGCATTTTGTCATCCATGGGGCGGATTAGACTGGCACTTAGCGGCCCCCAGCAGCTTCCTCTCTTCTCATCTCAGACCTGGTGTTTTCGTCTCTCTTCATGGCACCAAGATCTCAAGCTGTAGGATGGGTAGGGGGTGTCAGGCGGCTCAGGGTCCCTCTGGCCGTCGCGGGGATCTCAGGGAGACGGTTCTACTCTCCCCGGAGAAGGTCTCCTGCCCGAAGACTGGGGGCGTGGAAAGTGACGGGATCAGTAGAGTGAAACGCCGGCGGGCCGCGGCACTGGTGGGTAGCGCTGTCGTCTTGTCACGTTGTGGGCGCCTGCCAAGGCCCGCGGTGGGTGGGGAGCTCAGAGTCTGCCAGGTGGCTGCGCAGGAGGCTCCGCACGCCCCGGAGTGTGCGCGGGAGCCGCGCCCCGGGCGGTGCCCTGACTGAGTAATCGGAGAAATTGCTCTGAAATCGCGTCGGCTGCGCTGGCTGAGAGGCCTGTAATTAGTCCCTGGCATGTGTGCAAATGCTGATTTTGCCGGTGTTACTTCATCCACACCAGCCATGAAGAGCCTCGGGGTGGTGGCAGGCTTCTCCTGAGCTTGGGGTGGGATGGGGTGAAGGGTGGGGGTTTGTGTCTGATGTCCAAGGTTTCTCTGGCTCAAGGTTGGGGACTGAAAAATAGTGTGAAAATGAAGCTGCTGACAGTCTGTCGCCTTAATGCATGCTCATTATCCCAGTATCCTGGCAGAAATTAGCCATTTCCCGGAATCCCATGCTAACTTGCTCCTTCTGACTCGCTCTTTTAAGAAAAGTTGGTAGAGGGAAAAACCTTAAAGATATGCACACAGTGCAAAACGTGGCCAAGGCTGTCTTGATGAAGCTGAAAAGGGAGCAATATTCAGTTGTTCATTTAAACCCCATACTAACAATCGCCTTTTTTTTTTTTTCCTTGTGGAGGGTCATAAAATCAATAAAAGACTCCTCTACAAAGGAGGAGTCACATTTTAGTCTTGGCAGTTTGGGAAGTGACCTTTGCTAACATCACTAGGGCCAAGGCCTGCTCCTGGGTAAGTTCAAGAAAACAAAAATCTAAGCCAGAACTGTGTGTCCTCACAGACAAACACCAGTCTTTTCCAAAGGAAGCAATAAGCTCCTCCCACCTTCCCTCCTACCCCCTGCTGGACAACCCTAAATTCCCACCACCACCCTGAATTCCCTATTTCATTTGACTTACGTAGACACTGGCAGTAATGTTAAAAATCAAAACACTTGTTAGGGGGGGGCAAGTGAAAACTTCAGCTGACCCCATTCCTCAAAGCTCAAAACGCAAAGTAGTCCATTAACTTAGAAAACCCCCTCCAAAGGAATGAAAATTTAGATTTACATAACTACTTGGATATAGGTTTGAAAGATAAGGGGGCTATCTCTCTTTTCAGATCTCTGAGTTTATTAATTTGTGCTATTTTCAGTACTTCCCACTACAAACAAATCCACAGAGGATTTGAAGACCTCAGCTCTAGAAACTGGTTTTAGTCAATTAGTGAGGATGAGCTGGGAAGTTTGTCCTGAGCTAGTAAAGCAATGATGTAAAAGTTAACATTCTAGTTTTTATGCACGGCCATGAGGCTTGAGCAAAGATAACAGGATTATCTCAGATGGCACTCACATATCCAGGCCAATCATCAAAACAGGGTTTTGGTTTAATGGGGTTTCGTAGCAAAGGCTGACTTTGCCTTGCTCATTGCCATTCCTTGATGTTTGCTTCTTTTGTCCTTTTTACACATCTAGTACAACTGACCCAAACTTATACCTATGAGACTCCTTACACAATTTCTTCTTGAGCAACTGCTATTTGCCTAGCACTGTGCTAGCAATGATGAAACAAGATGTGTTTCTTGCCCTTTAGGAGACTAATTTGTTTGGTCTTTCCTGATGACATGTCCAAAGTAAGTCAGCCAAAGTCTTACGATCCTTGCTTTTAATGAACATTCTGGTTGTATGGCTTCTAAGACTGATTTGTGCGTTCTTCTCACAGTTCATGGTATGTTCAGTATTCTTCACCTACACCATAGTTTGAATGCATCAATTCTTCTGTCTTCCGTTTTCGTTGTCCAGCTTTCAAATGCATATAAGGTGATAGAAAAAACCATGCCTTGGATCGGGCACACTTTAGTTATCAAAATGATATCTTTGCTTTTTTATCAGGAAAAGAACAATCGATAGAAAAGGACATCATGGTTGGTAAAGTAGAGGCTTAGTGAAAATGAGGGAAATCCTCAATGAGATGGATTCACTCATAGCCAAAATAATGGACTCAAACATATCAGCAATCATGAAGATGGTGCAGGACTGGGCAACCTTTCATTCTGTTATACATAACGTTGCTATGAGTCTGAGCCAACTCGACAGCAACAACAACAATTTTTTGAGAGAAAAGCCTTAGAAGACTTAGGATATTACTGTCTATTAGGAAGTAGGAAGCACCTGCATAGTACCGTTAGGGAACTGAACAAGCAAGCTGCTGGCTTCTTGGCAACACTGTTAGAACATGAGAAACAGGTCATAGGAATCTTACCCAAGTGGTCTTGAGGTCATGTGGAAGAGAAAACTAGATGAGAAGACTGGGAAGCCAGCAGCCAGATGGGGCCCAGCTCGACATTGTGCTTCTTTTCCTGCCCTCTCTGCTCCTGAAGTGGGCACCAGAAAGGAACTGAAGGGCAACTCTAGAATCCATGGTGCGTGTGTGTGCGTGTGTGTGTGTGTAAAGAGGGGTATGTGTGGCAGATATATTGTCTGGATCATACTCTACCAGTGGTGAGGTTAGAGAGTTCCATTTTCCGGCTGTTGACCCAGAACTACTTGCTATTTGCATCAACACGATGCCCAAGTGTATGTAATCTCTGGCAAATAAACTAACTGGATGATAAACTAAAGACTCATGTGGCTATTTTTCTGCTAGGATCTCAACAGCTGTCCTAGGACAAACACTACCCAATAAGACTTGACGAATCTAAAGGACTTAATTGCCTGGGAGTAATTTATAGAAAGTATTTAAAGTTTTGTATGAGATTAGAAAGAATAACCAAAGTGGAACACGTGCTGCCTTTCTAAATGGTTTGAGACCATTTTTACCTGGTTGGTGTTTGAAAGCAAAATAGTTCTTTCTGCTTGAGAAAAACATTTGATTCTATTTCTTCACATGCATTTGAAAGAGTTAAAAAGAAATCAGGACATAGTTTCTGTTTTGTTTGATTTTTCAGACCACATACACACACACAGAACTGAATGTTCCCTGCATGGCCATAGTCTTATCGGTTCTAGAGTTGGCAGAAGACTTGATCTTTGACCACCTGCCTCTTCATAGCATTGCCTTGTGGGAAGAAGCATCCCTTAAGAATGTGGGATGTGGTAAAACAGCTTGCATGGCCCATCTGCTTTAGGGTCATTTAAAATGTAGCTAGTCCAATTGGCCTGAGACCTGCCTCCGTCATATCCTGCCCAAGGTCATCAGCACCATAATCATCTGTAAAGAGGCTACCCAAAAATCAACCAAAACCCACTGCTGTCAAGTCGATTTCGACTCATAGCGACCCCATAGGGTTTCCAAGGCTATAAATCTCTATGGAAGCAGACTGCCGCATCTTTCTCCTCCAGAGCCACTGGTGATTTCAAATCGCCGACCTTTAGGTTAGAGGTCAATTGCTTTAACCACTGAGCCACCAGGGCTCCTTAAAGAGCCTAAACTGCCTGCCAAACCTGGCCACTCCCTGGTGCCAGAAGAATGGATTCCAGGCCAGGGTCAGCACCACTGTTGAGGGGCCAAAGGGAAGAGCCTGGAGGAACCCCGAGGGTGTCCCTGGGCCCCTGTGATCCTACTTGGACCCTCCATGTTCATCTCCCTGCCTCCCCCTCCCCGACAAATTTAGCCTGAAGGACAAAAGCTCTGCCTTCTCCTAAAATATCTGAAACAAAATTCAAAATTTTAAAATTTTGTCAACTTGTAAGTAGTTGACTATTAACCCATTAATGAAATGATCAAACACTAAATTTACATTGGCTCCACATATACATTCATCTGTTGATTGCCCAGCACACAGAACATTTAGCAGTCAGTTTCTTCCTTTTTGCAAAACCATCTTTGTGAGTTTTCAGGATGTTCAAAGGAGCCTAGGATTAAGCGTATATGTAGTTGGTGAAGCCTCCAACTATTAGAGGACACGGTCATAGCAGAGCAGTGAGAGTGAGTGGGGGTAAGCAGGGCAAGGGGGAGAAAAAGGGAGTGGGCAGATGATCTAGAAATTCTAGCCTCAGACATTTCTTGGTAGGTTCTAGCCTTCACCTCTTCTGCTTGGTCAGCCTTCAGATACTGGGTGAAGATCATAGGTATTAAATAAAAGCAGGAACAAAAGGAGCCATTTTTTCTTTCAGCCAACTTTGAAAAAATGCATGGTTTGATTCTAGCAGAACAGTGATTATACACAGACAACATAATAGTTATTACCTGTGCATATGTGCTTAATTTTTCCCTCTGTATTTCTTCCCTCTGAATAGCTCACCTAGGAGACATATAAAGTCAAAGTCAAAATTTATAGCTTATCATATTATTCATATATTTTCCCTTAAAATATACATTATTTTTCTTCTGTGGGTTTCTCTGTAGATATGAAAGTGATTTGATTTTAGGTTCTGAAAACACTTTCAAGTTGTTTCTTTGGCTAAGCTAGCTTTGCCCATTTCACTAACTGTGCTTATATACATTTATTTATTTTTGTGATTTATAGAATGTCCCCATCATTTTAATAGTCACCCCTGGGTGCATGGGCAATGGTTTACAGAACTTCCAAAATATGGTAATACTGCTATAGAAAAACACCATTACAGCAACAAAAAACACAAACCCCCTGAACACTAGCCCAGAACAACATTCCCCCAACTATCTGGGGAAAATAAACCAACAAGGGCTATCTTTCATCATGCCCGAAGGGTCAGCTAGCCACGGCTGTCAGGAGAACAAGAGGAATGGTATTTTAGAGGGGACGGCCCCGTGTGGAAGACCCTTTGCTCTTCCAGCTCCCCAGAAATGCACTCCAGGGTGGGGCATGGAGACTGAGCTCATTCACAAAGAAAGGTGAGAGGAATAAAACCACTCCAAGCCCCTCTACGTAGTGGGGGAGCTCTGGGCTCTGTGGATGCATAGATAAAATGTGCTCTTGTCCCAGAAGCTGGGGGCAGAGGTTTTTTGTTGTTATTTGTTTGTTATTTTTGTTATACTTAAAGGACTGAAGAAAAGAGTGGTATTTTGTGTTGCAGTATCGTGGTATACACATGGAATTTGAGTTCTAGCTGTGCCGTTTACTAGATGTGTGATCTTGGGCAGGTCACTCAACTTTTCTTGAATCTTAAGTATTTTTCTCCACTAAAAATCACAGGCACCAACGGCTACTTCACTGAGTTGCAATGAGAATTAATGAAATAACATGAGAAAGCACTGCTTTCATGTATCGAAACCCATTCATTGCCGTTGAGTCGATTTCAACTCATAGCGATCCTGTATGTCAGAGTAGAACTGCCCCGTAGGGTTTCCAAGGCTGTAGTCTTTATGGAAGCAGACTGCCACATCTTTCTCCCATGAAGCAGCTGGTGGGCTTCAACCACTGACCTTTTGGTTAGCAGTCGAGTGCTTAACCACTGCACCACCAAGGCTTGTTTATATATTGAAAGTGCTCTATAAATGACTATACTGTTATCTGGAGTTTTTCTTGAGCCTCAGTTATCAAAAGAATCTCCTGAACTCCTTGTTTTTGCTTGGATGCACACAGCCTTCATGTGCTGTGAATCAGATCCAAGTGAAACCCTGATTACCCCTGAGGAGGGAAGTGTAGCCTGGTCCCAGGGTGAAGCCTCATGTTACACCCCATCTGACAGCATAAAAAACCAAAATCAACCATTTGCCATTGACTGCCAAGTGGTTAAGTGCTTGACTACTAGCCAAAAGTTGGTGGTTCGAACCCACCCAGAGGTGCATGGAAAGAAAAGCCTGGCGATCTGCTTCTGAAAGAGCACAGCCTTGAAAACCCTATGGAGCACAATTCTACTCTGCATACATGGGGTCACCATGAGCTCTGACAGCACAGGGGTATGCAAATAAAAACTTAGTCACCTAAGAGTGTGAAGGGGGTTCTGACAGAGCTTGGAGTTGGAGAGTGTAATGGGACAGAAGAAAAGAGGCATGAGTATGTTCATTTGACTTTTGCCTGGCATGTCAAGAGGCAGTGTGGAGTGATGGTAATAAGCAGGGGCTCTAAAGCCTGCCTGTAGCACCTCTTGTTATACCAGTGACACTTACCTACTAACTCTTAATGTCACCTCTCATTGCCTCAGGCCCCACGTCTGCAGAATGGGAGAACTGTAGCACCTACCTCACAGCTGTGTTGTGAGGATTAAATGGGTGAGAGCATGTAAAGTGCTAACAACAGTGCTCAGTGAAGGCAACAGAGAATCATGCTGAAGTGCATGAATCATACTGAGCGAGCTGCCCGAGTGTGGCTTTACCCCTCACTCACTGTTTGACCTTGGGAAGTTCCCTCGCCTCTGTGCCTCAGTTTCTTCATCTGTAAAATGGGAATGGTAGTAGCAACTGCTTCCTAGGGTGGTGGTTGTTATGATTACATGAGTTAATAAATGTCAAGTGCCTACAACAGTGCCTGGCAGGTAGCACACATTTGCTGATATTACTGTTATTTTCTTATTTTGATTATTGTTCTTCAGGCAAGCTGCCCCTTCCTTTTCTCTTCAGCTGAAAAAAATGTAGATTATTCCACATCGCGCTTGAAGGAGAAGACTGCATTACCTGGAGATCTGTCTATGATGCTCACCAGTACTACTAGCCATACCGATGCCATTCTTAAGCTCTCTCTGTAACAATCCTCTATGGAAGAGACACATGCGACAGTCACCCCTCCCAGCAGGCTATCCCATACCGTGTCCTCACTCTACCTTTGGATACAGTCTCCATTTTTCACTCAGGATTTTTCACCATCTTCAGCTCTCTATTTCTGTTCTTCCTCTTATTCTTGATCTTGAGTGTGACCAAGGGTTCTGAGTCCTGTAGGCCCTCTCCGTGGGGGTGGTGTCTTTCACCGGTCAGACCAGGGCTGCTATTGGTCTGGACGGTTAGGTGGATGGATGGACTCAATGGACAGTGCTTGATTTCTGACTCTTATAAAATCATCAGTAAAGGAATAACACAAAAGATTCAAGGCCCTGTTGGTTATTAATTAATTCTGTAATTCTTCCTGCTCCTGTAGACCCAGGATGATACCACTGTTATGTTAACAGGTGGAGAATAAATACTAATGCCTTCCCAAAACGTCATCGCAGGACTCTGGAGTTCCCTTTAAAAACGCCGTTCTTTTTGGGGGTAGACTTGAACTCAACACAGGGAAGAGCATACCTAAGCATGCCCTCTTCTTTAGCAGTCTTTATTCCGACAACGGCTTATGACATTCCTTCATGATGGACATTGCAGAACAAATTGGACAGATCATTTAAGACTGAACTCCAAATCTCCAGATTTTGAGTACTTTAATTCAGACCCTCCACGTAGCTTTGCTATCGACATCTATTAGCAGAGAGTGTTGCTGCCAACACAAGTTTCAAGTAGATTGTGGTATAAACAGATTTCCTCTTTACACGTTCTAATCAGTGCAGAAGGACTGTTTTTACTGAAACCGTATCTCAGCTCAAGCTTCTCCCCACATGTAGACACACATGTACAGAGTTTAAATCCTATTTATGGTTGGTAAATGTTCTAATTATGGGGCTGCTTATGTTCAGAGAGGAAAATTAAATCAGTGAACATGGGAGGCCAGGACGCCCTTCCACTCTGGTTTGGGTTCTTCATGGACTTGGGCTTTGAGAAATCAATCCTGTGAAATGGTGGGAGACAATCCGGGCAGACATTTGTCTCCTGGCTGATTTACAGTGTTGTCTACAGATTTTTATTTTCCTTAAAGAGGTGGAGTTTGATTCCTTATTGTTTGCTTCATCCTAACACATCACAGAGCAAATTCTAGTAAGTGACTCTTCTGGATAATATCTTGAGCTTCATTTTCCATATTGGAATACATGAAACGCTAAAATAAAAAGGGACATAACTGACATTGTGCCCACCAGCCTAGTCCAATGTTGTTTTTGCAATGATAACTATGATCCTGTTGCCACTCACTGAGCAGTGTTCAAGCTCCTTTGGAACTTACCTAAAGAGAGGTTTTGACATCTTTCCCAGCACCACTAAAGAACTGAGTCTTGGCCGCAACAGACCAAGGGGTGCTAAAGGGTTCCAAAAGTAGCTGCTGTTATTGCTATACAGTTAGCTCAAGGAGGATTTTAATTTGCAAAAATAGGCAAAATATGCACTCCAAGGATGTGTAGAACATAATCTAGCCAGGTCTACCTAACCACAGTAATTTTGCTGCTTCAGGCAGAATGCCTTCCTGGTGTTGGTTTGAGTTGACAGATTACTGAGGGAAATTTTTGCCTCTCCCACAGTCCCAGATTATTCAACATGTTTATTAACACACCACTCAGCTCTCTGTGTACATTGTGTGATATAGACCTGGCACCCTGAACTGAATGATCTCTTTGCCGACAGCTGACAAGTAAAGGCATCTGTGGCAATCAGGTGGGGTGCGTTAGGTTGGATCCAAATGTCAAGTTGATTAATGTTGGAGTTGGGGCTGCCAGCAGACAGGCCTCCTGAGTGTACTGATCCCTAGGAAACAGCCCTGGTGGCTGTGGGATCTTTGGGTAGAGATGTGCAAAGATACTGAACCAATGCCATCCTTTCTGTGTCAGCTTAGTAGAATGCCCAGAAAACAACGGGCTTCTCCAGGATTCCAACCCAACACATAAAACTTTTCAGCCATTTTTCATGTTCCTAACCCAGGGGATTTGCCCCCTTAAATTAACGTCACTTTTTCTGTGCTGAGAAATTCAACCCAGGAAGACAACAGTGGGAAAAGTCCAATACAAAAGTTAGGTTCTGCCTAGCAGGGATTGGGAAGGACAAAGAAAACAAAATTAAAAAAAAAAAAGATAGTCTAGAAGAGTGTGATGACAAAACAGAACATTTCTATAATACTTCTGATTTTTCAAAGCATCAAAGGATTTATTTCTTTTCTTTTTATTTTATATCACTATGAAGAAGGTTGAGACAGGCGTGATCATGTAAGTGATCCAGGGTAAATGTTTTGAAATACTCTGTGGATATCAGGAGCCGTTGTCATTCCCCATCTTCACTGGACATTATGAGATGGATATATGATCTATTGAAGGTCATGCAGGTTAGTCGGTGGCAGAGCCAGCACAAGAACCACAGACTCATCATCCATCACTCCTGCTCACCCTCTTAGACCAGTGTTTCTCAAAGTGTGGTCTCTGGCCAGCAGCCTCAGCATCACCTCAAACTTACTGGATCAGAATCTCTGGGGGTGGGACCAAGCAACCTGTTCCAACAAGCCCTTCAGGTGACTCCAATGCATGCTCAAGTTTGAGAGCCACAGGGCTGGGCCAAGAGTTCCATAGCTCAGGTTCCCTGGCACTCAGGGCCCAGTGGCCATAATGATGAAGCCCTATAAGCTGCTTTCAAAATTGCATAAAACTTAGTGGAATCATACTCTTAATGTTGTTTCTAAAAATTGTATATTCCATTACACATGGCTGGTAAGTGAAAGTTGGGAAAGGGAATTGACTATTAATCAATGCTATTTGGCATTTTTTTTCATTCATGCAATAACTCATTTTGTCATTTATTGATTATCTAATAAGCTCTGTCAATCACCCATCTGTCAGTTTGTCATACGGTGGTGGCTTGCATGTTGCTATAACGCTGGAAGCTATGCCACCAGTATTCAAATACCAGCAGGATCGTCCATGGTGGATAGCTTTTAACAGAGCTTCCAGACTAAGACAGACTAGGAAGAAAGGCCTGGGAATATACTTTTAAAAATTAGCCAATGAAAACCCTATGAATCACTGCAGAATATTGTCCAATATGGTACTAGAAGATGAGCCCCCCAGCTTGGAAGACACTCAAAATACTCAGTGGCCACAACAATGAGCTTGAGTATACCAACAATCATGAAGATGTCAAAGGACCGGGCAATGTTTTGTTCTGTTGTACATGGGGTCACCATGAATCAGAGTCGACTTGATGGCAATTAACAATAATGACAATAAGCTCTGTGCTAGATATTGGGAGATCCAAAGATGGCGTGAGGTTCCTGTCCTTGAGATGCCTATAGACCTTTGGGAGGAGACAGATATGTAAACAAATTATTACAATACAACATAGTAAGTATTTATGGCAGATTTAAACAGTACTGTGATAGAAAAAAAATCTGCTAAAAACTTGGGGAAATACTCTTCAGATGAGGCCATGTTACTTCAAGACTTTGCGACTGAGATTGGGAGGTGGCACAGGGAGAGGTGAGATGGCAGGACAAGTCTTAGGTGGAAACCTGCCCTTTCTCTTTGTTCCCAGCAACCCACTGAGGACCAGCAGAAATATGAGCCCACTGCTGGTATTTGCCCCTCTCTTGGAATGCCTTGTTTTTTTCTGGGCAACAACATTTCTGTTTATGAGAAACACTGATAGAGCATTTGGAACAGGACCACAGAGGCTCTGCGCTAGTGAGAGGAATTTTAAAACAAAACCCTTAACTTACATTTTTATAGACCTGCCTCATCTTTTATTATGATGGGCAGTTATTTGAAAGCTACTTCTCTATTTAATCAGGGACTTGAAACCAAATGAAATGCCAGCTTGGTTCAGAGTCTACTCGAAGAAAGTTTCAGAAAGTTTGATTTCTTTTGAAAATGCCTAGATTTAATTTCCGTTCATCTGTTTCACAGGTCTTTGTCTTTTTTTTTTTTGTTGTTAAAAAAGATTATATGATTTATGTTTTAGGAAAAAAAACACTCTCTGGGTTAATTTTGCTTTCATATTATAGTGAGGGTTGTCCTTGTTTGTTAGGCTCTTGGTTCTAGTGCCCCAAGCCCAAGTGGATGGCTGCCATGATGCTTATGACATAAATGGAAGCATCGGGATGGCCCTACCTTTGTGCTTCCTCTCAGGTTTACTTTCCATCTGCCTAGAATTCCACTTCAGAATATCTGTGTGCACCAAGTACATACTGTTTAACTAAAACAAGATGAAAGGCAGGGGGAAGGGTGGATAGTAACAATACAAGGAACCTTCATATCTAACAACTGAAAATTATGTTGAGAACATTAGCAATTGCTTTCTTCTGTCGGGGGTGCTTCTGGTTCTAAATGAAGTGTTAGTGTTTGTGAGGGTGATAACCTTGTCCCACTGAATTATGATGAGAAAACAATACAGTTACCCACAGAGCCAAAAACAAACCTCAGAACCGCTTAACTCATCCGTCAAACAAATTGTATTTTAGGAAATACAGGACAGAGAAAAATGTACAAAAGAAAAGGAGATTTATTTATTTGTACAAAAGTAGAATGACAGGCGTTTGAGTGGATCCAAATAGTGCTTAGGGAGAAAAAAATGTGATTCATTGCCAGCTATTAAATCTTGTTTATCCTTCTTTAAACTAACCAGAAACACATTTTGGAAAAAAGTTAGTTAACGGTTTAAGCACTGAAAGCCCCAGGTCGACGCTGTCTCTCCTTCCCCTGCCTTGCAAGGGGAAAATAAGGAGGTAAAGCAGGTGAACATTGATTAAACAGTCCAGGAGCAAGGGATGAATCTCCTGTGCTGCTTCTGAAGCTTACCCTCAGACTCGGGGAGAATTTCTTCCACTTCCTCAAATAGCAATACTCACCTCACAGCAGCTGTAAGAAGGTTCACGTTTACCTGGTGGTTTCAGAGGAAAGGGCTCTAAGGATAGAAAACATTTCTTTAAGAACACAGTCACTAACTGAGTGATATATCCTTCAGAGAGCACCATTTTCCCAATAAACCAAAACCAAACCCGTTGCCATCGAGTCGATTCATAGTGACCTCATAGGACAGAGTAGAATTGCCCCATAGGGTTTCCAAGGAGCAGCTGGTAGATTCAAACGGCTGACCTTTTGGTTAGCAGTTGAGCTCTTAACCACTGCATCACCAGGGCTCCATTTTCCCAGTAGCTAGTTATTATCATAGTATCTCCCAGATCAACAGCTAACTTGACCAGTGCTAACTCCTAGCACAACTACATGACTAAAATTCTTCAGAGCATTTGACAAATGTCAAATCCTAGCCTGGTGGAAGAAACCCCTACAGACTGCACTGCTGTGGTGGCCCCTTCCAGCCTGCCCAACACTCTTCCTGCTACAGGGAACCCATGAGGGAATAGCTTTTATAGACATTTCTAGTATCTCCCCAAGAACCTCCCTTGATTAAAAGTTTTAGTATAAATATTTGTGTTGTCAATGCCCTTAGAATTAGAGCTGAATGTGCCTACCATGTTGTTATTAGTTTCCACCGAGTTAGCCACCGTGTGATTTATTCCATGTACAACGGAATGAAAGGCTACTGATCCTGCTTGAGTCCGTTGTTGTGGCCACTGTGTGTTCTGAGTACGGATTTCTGATTTTCAAGCCACAGAGCACTCAGGTGAAGCAAAAGACCCCATGCCGGCTTCTGTCCTTTTTCCCTCGTAAACCTTCAACTTTTCTCTTTTGTCCAACACTCTAGTTTCCCTCACATAGTTCTGTTAATGTTATAAATTCCTCGAGAGCAAGAACTGTGTTTTATTCATTTTGTATCACCTTCTCTTATCTACCACATAAAGGAGATATTTGACAACGGTCGTTAAAATGAGTACTCCCCAGAGCAGATGTCGTCTTCTCATCTTGGTCAGTGTGAGCCCTTGAGGCTGCATCTATGCAGGTTCAGGGTACACCAGATATCTACATTAATGCCTCATGTTAAGGAGGCTCTTCCATTTTAGTCAACTCTGGAAACAACATTTCAACATTCACCACAACAAGAAGAAAAAAGAGACTTCGTCATCATCCCATGGGGTCTCCTCAGCAGCCGTACGTTTAGAGTGAGAATCTGTTTGTACTATTACAACAGTACCTATAAAATTTATTTAGAGAGAGGAACATATTTGGAGGCGAGAAGAAGAAAAATGAGGATTAGAAGAAAGGTGTGCCTTTTCTTCTGGCTATTTGGAGGGTGAAGTTTACTGAGGGAATAAAGAAAAAGGCACAGAGTATCGTATTAGTTCAGAAATGTCATAGCATGCGCATTCTTCCAGAAGCTGCAAGTCCCAAATCCCTCTTGTATCAGAAGGAAAATTTGGACAGGAGACTGAAGACTACCTCCAGGAGCAAGGCAGATTGTTAGCAGGGGTTCAGCCTAGTGTGTCTCTGACTTTCACCACAAAACATATTTAAAAAAAAACAAAAAACCAAAACAACAACAGCAACCTAAACAATCCATTGCCATCAAGTTGATTCTGACACATGGCAACCCTAGGTGTTATAGGGTAGAATTGCTCCACAGAGTTTTCTTCTATTTCTTCTTTTTATTATACTTCAGGTGAAAGTTTACAGAGCAAATTAGTTTCTCATTAAACAATTAATATACAAATTGTTTTGTGACATTGGTTGCCCACCCCGCAGTGTGTCAACACTCCCGCCTTCTCCATTCCGGATTCCCTGTATCCATTCGTCCAGTTTTCCTGTCCCTTCCTGCCTTCTTGTCTTTGCTTTTGGGCTGGTGTACTCATTTAGCCTCTTATACATGATTGAACTATGAAGTATGTTCCTCACGTGTGCTATTGTTTGTGTTATAGACCTGTCTAATCTTTGGCTGAAGGGTGAACTTCAGGAGTGACTTCAGGACTGAATTAAAAGGGTGTCCGAGAGCCATATTCTTGGGGTTTCTCCAGTTTCTGTCAGACCAGTTAGTCTGGTCTTTTTTTGTTTACGTGAGTTAGAATTTTGTTCTACATTTTTCTCCCTCTCTGTCCAGGACCCTTTATTGTGATCCCTGTCAGAGCAGCCGATGGTGGTAGCCGGGCACCATATAGTTGTTCTGGGCTCAGTCTGGTGGGGGCTGTGGTAGTTGTGGTCCATTAGTCCTTTGGATGGGACCACAGGCTAGTGGGAGGAGCTGAACTTGACAGCAGGAGGCAGTAGGAGCTTTCCACAAGGGTCCTTGACTCTGGCCTGGCTTCCTTTGCCACAACACTCTTTACTTCCTCTTCCCAGGGAGTCTGTTGTCCCAACCGCATTCCCGCAGGCACCAAAGCCTCACATTAAACCGTCACTGACAACCTCTGTACCTACAGCTTTGTATCTAATAGTGTGGCAGCAAGGACAACACTGTGGTGATTTTGCCCCATATTCCTGCATTGAGAAAAAGAATTTCAAGAAGTAGTGAAGTCTATAAAAAACTCACAACTGGACCAATAAGTGACATCATGATAAATGGAAAAAATATTGAAGTTGTCAAGGATTCCGTTTTACTTGGATCCACAATCAATGCCCATGGAAGCAGCAGTCAAGAAATCAAATGATGTATTACATTGGGCAAATCTGCTGCAAAAGACCTTTTTTAAAGTGTTAAAAAGCAAAGATGTCACTCTGAGGACTAAGGTGCACCTGACCCAAGTCATGGTATTTTCAGTTACCTCATATGCATGCAAAAGGTGGACAATGAATAAGGATGACTGAAGAACTGATGCCTTTGAATTATGGTGTTGTCAAAGAATATTGAATATACCATGGACTGCCAGAAGAATGAGCAAATCTGTCTTTGAAAGAAGTACAGCCAGAGAGCTCCTTAGAATCAAGGATGGAGAGACTTCGTCTCATACCCTGGACATGTTATCAGGAGGGACCAGTGCCTGGAGAAGGACATCATGCTTAGCAAAGTAAAGGGTCGGCAAAAAAGAGGAAGACCCTCAATGGAATGGATTGACCCAGTGCCTGCAACAGCAGGCTCAAACATACCAACAATTGTAACGATGGCACAGAACCGGGCAGTGTTTGTTCTGTTGTACATGGGTCACTATGAGTCAGAACTGACTTGATGGCATCTAACAACAACAACAATAAAGTCTATGACCCAGCAATTCCCCATCTAAGTATGTGCCTAAGAAAGCTGAAATATATGTTCACACAAAAACTTGTACACAAATTTTCAAAGCGACATTATTGGTAATAACCAAAAAGTGAAAACAAGCCAAATGCCTATCAACTGATGAATGGATAAACAGAATGTGGTATATCTATACAATGGAATATTATTCAGTCGTAAAAAGGAATTGAAGTACTGACACATGCTACAACATGAATGAACCTTGAAAACATTATGCTAAGTCAAAGAAACCAGATACAAACGGCCATTCATTAGATGATTCCATTCATATGAAATGTCTAGAATAGGAAAATCCATAGAGACAGAAAGCAGATTAGTGGTTGCCGGGGCTTTGGGGGACAATGGAGAGTGACTGATAATGGGTACAGGGTTTCTTTTGGGGTGACGGAAATGTTCTGGAACTAGACAGAGGTGAGGGTTGTACAACATTGCAATTTTACTAAAAACCACTGAATTGTACGCTTTAAAATAGTAAAACTTATGTGAATTATATCTCAATAAAAAATGCAATTAAAGAAAAAAGAAGTAATGAAGTCAAGTCTTTCCTTCCTCCTTGAGCCACCTGGGAACCTGGTTCAAATACATGCTCACAACTGACCTGCATTTTGCTCTATTGGCGGTCTGTCTTTTCTTCTGCCTTCCAACAGTATCTCACCACCTCAGTGATCATCCTTCAAGACTCAAATGGTGATTTTCCGTTCTGAATATTACTTTTTGTCCTTATCTAAGTGTTGGGTCCTTTGGGCTTGGTTGATCTAAATAGAGATCTCATCTCGCCACTCTGTCCCTGGGAATCCTGCTCCCGGGAGCTGTTCCCCGTTGAAACCGGATTTCTCAGTTGCCAAGGAAGCAGCAGGGAGGCTGGTTTCTGAGACTGACTGATAAACAAGCCTTGGCAAAATGCCAGCTTGGGCAGTCTGTTCTTTTTTGCTGCTGTCATTTTTGCTGCCACAACACAAAGCCTTAGGCAAAAGGATGCCTCTACCCTGGGGATCCCAAGGAAGCCTCAGTTTGCTCTTCTGCCTGTCCCCCTCCTCAGCAGTGCCATCATAAGAGCCTTGCTCAGGCCATTTGCATGGCATTCACACATCTGTTGAGCTACAGTGTCAAGGTTGCTCGGAGTACAAACCTCATAAAAGTAGCAGCTCAGGCCCTCGCTGTGCCACTCCCTAAGGTCCCCTGCCTACCTCTCACAAACGATTTTGCTTCCTACCCCGCTCTCCAGGTTGACACACTCCTTCCTCCCCATCACAGGTGCCTCAATCTAGGCACACCCAGTCCTTGTTTACCTCTTGCCCATTTCAGATAACCTCCAGGAGCATTTTTATTCCCGTAGCTGACTCTGAAGGACATGAAATGAGAAACTTTCTACCACACTCATTCTGGGAAGGAAAGAGAAATCACAACACGCCTTTAGAGGCTTGTAAGCAGGGATGCTGAGATGAGAAGTAACTAACACAGTACTGTCTCAATCTGGCCGCAATAGTTTAAGCCAGTTAGTAAAAACAAAGGCCGTTTTTTTTTTAACTGATGAATAAACCCAGAATAGTGAAGTGCGTTGAAAAAAAAATTCATGTGATTCACATCTGAACACAGGTCATTGTTTATAGTCCAGAAGGAGTGCTAGCAGAACAAGACTGACATACATGCCTGATCTGCAGAGTTAATGAAAACAAGTAGCCCTGACAATTAGTAGCTTACTGAGCTATCCCTTGCATGCTTAAGAGACAATGATGGAGTTAGAAGTATATTTTCTTCAATTGTGTTGGTGGATCAGTCAGAGTGCTGTGATGTAAGCAACAAACAAGATTCTGGCTGACCTAAGCAAAAGGGAGCCAACTGATAGGCTATTGGGTGCTCACAGAGAATCAGGCTGGGGATGGGCAGAAACCAAGACTTATCCAGAGCAAGGTGTGCCGTAGTATAGAAATGTGCCGTAGCTGGAACAGTCTGGGTAAGGCAAAGCTGCCACCACCCTGAATATGAAAAACTGTTCACCCTTTGGGTTATTCAAGATTCAAAGCCTTTTTTAGACATAACCAAACACCTCGTGGGATGAAGTTCCTAGTCTCACAGGTGAAGGACCATAGACTTGGGGGTCATTTATGTCAATTGGCACAACATAGTTCATAAAGATGAAGTTCTGCATCGTACTTTGATGAATAGCATCTGGTCTTAAAATCTTGCGAGAGGCCATCTAAGATACATCTATTGGTCTCTTATCATCTGCAGAAAAGGGCAGTGAAGAAAACCAAAGACTCAAGGGAGCAAATAGTCTGAAGGACTAATGGATCACATTAACCACAGCCTACACGACCCCAAGACCAGAAGAACTAAATGGTGCTTGGCAACTACTACTACTACTGACCGCTCTGACTGGGATCACAACTGAGGGTCTCCGAAAGAGCGGGAGAAAAACTGTAGAACAAAAAATGAAATTCACAAAAAAGACCAGACTTACTGGTCTGACAGAGACTGGAGGAACCCCCGAGACTACAGTCCCAAGATACCCTTCTGACCTGAAACTGAAACCATTCCTAGAGACCACCTTTCAGCCAAACCATAGACAGGCCCATGAAATAAACAATAACACCCAAGAAGAACATGCTTCTTAGAACAATCAATTGTATAAGATCAAATGTGTGACATTTGCCCAAAAGCAGAGACGAGAAGGCAGGAAGGGATAGAAAATCAGGATGAAAGGAAACGAGAAAGCTAGGATGGAAATGGGGAGAGTGCTGACACATTGTAGGGAATGAAACCAATGTTATGGAACATTTTATGTACAAACTGTCAAATGGGAAAATAATTTGCTCTGTAAACTTTCACCTAATACACAATAAATATTAAAAAAAAAAAGATTCAAAGTGTTGAGAGGGGACATCCAATGGGTTGAGTTCTTATCACAGGTGTATCAGTGGCTATATCAACATAAAACCAAAACTCATTGCCATTGAGTCTGACTCATAGTGACCATATAGGACAGAGGAGAACTACCCCACTGGGTTTCCCAGGAACAGCTGATGGATTTGAACTGCCTACCTTTTGGTTAACAGCCAAGCTCTTAACCACTGTGCCACCAGGGCTCCTTATCAATGTGGTAAGAGGGAAAAGGATCTAGTCCTTTCAGTTTCTGTGATGAGAAGTGGGTGTAATCTCACCAAAACTACACACAAGGGAAAGAGGTCATTCCCCAAAAGGAAATCAGAATGCTAATTAGGAAGAGGGAACAGAGGCTAGATGGAAAACAAACAAAGAACAAACAAACAAACATGGTTTCTTTCATTCAAAGTATAGAAGGGAAATGGGGCAAAGGTGAAAATTTGGGGTTTCAGCTAAAGAAATACATTAAATAGTTACTAACTCTTCTGATCAGCTTGGTTGTGGAGACTTTGTTGCAGTGGAGACAAACTGAGCTCCAACATGGAGTATTTACAGAGTAAATCTGAATCAAATTAGGGAAGTTAACAAAATAAACCTACTTTGTGGAGTCTTCAGGCATTTTTTTCTATCAAAAGATTTGAAAGGTGATTAAAACATCAGGTACTGGGAGGGATGGTACAAGGAGAACAACAACAGAGTTAAAACCTGTCTGTAATTTGCTAGTGTTCACAGTTAATGTGTTTATTTTCCATTCACATATACTATAAGCCAATGAGAACAGCATAGGGACCAATGATCAGTAATGCACCATCCTGCACCTACTGTCAGCCAGTGAGGGTTCTGCCAAGTTACCCCAGGTGGAGTGTGTTATGCAACACTGTTAAGTGGGCTGTTTACCTTGCTGTGGCTCTTCCGCCATTTACACTTTGTTCTGGCAAATCGTGTTGAATCCTAATGGCTGAAAAAGGCCTACCATAATCATGCTGGACTGGTTCCAAAGAAACAGGGGAAGAGGATCACACTGGATCACAATGTAAGTTTTACAGCAGCTCTTGCTCCCTTAAGAATATAATTGAGCAAGGACAGGATAAAGTGCAGCAGCAGGCAGTTAGGGATTGGTGGAAGTCCCTTGATACTGTGGAGGAGATCACAAGTATCACAGCAGCTTCAGAAGACTTAGCAACAATTAAATGAACAGGAGCTGGAAGAATGGTGTCCAGAGGCATGCCATGCCTTTAGGAAATTGGAAAGAATGAAAGTGCGATTGTCAAGGCACCGTCAGCTCGTAATTTCCAGAGGGAGGAATCAGCGATGCTCCCTCTCCCAGGAATGCCGCCTCCTCTTCATTGGAGGATGCTTGTGTACAAGACACAGCCTGCCTCAAGGAGCTACTCTCCCCACTGTTTTTTTTTTTTTTTTTTTTTTGAGAATTGATTGACTCAGCTTTTCACTTTGCAGAGAAATTCAGCAAGGATTTAGGAGAAGGGAAGTCTGTTGCCAGTTTGTCTCTGTAGTATTCAGCATGGTTTTGTGTTTCTAGTGGATATTCCATTAGGCTTCTTGGTGGATGGACCACAGGTAATCTTTTCTGTGTCTCTTTGCATATAATCTCAGTAATAAAATGCTTGGTCAATATTTTATTGATGATTGAGAACTATGAATATTATTGGCTGTGCTAGCTTGAGAGATTTTGGGAAAAGATAAGTAGAAACATATTTTTGTGATGGCAATGAAACAATTTTGTTAGTTTTTAAGGAATTCTACAAGAATTAGGATTGTTTCTTTTTTAAAGAAGGCTTTTAAAATAAAGATCATAATGCAATGCTAAAGATTTATTTGCTTGGACAACTTAGAAATTAGTTTGTAAGAAGAACCACTATTAGCAACAAAGAACTAAAATGTATGTTATGTTTATGGGAGGTCTCTGGGAGGCACAAATCATTTGTGCTCGTCTACTAACTAAAGGTTGGCAATTCGAATTCACCAAGCAGCACCACAGAAGAAAGCCTGGTGATCTGCTTCTGTACAGATTACAGCCAAGAAAATTCTATGGAACAGTTCTACTCTGTAACAAATTGGGTCATCATCAGTTGGAATTGACTGGGCAGCAACAAGGTTGGTTTTTTTTTTTTTTTTTTTTTTTAATGTTTATGCATACCCACCCCCAGAAAGTTTGGTTTCAAGGAGCAGGAACATTGAGTTGAATTTAACTAAGCACTGTTTCTCTCATCTCTTTGGGCTTCTACTAGAAACACAATCATGTATTTTAATACAAGTTTATAAAAACTTTAAAAATATGCAAAGGCTGTGTTGGTTGAAATCACAGTAACCAAATTATTTGTTTCATGTATAATAATAATAGTAATTATTATTACAGCATAGAACAATTATATAACAATAATTATTTATCATATAATAATGAATAATATAAGGTATAACATATATTATTTATGTAAATAATATATAATAACTATAACCAAAAAACCAAACCTGATGCCGTCCAGTTGATTCCAACTCACAGCAATACTATTATAGGACAGAGTAGAACTGCCCCATAGGGTTTCCAAGGAGCGACTGGTGGATTCGAACTGCTAACCCTTTTGGTTAGCAACTAAGCTCTTAACCACTGCACCACCAGGGCTCCTATTATAAAACAGCGTTTTCTAAAAATGGAGAATTGTGGAAGTATGACTTCATGGTCTAGACAACTCTGTTTTTTTAATTTAGGTCTCTAGACACACCCTAGGATGGATTCTTTGTAAAAATTAAAGTTTAAAACAGTCAGTGAATGCCTGTGACCTAGTATATTGCTCTAGGGGTAGATTCATGGGGAAAATACTTTTCAAGTCTCTCTTAATATGTGATTCTTTACTGTTTCTCAAGCTTTGACATAAGGATGTAAAAATCACAGAGTTTCAGTGTGGTGGAAAGGATCATTAAATGGGGAAAGAGGATGACTTAGGAGACTATTGAAAAATTCAAGCAAGAAATGGTACCAATGGAGATAGTAAGAAGTAGTTGGATTGTGAATCATTTTTGAAAGAAGACTCAATAGGATTTGCTGATGGATTCATGGGGGTATAAGAAGGAATAGTCAAAGATGACCCCAAAGTTTTTGCTGTGAGGAGCTAGAGAATGGAGTTGCCATTTACTTATTTTTGGAATGGCTGTGAGGAGGCTTTAGAGGAGGGATCAAAGATTTTCTTTCAGACTACTAAGTTTGAGATGCCTTTCACACTTTGAAGTGAAGATGCCAAGTAGTCAGTAACCGTCTGGGTTCAGGCAAGTGAAATCTGTGACTCATCAGTGTGTAATCTGTCACTGTCAAGTCAACTCTGACTCATAACAACCTTATAGGACAGAGTAGAACTGCCCCATAGGGTTTCCAAAGAGCAACTGGTAGATTCGAACTGCTGACCTTTTGGTTAGCAGCTGACCTCTTAACCACTGCACCACCAGGGCTCCAGTTTATAGTGGTATTTAAAGACTTGGGAGTGAGTAAAGATGAAAAGAGGACTGAGGACAGAGAACCCTGGGGCATGTCAACAATCAGAGGTCAGGCAGATGCGCAGAATCGGCCAAGGAGATTGTGACAAAGTGGCCAGAGAGGGAGGAAGAGAACCAAAGACGAGCAGTGTCCTGGAAGACAAGAGAAGCATGTTGCTCAAGGAGAAAGGAGTAATCACATCTGTCCATTGCTTTTTTTACTGAGAAAGATAAGACTTGAGAAACAGGGCAATCAAGCATCCTTGCTTGCCTGGACTCTCCCAGTTTTAGCACCGGAAGTCCCGTGTCCTAAGAAACTCCTCAGTCCCAGGCAAACTAAGACAGTTGGTACCTCTACCATGAGAAATGACCACTGGGCTTAGCAATGTGTAGGTCATGAGTGATCTAGGCAAAAGCAGTTTGTGTGGCGTAGTGAGGACAAAAACCCTGAGTGGAGTGAGCTGGTTTTAATAGAGAACAGGAGGAGTAGTTGTTATATAATGCGTATTATACTACTGTTTCATTGTTATTTTTACGTAATATTAAGGTTATGCATCCTGAAGTATTTAAAGGAGAAATGTCGTGTTATCTGGGACTTGCTTTAAAATATGTCAGCAAAGAAAATAGAAAAGAAGCCAATATGTAAAATATTCATAATTATTAAATCTGGATGATATGAATATAGAGGTTCTTTAAAATATTCTCCACTTTTATACGTGATTTAAAATTTTCATAATAAAAGATTTAAAATTCTTTTAAAGTGAACTGATCTTTGACAAAGGAGCAAAGGCAATTCAAAAGAGAAAGGATAGTCTTTTCAACCAATTGTGCTGAAACAACTGGGCATCCACATGCAAAAGGAAAAAAAAAATATATATATATATACATAGACCTTACACTTCGCACAAATATTAACTCGAGATGAATTGAAAACTTAAATGAAACACACAAAACTATAAAACTTCTAAAAAGATATTATAGGAGAATATCTAGGTGATCTTGGGTTTGGCAATGACTTTTTAGATACAACACCAGAAGCACCACTAATGAAAGAAAAGATTGATAATTTGGACTTCAGTACAATTAAAAACTTCTGTTCTGTGAACTACACTGTGAAGAGAATGACGAGACAAGCCACAGACTGGGAGAAACACATGCACGATAAAGGACTTGTATCCAAAATATACAACGAATCCTTAACGATAAGAAAACAAACAACACAATTAAAGAATGTGTGAAAGAACTGAACAGACACCTCACCAAAGAAGATACATAGATGGCAAATAAACATATGAAAGATGCTTAACATCATTTGTTATTGTAGTTGTTGTTAGGTGCCGTCGAGTTGGTTCTGACTTATAGCGACGCTATGTACAACAGAACAAAACACTGCCCGGTCCTGCACCATCCTCATGATCACTGTTATGCTTGAGCCTCTTGTTGCAGCTACTAGGTCAATCCACCTCACTGAGGGTCTTCCTCTTTTTCACTGGCCCTCTACTTTACCAAGCACAATGTCCTTCTCCAGGTACTGATCCCTCCTGATAACATGTTCAAAGTGTGTGAGATGTAGTCTCGTAATCCTTGCTTCTAAGGAGCATTCTGGCTGTACTTTTTCTAAGACAGATTTGTTCGTTCTTTTGGCAGTCCATTCAATATTCTTTGCCAACACCATAATTCAAAGGCATCAGTTCTTCTTCTGTCTTCCTTATTCATTGTCCAGCTCTCCCAGGCGTATGAGGCGATTGAAAACACCATGGCCGGGGTCAGGCGCACCTTAGTCTTCAAGGTGACATCTTTGCTTTTTAACACTTGAAATAAGTCTTTTGCAGCAGATTTGCCCAATGCAATGCTTCATTTGATTTCTTGACTGCTGCTTCCATGGGTGTTGATTGTGAAACCAAGTAAAATGAAATCCTTGACAACTTCAATCTTTTCTCCGTTTATCATGATGTTGCTTATTGGTCCAATTGTAAGGATTTTTGTTATCTTTATGTTGAGGTGTAATTCATGCTGAAGGCTGTGGTCTTCCATCTTCATCAGTAAGTGCTTCAAGTCCTCTTCACTTTCGGCAAGCAAGATTGTGTCAGCTGCATAACGCAGGCTGTTAATGAGTCTTCTTCCAATCCTGATGCCCCATTCTTCTTCATATAGCCCAGCTTTTCAGATTATTTGCTCAGCATACAGACTGAATAGGTATGGTGAAAGGCTACAACCCTGACACACACCTGTCTTGACTTGAAACCGTACAGTATCCCCTTGTTCTGTTCAAATGACTGCCTCTTGATCTATGTACAGGTTCCTCATGAGCACATTTAAGTGTTTTGGAATTCCCATTATGTTATCTATAATTTGTTATGTTCCACACAGTCGAATGCCTTTGCATAATCAATGAAATCCAAGTAAAAATCTTTCTGGTATCTCTGCTTTCAGCCAGGATCCATATGACATCATCAATGGTATCCCTGGTTCCACATTCTCTTCGGCCTGAATTTCTGGCAGTTCCCGGTCGATATACTGCTGCAGCCGCTTTTGAATGATCTTCGGCAAAATTTTACTTGTGTGTGATATTAATGATATTGTTGATAATTTCTGCATTTGGTTGGATCACTTTTCTTGGGAATAGGCATAAATATGAATCTCTTCCAGTCAGCTGGCCAGGTAGCTGTCTTCCAAATTTCTTGGCATAGACAAGTGAGCATTTCAGCGCTGCAGCCGTTTGTTGAAACATCTCAGTTGATATTCCGTCAATTCCTGGACCCTTGTTTTTCGAAAATGCCTTCAGTTCAGCTTGGACTTCTTCCTTCAGTACCATCGGTTCCTGATCATATGCTACCTCCTGAAATGGTTGAACATCGACCAATTCTTTTTGGTATAATGACTGTATATTCCTTCCATCATCTTTTGATGCTTCTTGCTTCGTTTAATGTTTTCCCCATAGAATCCTTCACTATTGCATCTCGAGGCTTGAATTTTTTCTTCAGTTCTTTCAGCTTGAGAAATGCCAAGCATGTTCTTCCCTTTTGGTTTTCTATCTCCAGCTCTTTGCACATGTCATTATAATACTTTACTTTGTCTTCTTGAGCTGCCCTTTAAAATCTCCTGTTCAGTTACTTTACTTCATCATTTCATCCTTTTGCTTTAACTACTCCATGTTCAAGAGCAAGTTTCAGAGTCTCTTCTGACATCCATTTTGGTCTTTTCTTTCTTTCCTGTCTTTTCGATGACCTCTTGCTTTCTTCATGTATGATGTCCTGTCACAACTCATCTGGTCTTCGGTCTTTAGCGTTCAATGCATCAAATCTATTCTAGAGATGGTCTCTAAATTCAGGTGGGATATACTCAGGGTCATACTTTGGCTCTTGTGGACTTATTCTAATTTTCTTCAGCTTCAATTTGAGCTTGCACTTGAGCAACTGATGGTCTGTTCCACAGTCGGCCCCTGGCCTTGTTCTGACTGAGGATGTTGAGTTTTTCCATAGTCTCTTTCCACAGATGTAGTCGATTTGATTCCTGTGTATTCCACCTGGTGAGGTCCACGCGTATAGCTGCTGTTTATGTTATTGAAAAAAGGTATTTGCAGTGAAGAAGTTGTTGGTCTTGCAAAATTCTATCATGCGATTTCTGTCATCGTTTCTATCACCAAGACCATGTTTTCCAACTACCAATCCTTCTTTGTTTCCAACTTTTGCATTCCAATCACCAATAATTAGCAATGCACCCTGATTGCATGTTCAATCAATTTCCGACTGCACAAGTTGGTAAAAATATTCAATTTCTTCATCTCTGGCCTTAGTGGTTGGTGCATAAATTTGAATAATAGTCGTATTAAGTGGTCTTCCTTGTAGGCGTATGGATATTATCCTGTCACTGACAGCACTGTACTTCAGGATAGATCTTGAAATGTTCTTTTTTTTTTTTCTT
>NW_004443965.1:10350399-10429269 GCF_000243295.1 Trichechus manatus latirostris
CCTCCAACATTTGTTATTTCCAGTGTTTTTGATTCGTGCCAGTAATGCTGGGGTGAGATGGAATCTCATTGTGGTTTTAATTTGCATTTATCTAATGGCTAGTGATCGCGAGCATTTCCTCATGTGTCTGTTGGCCATTTGAATGTCTTCTTTGGTGAAGTGTCTGTTCATGAAATGTTCTTTTTGACAATGAATACAACACCATTCCTCTTCAATTTGTCATTCCTGGCATAGTAGACTATACGATTGTCTGATTCAAAATGGCCACCAGTCCATTTCAGCTCACTAATGCCTAGGATATCTATGTTTATGCGTTCCATTTCATTTTTGATGATTTCCAATTTTCCTAGATTTATGCTTCTAACATTCCACATTCCAATTATTAATGGATGTTTGCAGCTGTTTCTTCTCATTTTGAGTCATGCCACATCAGCAGATGAAGGTCCTGAAAGCTTGACTCCATTCATGCCATTAAGGTCGACTCTACTTTGAGGAGGCAGCTCTTTCCCAGTCGTGTTTTGAGTGCCTCCCAACCTGAGGGGCTCTACTTCTAGCACTGTATTAGACAATGTTATGCTGCTATTCATAAGGCTTTCACTGGCTAATTCTTTTCAGAAGTAGACTGCCAGGTCCTTCTTCCTAGTTTGTCTTAGTCTGGAAGCTCAGCTGAAACCTGTCCACCATGGGTGACCCTGCTGGTATTTGAATACTGGTGGCATAGCTTCCAGCATCACAGCAACACGCAGGCCCCCACAGTGCACCAAACTGACAGATGTGTGGGGCATATGTTATTAGGGAATTGTAAATTAAAACAACAATGAGGTATTACACACCCATTAGAATGGTTAATATATAAAACATTGACAACAGGATTGTGAGACAGCACTAAAGGCCAATCTGAGGCTAAGATCAGTCAGGAAGTGTAGAAGCTGCTGTCATTGGTGCCTGTGGTGCCCTGTCCACATGCTCTAGGCAGTCACCTGTACACAATGAAGGCTATTTACTGAGACCACCTCCAACTCTCTTCCTGAGGCTGTTTGTCCCGGAGCATGCTCTGCCTGAATATAGCGTAATCAGGAAGTGCCGAAGAGTTTCTGTCTTCCTGAAGCAACCCTCAACCAATGATGGACGGGGCACTCAGTCGGGATAATCTTAAGTCATGCTCAACACATTTGTCTGCATTTCCAGGTAGGATGTCCTAGTTGCCCACAGAGGTAGCTTGCTTGTTATGGAACCCTTTATTGGTTCTCTTTTCTTCCCTGTCTCACTGACTCCTCTACTGGTGTTCCCCAGAATCACCTCACAAAAAACCACTTGTACTGTAACTGTTGTCTCAGGGTTTGTTTGCTGGAAAATTAAATCTAAAACAGTATGATATGTGTCAGTTGTTTGAGAGCAGGTGCTCAGTGGGGGTATTTAACAAGGATTGAGCTTTCTTCAGGTGAGTTCTAAGCAAGGTAAGGAGAAAGGAGTTAAAGGTTTATGCAAGGATGTGATTATGATGATGGGCCATGGAATCTGTTCTAGGTAAGGAGGCAAGTGAAGCTATGTGGCAGATGAGAGTCATAAAAAGGGATATGGATTAGAGACCCCAGTGGGTTCCAGGAACTGTCAAAGTTACAGAAAGTGTAGGAGGTGGTAGATGGAAAGTGGTTGAAATTGAGAATGTGGGCACGTGGGAGTTATTAATGGGGACATTGGAGGAGAGGAAATCAAGGAACTGAGAGGCCAGGGTTTTGGATAATTATGACAGACTAGTGTTGGGGACAGTGCTTGTGAGCATGGTACAAAATCTTTAAGGAATGAGGCATGTGACATGGAGGCTCATAAATGACCAGTCTGATTGCTTGAGGAGGAAGGAGAGACAATGGTCTGGAAAGGAAGGTGAGGAGCAAAGAGGACACCATCCCCAGCTTCAGAACCATGTGGGAGGACTGTAGGAAAGCAATGTCCTCAGAGAAAGTCAGGTTTCCTTCAGAGCCAGAGGCGAAGGAATCCTCAGTCGAGTGGTGGAAGGTATGGGGAATTTGTCGATGATTGTGCATTTTAGAGGGCATCTAGTGGAAGGGTTCGTGGGTTGGTGACAATGAAGAGTGGGTCAGATTGAGGGATGTACTGAGCTCTATGAGGATGAGTCCTAATGACAGGTGGTGGTGTTATGGATTGAACTGTGTCCCCCAAAAATATGTGTTGTAAATCCTAGCCTCTGCCTGTGGTTATAATCCCATTTGTGAATGGGTTGTGTATATTATGTTAATGAGGCAGGATTAGGTTATGTCAGTGAAGTTTGTTGTTGTTAGGTGCTGTTGAATCATATTCGACTCAGTCAGTTCTGACTCATAGCGACACTATAGGACAGAGTAGAACTGCGCCATAGGGTTTCCAAGGAGCGACTGGTGGATTTGAACCGCCGACCTTTTGGTCAGCAGCCGTAGCTCTTAACCACTACGTCACCAGGGTTTCCCAATAAAGATTAGGTTATGTTTATTATGTTAATGAGGCAGGATTATGGTGTATCTCTTCTGAGATATAAAAGAGATTAAAAACGCAAGCGAGAGAAGCAGAGATGAGGGAAGAGAGATGCCACGCCACATGAAGATCACCCAGGAGCAGAAACTGAAAGAGACAAGGACCTTCCTCTGAGCAGGCAGAAAGAAAAAGCCTTCCCCTAGAGCTGGCACCCTAAACTTCTAGCATCCTAAACTGAGAGAAAATAAATTTCTGTTTGTTAAAGCCACCCACTTACGGAATTTCTGTTACAGCAGCACTAGATAACTAAGACAGGCCGTTTGGAATCTTGGTCTTCTTGTGGTGATGGGTAAACACCCAGCAGTAAACACAGACGTGGGTATCATGGGATTAGTCCTGGTAGTCTCTCAGGCAGATGTAGGGGTGAGTCTGAGAGTTGTGAGGAGAGGGATGGGTCATCAGGAGCATGGGGATCTCTGCAGGTGTGCATCCACCTCATGAAATCCCAACTCTCTCTGGGGCTTGACCTATAGAGTTTGGGATCCAGAAACAATCCTGTCAGGAAGAGGAGAAAAATCAAAGAATGGAGGGAAAAGTCCAAAGTCACATGCTGAGGAAAATTAGAGAGGGATCTGCCTCTCCCAGAGCTGATAAGGTCAAGGTTGGAAGGCTCTTAGAACTGACAAGGGGTTGGGGTCCTTGGGCTTGTAAAAATGCCAATAAATTTGCCAGTGGGTCACAGGCCCACAGAGTTCAAGATCAGTTTACTCTCTCCATTGATCATTCTGCAGACTTTCCAAGGGCAGCAAATTTATCATGTGAAATAGATTTTTCTTCTTTATGAGTTTGGAGGATTACTGATTAGTATTTATGAGGGTGTGGAACTTTTTCCTTTTGGCAGCAAAAAACCAGAATGTTTAGTGGCCTCCCATTAATTTCTCAAAAACTTGTGAGCATATCAAGGTTGTTGTTAGTTGCTGTCAAGGCAGCTCCGACTAATGGTGACCTTAAGTGTAACAGAACGAAATGTTGCCCAGTCCTGCACGATCTTCATGATCATTGGTATGTTTGAGTCCATTGTTTTGGCCTTTGTGTCAATCCATCTCATTGACAATTTCATCTTTGCTGACCCTGTACTTTACTGAACATGATGTCCTTTCCTTGAGATTGGTCTTTCCTGATGACAAAGTAGGTGAGCTGAAGTCTTGCCATCATTGCTTCTAAGGAGCATTCTGGTTGTATTTCTTTTAAGACTGATTTGTTAATTTTTTAGGATTCCAGAATAACCTTATTAGAACAGTAAAGAGACTTGTGAACCTGGGCCTCTTATGGTGTACACTGGTGGTGCCTATCCTTCAAGGGGCAGAAGGTCCAGCTCCATGCCTGCTTCTCTGGGACACCCTTCCTAGCCAATGTAATCCAACAGTCTCCCTGTTGTGTCAAGTTTTGTGTTGGCCCTTACATCATCCAGTGTTGTTCCTGGCACAACCGGGGAGTAACCTTTAGTTATTTTACCCCATGCATCTCATCTCTACACACCAAGATGGTATCTCATGGTCCCTCAAGCGACCTGTTATTTTAGGTATTTAATGAATATTTGTTGCATAGACACCAAATGAATGAATACACTTATTTACTTACTGAACACTTCATTTGTGGCAGGCGTTGTTCTAAGTGCTCGGGAAATGGTTGTGAATAAAAGAAATGACAATCCCTGCCACATGGATCTTACATTCTAGAGAGAAAGCAGTGTGTGTTATTATATGAAGGCACAGTTCCTGGGTAGGTGGCAAAAACTGCACTACAGAATGAAGCAAATTTTAGTGATGGATTACGGAAGCCCTATCACACGCCAGGTGTTTTATATGTGCTATCTAACCTCACCCATGGCTGTCCAGTTGTTGTTGTTATTGTTGTTATGCCAAGCCATTCCGACCATATTGACCCAGTGTGACAGAGTACAACTGCCCAGAGAGTTTTCTAGGCTGTAATCTTTACGAGAGCAAATCACCAGACCTTTTCTCTCTCGGAGCAGCTGATGGGTTTGAACAGTCAACTTTTTGGTTAGCAGCTGAGCTCTTAACCGTTGTACCACAGGGCTCCTTGACTGTCTAGTAGGTGGTATTTATCCCTGTTTTTGAGATATAAAAACCAAGGCTCAAAATGGATAAGTGAATTTCCCAAGATAATGGTGTTAAGTTGGCAGAGCACGTATCTCTGACTTCAGGGCCTGTACTCCTAACCACTACACTGCGTTGTCTCTCATTTTATGTTGGATGATAGCAGGTGCATTTATGCTGGAAGACTAGGGACACTGATGTTGGAAGGTGGCCTGGACTCTTCATTCTCTCCCTCTAATTTGGTCATGAACTAACATGATAGCAGATGCCTCACTTAAAGCCAATGTTTACTCCGTAGGGGCTTGATAGCCTCCAGCTATCTAGCTCCTTGGGTTCATTTCTATTTGGCTATTCAGTCCACCCAGAGCACCTCAGAAGAAACACCGGGCAATCTACTTCTGAAAAATCAGCCACTGACAACCCTATGGAGCACAGTTATACTCTGACACACATGGGGTCACCATGAGTCTGAATCACTCGACGACAAGTGGTTTTGTTTTGTTTTTATAGATGCAATGCCAGGACCCTATATCTGGGAGCTGTTTAACATCCTTATAAAATACCATTTTCCATCATATGAGTAAGGAAAAGAATGAAGAAGTTCAGCAATCTACAAAATCGCCTGAAAGTCAATGACAACACCCTTGTAAACCTGATGTTCTGAATCCTAGACAACACTCCTATGTTATTTTTTAAAAATTATATTTCCACAAAAAATAAATTAAAAATTGAAAAAGGAAACCTTAGCAATAAAATGCAAAAAAAAAGATTATATTTCTGTATAAATACGAGCACAGGAGAATTGTTTTTGTGGAGAGAAGTAGGAAAAAGAGGCCCCTCACAGAGGAGAGCCTGATTTATTTTTAAAGAGGCAGAGAAGGAAATTGCACAGCCAAGGAGAGCTGTGAGGCCTCAGCTCCCTGGAACTGAACTGTGTATCTGAGTAGTGGTTACTTCCACATAGATGTTGGGTTATACTCTGCCTCATTCTCTAGTCCCAGGACACAGTGAATGGTGGGGCCACCAACAGGTACCCAGGAAACTCCTTGTTTAAAATTCTCCGTGAAGTAGGTCTACAAGACCTGCTGCCTTCCAGGATGTGCCCCAGAAGTATGACATCTGGGAAGCACCCACAACAAGCAGAGCTTCAAACTGGTTCATTCAGGTTCGAACCCCTGCTGAGAATTTGCATTTCCACTCCAGATATACTGAATTCGAATCTACAGTTTAACAAGATCCCCAGGTGATTCTTATGTATAATAATTTCAAGAACCACCGGCTCAACTAGTGATTCTCAGAATTGCTCCCCAACCAGCAGCATTACCATCACCTGGGAACTTGTTAAAAATGCAAATTCTCGGCAGGGGTTTGAATTGGAAAGAACCAGTTCCAAGCCCTGATAACAAGGCACCCATAAGCCTACTGCTCTCCTGGAAGCAAGCCTTTGCTTCCCACCTTTCGGTCGTCCCAAATCACACGTTTTCCATTGTGGCTGGGGAAAGCTGCACCATTGTGGCGTAAGGCCTGGCATGCTGACAGTGGGAGCCCTAAGGTGCAGTGGGAAGGCCCCAGGACCTCAAGTTCTGCTCACTTTGGAGAGAGTATTGAGTCCCAACATGTCGTCTCTCTTTCATAGCTCAGAGGAGGCTGGCCCTGGTTGCCACATGCAGAGGACGTTAGGAAAAGGGGACATTTTAAAACACTGAGTTTCCCGATGGAGGTTAAAACAAGAAATAAAACAGCAGGGGTTTGCTCCACTTGGTTGACTTAGAGCAGCTGCTGACCAGTGACTCCAGCCCAGAGTGCGGAGAAAGCAGAACTTTGCCCTGGGTAGGTGCTGCTTCCATCCAAACCAAACTTCCCCTCAATGACTTCATTGAAAGCTGGTTTACATCATGAAAAGAAACTGCATTTATTTATTTATAATAACTTTGGGATTTTATGGACCCACAAGAGGATGTAATTTAAGAAAACATTAGCAAGCTATTCCAACTACCAAGGTTTTGAAACTTGCTCTGCCAAATAATCATCAATGGAAATATTTCAATATTAAAAATGAAAGGCTGCAGCAAAACTCCTTTTGAGCAGGGCTTTGGAGATGGAGCGGCTTTGAAATGTGTGTTTCTGGTCACGACATCCTGGGGTCCGAGGAAAAGGCAACTGGACTTTCAGGAACCCATGATGAACAACAAATGACCTAATAGAAGTCAGGCCATTGAATGCCTCCCTTGTGGGACATTAGCCCTATAAATAACGGAGAAAATACCGGGGGCCAGTCCTCTCTCTGGAGCCTCACTTTGAACATAGTGTTGCAGGGAATTACATGGTGGTTTTATGAGAGTTTTTAAGACAGAATCATCAAAAGATTGCCAAGAAAGGGGTGAGCTAAGAATGGCCCCTCACTGTGGAAATATGATGTTTTCCATGATCCCATTCTATTAACAATTGTGTGTTAGTGATGCTTTTATTTTCTTAACTAACCAACGTCGTAAGCCTTTAGAAATCTTTTCTGAACCATGTTCAACCCTCCCCTTCCATTGGAAGCATACAGGATCCTACGGTGGAGAAACAAATACTCCACTCACTGAGTTCTCATATTCTATCTCCAGGTGCTCACATGATCCATCACCTGCCCATCTCACTGGGATTATACATCTAGGTATCTCTCTCCTACCTCACCCCACTAGGCTGACTGTCTTGAGGACACAGTCAAATCTTCATCTATATAGCCCCAGACCTTCACTGGTGCGCAATTGTTGAATGAGTTTATGGAGGATCTACCCTGCTGAATAGTATGTAAACCACCCATGGCCAGGGGGACGTGGCAGAATTTACAAAAGTGACTAGGTCACTCTTAAACATTTAAAATCTTATGGAAAAGAGAGTTGTCACTTCAGAGAACAACTCAAGACCTTAAGATTATAGCTAACATTTAAATAGCAATTTATAGGTCATAAGATACATTCAAGGAGTCCCTGGGTGGTGCAAACAGTTAACTTGCATAGCTACTAACTGAAAGGCTGGAGTTTTGAGTCTACCCTGAGATGCCTCAGAAGAAAGGACTGGCAATCTACTTCCAAAAAATCAGCCCCTGAAAACCTTATAGAGCACAGTTCTACTCTGACACACATGGGGTCGCCAGGAGTTGGAATCGATTCGACAGCAACTAGTTTTGTTTTTTGGTTTTATTAAAGTGTAGTTCACAGTATAAAGTTCATCCTTCCAAAGTGTATAATTCAGTGGTTTTTAGTATATTCACAAAGTTGTGTAGTTATCATCACTATCTAATTCCAGAACATTTTCATCTCCCCAAAAAGAAAGTCCATGCCCATTAGAGTCACTCTCCATTCCTCCTTCTCCCAGCCCCTTGTAACCGCTAATCTACTTACTGTCTGTATGGATTCGCTTACTCTGAACATTATATATAAATGGAATCATACAATATGTAGTCCTTTGTGACCGGCATCTTTTACTCAGCATAATGTTTTCAAGGTTCATCCATGTTGTAGCATGTATCAGAACTTTTAACAGGGGAACAACACTCCACTGTATGGACAGACCACATTTTGCTTATCTATTCACCAGTTGATGGAAAAAGACGATAGAGAAGCTCAATGTCATCAGTCAGAATAAGGCCAGGGGCCAACTGTGGAACAGACCATCAATTGCTCATGGGCAAGTTCAAGTTGGAGTTGAAGAAAACTAAAACAAGTCCACAAGAGCCAAAATATGACCTTGAGTATATCTCACTTGAATTCACAGACCATCTCAAGAATAGATTTGACACATTGAACATTAATGACCAAACAGAGACGAGCTGTGGGATAACATCAAGGACATCATGCATGAAGAAAGCAAAAAGGTCATTTAAAAGACAGGAAAGAAAGAAAAGACCAAAATGGATGTCAGAAGAGACCCTGAAACTTGCTCTTGAACGAGGAGTAGCTAAAGTGAATGGAAAAAAGTTGAAGTAAAAGAGCTCAACAGAAGATTTCAAAGGGCAGCTCAAGAAGACTAAGTATTATAATGAAATGTGCAAGGACCTGGAGTTAGAAAACCAAAAGGGAAGAATATGCACGACATTTCTGAAGCTGAAAGAATTGAAGAAAGAATTCAAGCCTCGACTTGCAATACTGAAGGATTGGTCAACATTCAACCATTTCAGAAGGTAGCATATGACCAAGAACCAATGGTACTGAAGGAAGAAGTCCAAGCTGCACTGAAGACTTTGGCAAAAAACAAAGTTCCAGGAACTGTTCACTACAGATTAGTAAATAAACACAGTTAAGCCCGTGCCTTACTTATTGGGTAATCTGCCCCTGCATATATATAGCTACACATTTCTTTCTAAGCACTGCTTTGGTTGTCCCTCAAAAGTTTTAATATGTTGTGTTTTTATCTTAATCCATCTCAAAGTATTTTTTAATTTTTCCATGTGATTTCTTCTTTGATCCATTAATTATTTATAAATGTGTAGTTTAATTTCCACATACTTGTGAATTTCCCCAATTTTTTTCTCTTATTGATTTCTAATTATATTCCATTGTGGTTGGAGAACATCCTTTGTATGATTTCAATCCTTTTACATTTATTGAGGCTTGTTTTATGATTTAACATATGGTATATCCTGGACAATGTTCCATGTGCACATGAGAGAAATGTGCATTCTGCTTTGTTGGATAAATGTTTTATAGATGTCTGTTGGGTCTAGTTGGTTTATAGTGTTATTTTCTTGTTGCTCTTCTGCCTATTTGTTCTATTATTAAAAATAGGGTATTGAAATAGCCCACTATTATTGCTAGATCATCTATTTCTCCCATCAATTCTGTCAGTTTTTACTTCACATATTTTGAAGCTCTGATGTTAGATGCATATATGTTTATAACTGCTATGTCATCCTGATGGATTGACCCTTTCATCATTGTGAAATATCCTCTTTGTTTCTACCAACAATTGTCTTAAAGTCTATTTTGTCTGATATTAGCATAGCCTCTCCAGCTCTCTTTTGGTACTGTTGGCATGACATATCTTTTTCTATACATTTACTTTCAACCTATTTATGGGGAGGGGGGATGATGGAACTGTTTAATATCTAGTTATTACTGTTGTTGTTTTTTTTAGGTTCTGTTGAGTCAATTCCGCTCATAGCGACCGTATGTACAGCAGAATGAAACACCGCCCATTCCTGAGCCATCCTCACAATTACTGCTATGTTTGAGCCCATTGTTGCAGTGTGTCAATCCATATTGTTGAAGGTCTTCTTCTTTTTCACTGATCCGCTACTTTACCAAGCATGATGTCCTTCTCCAGAACATGTCCAAAGTATGTGAGATGAAATCTCATCATCCTTACTTCTAAGGAGCATTCTGGCTGTACTTCTTCCAAAACAGATTTTTTCGTTCTTCTGGCAGTCCATGATCTATTTAATATTCTTCGCCAACACCATAATTAAAAGACATCAATTCTCCTTTGATTTCCTTATTCATTGTCCAGCTTTCACATGCATATGAGGCAATTGAAAACACCATGGCTTGGGTCAGGTGCACCTTAGTCCTTAAAGTGTCATCTTTGTTTTTTAACACTTAAAGGGATTTTTTTGCAGCAGATTTGCCCAAAAAAAAAAAAAAAAGCGATGCGTCGTTTGATTTCTTGATTGCTGCTTCCATGGGCATGGATCCAAGAAAAATGAAATCATTTACAACTTCAATATTTTCTCCCTTTATCATGATGTTGCTTATTGGTCCAATTATGAGGATTTTTGTTTTCTTTATGTTGAGGTGCAATCCATACTGAAGGCTGTAGTTTTTGATCTTCATCAATAAGTGTTTCAAGTCCTCTTCACTTTCAGCAAGAAAGGTTGTGTCATCTGCATATCTCAGGTTGTTAATGAGTCTTCCTCCAATCCTGATACTCTGTTCTTCATATAGTCCAGCTTCTCGGATTATTTGCTCAGCAATCAGATTGAATAACGTTGGTGAAAGCATAGAACCTTGATGCACACCTTTCCTGAGAAACCATGCAGTATCCCCATATTCTGTTCGGATGACTGCCTCTTGATCTATGTACAGGTTCCTCATGAGCACAATTAATTGCTCCAGAATTCCCATTCTTCCCAATGTTATTCATCATTTGTTATGATCCACACAATCAAATGTCTTTGAATAGTCAATAAAACGCAGGTAAACATCTTTCTGGTATTCTCTGCTTTCAGCCAGGATCCATCTGGTATCAGCAATGATATCCCTCATTCTACGTCCTCTTCTGAATCCAGCTTGAATTTCTGGAAGTTCCCAGTTGATGTACTGCTGCAACCTCTCGCTTTTAAATGATCTTCGGCAAAATTTTGCTTATGTTTTGATATTAATGATATTGTTCGATAATTTCTGCATTTGGTTGGATCACCTTTCTTTGGAATAGGCATAAATATGGATCTCTTTCAGTTGGTTGGCCAGGCAGCAGCTGTCTTCCAAATTTCTTGGCATAGGTGAGTGACCAGCCAGTGCTGCATCCATTTGTTGAAACATCTCAGTCGGCATTCTGCCAATTCCTGGGGCCTTGTTTTTCGACAATGCCTTTAGTGCAACTTGGACCTCTTCCTTCACTATCATCGATTCTTGATCATATGCTACCTCCTGATACAGTTGAACATCAACCAATTCTTTTTGGTACGGTGACTGTGTGTATTCCTTCCATCTTCTTTTGATGCTTCCTATGTCATTTAATGTTTTCCCCATAGAAACCTTCAATATTGCAACTCAATGCTTGAATGCTTTTTTCAGTTCTTTCAGCTTGAGAAATGTAAAACATGTTCTTCCCTTTTGGTTTTCTATCTCCAGGTCTCTGCACATTTCATTATAATATTTTACTTTGTCTTCCCAAGCTGCCTTTTCAAATATTCTCTTCAGCTCTTTTACTTCATCATTGTTTCCTCTCACTTTAGCTACTCTATGTTCAAGAGCAACTTTCTGAGTCTCTTCTGACCTCCGTTTTGGTCTTTTCTTTCTTTCCTGTCTTTTTAATGACCTCTTGCTTTCTTCATGTATGATGTCTTTCCACAGCTCATCTGGTCTTTGGTCATTAGTGTTCAATGCATAAAATCTATTCTTGACATGGTTTCTAAATTCAAGTGGGATATATTCAAGGCTGTACTTTGGCTGTGGTGGACTTGTTCTAATTTTCTTCAGCTTCAACTTGGACTTGCACATGAGCAATTGATGGTCTGTTCCGCAGTTGTCCCTTCGTCTTGTTCTGACTGATGATATTGAGCTTGTCCATTGTCTCGTTCCACAGATGTCATTGATTTGGTTCCTGTGTATTCCATCTGGTGAGATCCACATGTATATTCTCTTTTTATGTTGGTGAAAAATTGTATTTGCAATGAAGAAGTCGTTAGTCTTGCAAAATTCCATCATGCAATCTCTGGCATAGTTTCTGTCACCAAGGCCATATTTTCCAACTGCCAATCCTTCTTCTTTGTTTCCAGCTTTCACATTCCAATCACCAGTAATTATCAATACATATTGATTGCATGTTTGATCAGTTTCCGACTGCAGAAGTTGGTAAAAATCTTCAATTTCTTCATCTTGGCCTTAGTGGTTGGTGTGTAAATTTGAATAATAGTCATATTCACTGGCCTTCCAAGTAGGTGTATGGATATTATCCTATTACTGACAGTGTTGTACTTTAGTATAGATCTTGAAATGTTTTTTCTGAGGATGAACAAGATGGCATTTTTCTTCAGATTTTCATTCCTGGCATAGTGGACCATATGATTGTCCAATTCAAAATGACCAATAGCAGTCCATTTCAGCTCACTAAACCTAGGATATTGATCTTTATGCATTCTCTTTCATTTTTGACAGCTTCCAATTTTCCTAGATTCATACTTCATATATTCCATGTTCAGATTATTAATGGATGTTTGCAGCCGTTTCTTCTCATTTTGAGTTGTGCCATATCAGCAAACGAAGGTCCTGAAAGCTTGACTCCATCCATGTCATTAAGATTGACTCTACTTTGAGGAGGCAGCTCTTCCCTAGTCATGTTTTGAGTGCCTTCCAACCTGAGGGGCTCATCTTCTGCTACTATATCAGACAATGTTCCATTGCTATTCAGTGGAACTGAGAGACACATGGTGGAATACATTTCCATCTGATTATAGGGGTGGTTATATGTGTATATACGTGTCATGGATTGAATTGTGTCCCCCCAAAAATATGTGTCAATTTGGCTAGGCCATGATTCCCAGTATTGTGTGATTGTTCACCATTTTGTCATCTGTTGTGATTTTCCTATGTGTTGTAAATCCTACCTCCATGATGCTAATGAGGCAGGATTACAGGCAGTTATGTTAATGAGGCAGGACTCAATCTACAAGATTAGGTTGTGTCTTAAGCCAGTCTCTTTTGAGATATAAGAGAGAAGTGAGCAGAGAGACATGGGACATCATACCAGGAGCACCAGGAGCATGGTGTGTCCTTTGGACCTGGGGTCTCTGCACTGAGAAGCTCCTCGATTGGGGAAGACTGATGACAAAGACCTTCCCACAGAGCCAGCAGAGAGAGCAAGCCTTCCCCTGGAGCTGGAGCCCTGAATTCGGACTTCTAACCTACTAGACGGTGAGAGAATAAACTTCTGTTTGTTTAAGCCATTCACTTGTGGTATTTCTGTTATAGCAGCACTAGATAACTGAGACAATATGTTTGTACAAAAAAAGATGATTTTTACTGTATGTAAATTAAAGCATAATTTAAAAATAAATGAATAAAGGTAAATGTTATGTAGAAAAATAAAAAATAAAAAGGAGAAGCTCTACTGCTCTCTGCAAACAGGAAATCTGAACTCCAAGGTCCTGACCATTTCCTGGGCAGCTCCTTCCTGCAGGGGGCTGCTTGGCTCTGACCTTCAGTCTTTCCTCCATTTAACTGAAGACCCATAAACTCCCAGAGATCTAGGTTGGAAGGGACTTCCATGACTCTGTGCTGAAGTCACTCTATTCCAAGAACATTTTATGACTAACAATCCCATCGTCCAGTTTGTGCTGGAGGTAAGAACCCCTCAATGGCTGACCACTTTGGTTACCCTGTAGGCATAACAAAATGCACAGAGAATAGTCTAGAGGCATCATATTTTTGCCCCTACAATATCTTAAAGAGTCCATTTTGGTATAATGTAAATGTTATTTAGGCTACAACTTTGAAACTTATATGAAAAGAGAATCAGTTAAAAAGAGGTAAGAAAAAGAAAACGAGTGTCACTAGTGAAGGAAAATGGAACAATATTAAACATGTTGTTGTTTTTAGGTGCAGTTGAGTCAGCTCCGACTCATAGAAACCCCATAAACAACAGAACGAAACACTGCCCTGTCCTGTGCCATCCTCACAATTGCTGCTGTGTTTGAGACCATTGTTGCAGCCACTATGTCAATCCATCTCATTGAGGGTCTTCCTCTTTTTTGCTGACTCTCTAGTTTACCAAGCATGATGTCCTTCTTCAGGAACTGGTCCTTCCTGATAACATGTGCAAAGTATGTGAGATGAAGTCTTGCTATGCTTGCTTCTAAGGAGCATTCTGGCTGTACTTCTTCCAAGACAGATTTGTTCCTTCTCCTGGCAGTCCATGGTATATTCAATACTCTTTGCCAACACCATAATTAAAAGGCATCAATTCTTCTGTGGTCTTCCTTATTCATTGTCTAACTTTCGCCTGCATATGAGGCTGTTGAAAATACCATGGCTTGGGTCAGGCACACCTTAGTTCTTAAAGTGACATCTTTGATTTTTAACACTTTAAAGAGGTCTTTTGCAGAAGATTTGTCAGTGCAACGTGTCATTTGATTTCTTCAATGCTGTTTCAATGGGCATTGATTCTGAATCCAAGTAAAATGAAATCCTTGACAACTTCAATCTTTTCTTCATTTATCATTATGTTGCTTATTGGTCCAGTTGTGAGGATTTTTGTTTTCTGTATGTTGAAGTATAATCCATACTGAAGGCTATAGTCTTTGTTCTTCATTAGTAAGTGCTTCAAGTCCTGTTTGCTTTCAGCAAGCAAGGTTGTGTCATCTGCATATCTCAGGTTGTTAATGAATCTTCCTCCAATCCTGATGCTGCATTCTTCTTCATATAGTCCAGCTTCTCAGATTATTTGCTCAGCATACAGATTGAAAAAGTATGGTGAAAGGATAGAACCCTGACACATACCTTTCCTGATTTTGAACAATGTAGTATTCCCTTGTTCTGTTCGAATGACTGCTTCTTTTTCTATGTACAGGTTCCTCATGAGCACAATTAAGTGTTCTGGAATTCTCATTCTTTGCAATGCCATCTATAATTTGTTATGATCTTCACAGTCGAATGCCTTTGCATAATCAACAAAATACAGGTAAACATCTTTCTGGTATTCTCTGCTGTCAGCGAGGATCCATCTGACATCAGCAATGATATCGCTCGTTCCACATGCCTTCGGACTCTGATTTGAATTTCTGGCAGTTCTTTGTTGATGTTCTGTGGCAATCTCTCACTTTTGAATGATCTTCAGCAAAATTTTACTTGTGTGTGATATGAATGATATTGTTTGATAGTTTCTGCATTCTGTTGGATCACCTTCCTTTAGAATGGGCACAAATATGGAACTCTTCCAGTTGATTTGGCTAGGTAGCTGTCTTCCATATTTCTTAGCAGAGACAAGTGAGCTTTTCCAGCATTGCATTTATTTGTTCAAATATCTCAAGTGGTATTCCATCAATTCCTAGAGCCTTGTTTTCACCAATCCCTTCAGTGCAGATTGGACTTCTTCCTTCAGTACTGTTGGTTCTTGATCATATGCTAACTCCATCAATATTTGAATGTCAACCAATTCTTTTTGGTACAATGACTCTCTGTATTCCTTCCATCTTCTTTTGATGCTTCCTGCATCATTCAATATTTTGCCCATAGAATCCTTCAATATTGCCACTCGAGGCTTGAATTTTTTTCTTCAGTTTTTTCAGCTTGAGAAATGCTGAGTATGTTCTTCCCTTTTGGTTTTCTAACTCCAGGTCTTTGCACATTTTGTTATAATACTTTACTTTGTCTTCTCAAGCAGCTGTTTGAAATCTTCCATTCAGCTCTTTCACTCCATCATTTCTTCCATTTGCTTTAGCTACTCAATGTTCAAGAGAAAGTTTCAGAGTCTCTTCTGACATCCATTTTTGTCTTTTCTTTCTTTCCTATCTTTTTAATAACCTCTTGTTTTCTTCACGTATGATGTCCTTGATGTCATCGCACAACTTGTCTGATCTTCAGTAATTAGTGTTCAATGCATCAAGTCTATTCTTGAGATGGTCTCTAAATTCAAGTGGGATATACTCAAGGTTGCATTTTGGCTTTCATGGGCTTGTTTTAATTTTCTACAGCTTCAAGTTGAACTTGCATATGAACAATTGATGATCTGTTCCACAGTCAAAACTGGCCATGTTCTAAATGATGACATTGAGCTTCTTCATCACCTTTTTCCACAGATGTAGCCAATTTGATTTCTGTGTATGCCATCTGGTGAGGTCCAGGTGTATAGTCACCATATATGTTGTTGAAGAAAAGATATTTGCAATGAAGAAGTCATTGGTCTTGCAAAATTCTACCATGTAATCTCTGGAGTCATTTCTATCATTAAGGCCATATTTTTAACTACTGATCATTTTTTGTTTCCAACTTTCACATTCCAATCACCAGTATTATCAATGCATCTTAATTGTATGTTTGATCAATTTCAGACTGTAGAAGTTGGTAAAAAATCTTCAATTTTTTCATTTTTGGCATTAGTGGTTGGTTGGTAAATTTGATTTTAGTCATATTAACTGGTCTTTCTTGTAGGTGTATGGACATTATCCTATCACTGACAGCATTGTACTTCAGGATAGTTCTTGAAATGTTCTTTTTGAAGATGAATGCAACAACCTTCCTCTTTAGTTTGTCATTCCCAGCATAGTAGACCATATGATTGTGTGATTCAAAATGGCCAATACCAATCCACTTCAGTTCACTACTGTCTGGGATATCTATCTTCAAACATTCTAGCTCATTTTTGATGACTTCCAATTTTCCAAGATTCATACTCCGTCTCCATGTGTCTGTCAGTTACCCCATGTGTCTGTCGGTTTGTCTTACTGTGGTGGCTTTCATGTTGCTGTGATGCTGGAAGCTATGCCACCCATATTTCAAATACCAGCAGGGTCACCCATGGTGGATAGATTTCAGTGGAGCTTCCAGACTAAGACAGACTAGGAAGAACTTCCAGTCTACTTCTGAAAACATTAGCCAGTGAAAACGTTATGAATAACAGTGGAACATTGTCTGGCATAGTGCCAGAAGATGAGCCCCTCTGGTTAGAAGACACTCAAAATATAACTGGGAAGAGCTGCTTCCTCAAAGCAGAGTTAGCCTTAATGAGGTGGTTGGAGTCAAGTTTTTGGGACCTTCATTTGCTAATATGGCAGGACTCAAAATGAGAAGAAATAGCTGCAAACATCCAATAATAATCAGAATGTGGAATGTACAAAGTATGAATCTAGGAAAATTAGAAGTTGTTAAAAATGAAACGGAATGCATAAACATTTCTATCCTAGGCATTAGTGAGCTAAAATGGACTGGTATTGGCCATTTTGAATTGGACAATCATATGGTTTACTATGCCAGGAATGACAACTTGAAGAGAAATGGCAATGCATTCATTGTCAAAAAGAACATTTCAAGATCTATCCTGAAGTATAACGCTGTCAGTGATAGGATAATAACCATACACCTACAAAAAAGACCAGTTAATTCGACTATTATTCAAATTTATCACAACTACTAATGCCAAAGATTAAGAAATTAAAGATTTTCACCAACTTCTGCAGTCTGAAATTGATCAAACATGCAATAAGATGCACTGATAATTACTGATGATTGGAATGCAAACGTTGGAAACAAAGAAGAAGTAATAGTAGTTGGAAAATGCGGCCTTGGTGATAGAAACCATGCTGGAGATCACAGGATAGAATTTTGCAAGACCAACCACTTCTTCACTGCAAACAGCTTTTCTTCAACAACATAAATGGTGACTATACATGTGAAACTCATCAGATAGAATACACAGTAATCAAATTGACTACATCTGTGGATAGACACAATGGAGAAGCTCAATATCATCGGTCAGAACAAGGCCAGAGGCGGACTGTGGAACAGAACATGAATTGCTCATATGCAAGTTCAAGTTGAAGCTGAGGAAAATTAGAACAAGTCCAAGAGAGGCAAAATACAACCTTGAGTATATCCCACCTGAATTCAGAGGCCATCTCAAGAATAGATTTGACTCACTGAACACTAACGACCGAAGACCAGATGAGTTGTGGATGACATCAAGGAAATCATAAATGAAGAAAGCAAAAGATCGTTAAAAAGACAGGAAACAAAGAAAAGACCGAAATGGATGTCAGAAGAGACTCTGAAACTTGCTCTTGAACCTAGAGTAGCTAAAGTGAAAGGAAGAAATGATAAAGAGCTGAACAGAAGATTTCAAAGGGTGACTGGAGGAGACAAAGTAAAGTATTACAATGAAATGTGCAAAGATCTGGAGTTAGAAAACCAAAAGGGAAGAACATGCTTGGCATTTCTCAAGCTGAGAGAACTGAAGGAAAAAATTCAAGCCTCAAGTTGCAATACTGAAGGATTCTATGGGCAAAATATTAAACGACGCAGGAAGCATCTAAAGAAGATGGAAGGAATACACAGAGTCACTATACCAAAAAGAATTAGTTGACATTCCACCCTTTCAGGCTGTAGTATATGACCAAGAACCAATGGTGCTGAAGGAAGAAGTCCAAGAGGCACTGAAGGCTTTGGCGGAAAACAAGGCTTCAGGAATTGTTGGAATACCAATTGAGATGTTTCAGCAAATGGAAGCAGCGCTGGGAGTACCCACTCATCTATGCCAAGAAATTTGGAAGACAGCTACCTGCCCCACTGACTAGAAGAGATCCATATTTGTGCCCATTCCAAAGAAAGGTGACCCAACAGAATAAAGAAACTGTCAACAATTTCATTCATATCACACACAAGTAAAATTTTGCTGAAGATCTTTCAAAAGTGAGAAGTTGTAGCAGCGCATCAACAGGGAACTTCCAGAAATTCAAGCCGTATTCAGAAGAGGACATGGAACCAGGGATATCAATGCTGATGTCAGATGGATCCTGGCTGAAAGCAGAGAATACCAGAAAGATGTCTACCTGTGTTTTATTGACTATACAAAGGCATTTGACTGTGTGGATCATGACAAATTACGGATAACATTTTAAAGAATGGGAATTCCAGAACACTTAATGTGCTCAGGAGGAACCTGTACATAGATTAAGAGGCAATCGTTGGAACAGAACAAGGGAATATTGTGTGGTTTCAAGTCAGGAAAGGTGTGGGTCAGGGTTCTATCCTTTCACCATACTTTTTCAATGTGTATGCTGAGCAAATAATGCGAGAAGCTGGGCTATATGAAGAAGAAGGTGGCAACAGGATTAGAGGAAGACTCATTAACAACCTGAGATATGCAGGTGACACAATCTTGCTTGCTGAAAGCAAACAGGACTTGAAGCACTTATTGATGAACATCAAAGACTATAGCCTTCAGTATGGATCACACTTCAACATAAAGAAAGCAAAAATCCTCACAACTGGACCAATAAGCAACATCATGATAAATGGAGAAAAGATAGAAGTTGTCAAGGATTTCATTTTACTGGAATCCATAATCAACGCCCATGGAAGCAGCAGTCAAGAAATCAAAAGATGCATTGCATTGACAAATCTTCTGCAAAAGACCTCTTTAAAGAGTTAAAAATCAAAAACGTCACTTTAAGGATTAAAGTGTGTCTGACCCAAGTCATGTTGTTTTCAATAGCCTCATATGCATGTAAAAGCTTGACAATGAGTAAGGAAGATCAAAGAATTGATGCCTTTGAGTTATGATGTTGGTGAAGCATTTTGACTATACCATGGACTGCCAGAAGAAGGAACAAATCTGTCTTGGAAAAAGTGCAGCCAGAATGCTCCTTAGAAGCAAGGATGGCGAGATTTTGTCTCACATGCTTTGGACATGTTATCAGGATGGATCTGTCCCTGGTAAAGGACATCATGTTTGGTAAAGTAGGGGATCAGTGAAAAAGAGGAAGACCCTTAACTAGCTGGATTGACACAGAGGCTGCAACAATGGGCTCAAGCATAACAACTATTGTGAGAATGGCATAGGACCAGGCAGTGTTTCATTCTGTTCTACATACGGTTGCGATGAGTCAGACAAGACTCGAGGGCACATAACAACAACACAACAACAACATGCTTCGTATGTTTCATGTTCCGATTATTAATGGATCCTTGCTACTGTTTCTTCTCATTCATCGGCAAATGAAGGTCATGAAAACTTTATACCAGCCACGTCATTAGGTCGACTGTATTTTGAGGGGGCAGCTTTCCCCCAGTTGTATTTTGAGTGCCTTCCAACCTTCCAGCACTATATCAGACAATATTCTGCTGCTATTCGTAAGGTTTTCACTGGCTAATTTTTTAAGAAGTAAATTGCCAGGTTCTTTTTCTTTGTCTTAGTCTGGAAGCTCCGCTGAAACCTGTCCACCATGGGTGACCCTGCTGGTATTTGAAATACCAGTGACATAGCTTCCAGCACCACAGCAATGTGCAAGCCACCACAGCACGACAAATGGACAGACATGTGGTGGCTATTAAACATACGAGGTGGGAAAGGTTTTCAATCTGCTCTGATTTTATATACTATCTACACAGGACACAGTTTCTCGAGTACGGGTTTCTACATGGGTTGCCTTCTGCTATGAACCTCTGGGAAGACGCTGGGGCCAGCCTGGCTTACCCTTACTATGGAAGGTAGTTGCAATGATGTTAATCCTCAGTTTTCACCCTTGTCTTACCACCCTAGGGTTTCTGATCACCCACTGTTCATGGAGCAAGATTAGGAAGAGAAATTCCTGGGAGACAGGGGCAATGATAGCGAAGTCTTGGGTAGATTCCTGAGCTGTCCAAAGCTGCTTTTCTCCCTTCTTGCTTGGTTCATTCTGTAGGGAGCGTGGGCTACCAGGGCAGGGAGTTGGCCCAGACACATTAATGGTAGGTATCTGGGGAGCCTGCTCGTAGCCTTCTGGCTCAGGAAAGTTGCATTCCAGATCAGGGTGTGAAGGTGTCATCTGCAGTTCTTGAAGTTGGTTCTGGGATGTTGCTGGGTGATCAGAGACTGGTCTGTAGTGAAAGCTACAATACTGGCAAGCAGCTGCAGGTAGGTTCAGACGAACAGCTGGGGCTTTGGTGGGAGACCTGTTGGCAGTATGTGTGCATTTGGAGGAATGGAGACTGTGCAGTGGGCGTATCAGAGGAGAGACAGGGCCCTGAGCAAATTCGCTTTGAAAAGAGAGCTTTCACTGATTGTGCTGAGCACTAAGGATATTCAAGCCCTCAGCAACACGAGGTAGGGGGAAGGTCAGTGCCTCCACCCTTCTGGGAGACGTGCTCAGGGCCTGGCCACCAGGAATTCTCCCTTTAACACTGTGTGGGGTGAGAGAGGAAACTCTGGTGGCATAGTGGTTAAGTGCTACGGCTGCTAACCGAAAGGTCGGCAGTTTGAATCCCCCAGGTGCTCCTTGGAAACTCTATGGGGCAGTTCTACTCTGTCCTATGTGAGTCGGAATTGACTTGAACGGGTACGGGGGTGAGAAGGATATTACAAAAGCAACATAAAATCATTAAGAGGCCCCTAGATGATGCAGCCTCTAATTTCTGACTCTTCTCAGAATACCTTTAAGGGCTCCCTGGCTTTCTTTGGCCCTTCCTACTTCGCCAGGTGAATGATACTAAGACAGACTGGCAATGGGGGATAGCAGGCTGGGGTGCTACAGCTGAGGGTTGCTGGAATGCTGGGCAGGTGGCAGCCCTGGCTCCTTGGGACCACTTAGAATCTCTGTGCATCTCCCTGGAATCATTCTACACTCGATTACTAGCATCATTTACTGTCATTATCTGCAGCCTGGGTCCCTTTCCCAGTGTGACTCATGCTCTCCCTGCTCCCTTCACAAGTAGGGGCTTCCAGTACCTTTACCGTCTTTGTTCCATTTCAGTCCAGCTGTGTAGGTTGCTAAAGCTCTACTAGCAATATGCCTGTGGCTTATTTTCTTTGATCTTTACTTTAGAGAAAAAGGAGCATGAGTGTGTGGGCTTTTTTAGTTTTTAATGATAAAATGTTCAACTCTTGCTAGCCCCATAATGGAATCCATGGGTGGTACAAACGGTTAAAATGCTTGGCTGCTAACCAAAGGTTTAGTGGTTCTAGCTCAACCAGAGGTGTCTTGGAAGGAAGTCCTGGTGATCTACTTCTGAAAAATCAGCCATTGAAAATGCTATGGAGCACAGTTTTACTCTGCCATACATGGGGTCACCAGGAGTCAGAATTGACTCAACAGCAACTGTTCTTTTGTTGGTTAGACTCATAATAATACTGATAACTAAAACTGAGCCTTTACTGTGAGCCTGTCCCTGCTGAATGCCTTACATATGTTATCCTATTTAATCCTTAACACAAGGCTATGTGATTTTCCCCATTTCACAGATGAGAAAACAGAGTGGTATAAAGAAGTGCAGGGATTTGAGCACAGGTCCACCGGCTGCAAAGCTCCTGCACCTAAGTTTTATATTAGACTACTTCAAAAGGAAGTATGTGGCCCAGGCTGCCCTCAGAGAGGTGGCCTGATAGAGCAGCAAGTATACACCCCAGGAAGTCAGAAGACCCAGGCTCCATTCCTGACTCTGCCACTGCCTATGAGGGCCTCCAGTGGGCTGAATGGTCACCCTCCCAACTGCTGTGTTCACGTCCTAATCCCTGGAACCTGAGAATGCTACCTTATATGGTAAAAGAGTGAATATTACCTTATATGGCAAAAGATGCAATTAAGTTAAGGATTTTGAGAGGAGGAGCTTATTGTGAATTATCCAGTGGGCCCTTAATGTCTTCTCAAGTGTCCTTGTAAGAATGAGGCAAAGGGAGATAACACAGACAGAAGAGAAAACAGAGAGCCACATAAAGGAGACGACAATGTGAAGACAGAACAGAGACAGATGTGGCCACAAGCCAAGGAATGAAGCCACCAGAAGCTGAAAGAAGCAAGGAATGGACTCTCCCCTGGAGCCTCCAGCAGTAGTATGGCTCTGCTGACAACTTGATTTCAGACTTCTGGCTTCCAGAACTGTGAGAGAATTTATTTCTGTTGTTTTAAGCCACCCAGTTTGTGGTAATTTGTTAGACCAGCCACAGGAAACTAACACATCAGTTTACTCATCCATGAAATGGGCATGTTGGGTGAGACCAATGGTTCTGAAGTTTGGCTGCTGCACTAGAATCACCTAAAACAAACAAACAAACCAAAATAGTTGCCATCACGTCAATTCTGACTCTTGGAGACCCCAAGTGTTTCAGAGTACATCCTGCACAAGGATCTTCAATGACTGTGATCTTTCAGAGGTAGATTGCCAGACCTTTTTTTTCTTCTGAGGCGCCTCTGGGTGTATTGGAACTGCCAACCTTTCTGCCTTTCAATTAGTAGGTGAGTGCTTAATTGTTTGCGCCACCCAGGAATCACCTAAGATGTACCTTAAATTTTTTTTAGGTTTGAGCATCACCCCAAAGTAACTGAACCAGAACCGCTTGGGTGTGGGCTCAGGAAACAGAATTTTTTAAAGCTCTCTAGGTTGATTCTAATGGCGCCCAAGCTGCAGTTCCCCTGGTTCCCATCTATAGGTCCTTCTAGCTCTGAGGGTCTGTGACGTTATGTGGTTCTCACAAAAGAGAACTGAGCGTTCCCTGCCATGTCCTTCCCCATAGCCTCAAGGAACAGCATGAACTTTTGAGTAGGGAGGGAACCAGGCTTTTCTAGAATAGAAATGGGTGTCAAGGGAGTCCTCGCAGGGCCATAGAGGGGAATGGAGCGTTTGGGGAGAAAGGGAAGACGCCAGCAGAGTAACGGGTGGAAATAAAAATGTTTGGGAGGTCTGGGGAGCCTTCAAAAACATTGGCTCAGACAACGGAGGTGGCTGTGGGGCCAGGGGGAGGCACCTGTGAAAATAGCAAAGAGTGGAGCTGGAGACGGTGCATATCCTGCCCTGGTTCCTTGGGGTTTCCCACAGAGGCAAGGATCACAGGGCAAGGGAATGCGTCTCCCACAATGTCAGTGTCCCTGAGAGCCCGTCAGGAATTCAACAGGGGAACTAGCTTCGGGCTTCTAGTGACGTCTGAGAATGGCCAAGGAGAGAGACAGAGGGAGGCACAGCAGATGGTCATTCCCAAAGATATCGCTTTCACCTCCATTCCTCCTGCCTGCAGGCTCTGGCGGGTCCTACCAAGCCCAGAAACCCTCTAAAAAGTATGGGTGGAGGGTGCGGGTGGGAGGCGGGACCCTGCCCAGCGCCATCTTCTTCCCCCAACCACACAGCTGACAGACACTTGAGAACTTTCCTTCCCAAGCCTGTATCCTGCTGGTTTAGGGCAAAGAGTGCAGCTTTCCCACCAGGATCAGTGAGGAAATGGCCTGGTTTGGACTCAAACAGACTGATTTGTTTTTCCAACAAGGCCTCAGCTCAGTTCAGGGAGCCCCAGTCATGCCCAGTTTTCCAGGGTGTCTCCCCTCCCCACCTCCCTGCCCTCTCTGAGAACACATCACCTAGTGTCTGTAAGGCTTCTGCTTCTTGTTTGACATCCCTTATTTACAAAGCAAACAAAATGTTCCTTTTAACACACATCATGCTAAGTTTATTAATGCAGAAAACAATCCCAGGGGGCCGACCCAGGGAACCCTTGAAACCTGCCAGCACAAACTCTTCAAACGTTCAGCGCGTCAGATCCTCCAGGACAATATTTCACACAATGGAGTAAAAATAATATTTTTCTTTGGGCCTTTCCAGCCGCTTTTGTGGCTAGTAGACAGACATTATTTTCTTACTCTGCTCCCAGAGCAGAAATCTGGACGAAGCTGCGTTTATTTGTTTAACACAATGATTTCATCCTAAATGTCTTGACAGCAAATAGTTGGTGGTTTAATAAAGGGCCTTTGAAAAGAACTGGAGCTGGGGAAATGGGAGGCATGCAGCTCTCAGGGACTGAGAGGGCTCTGGGCTGTGGGGACTGGGACGAGGTGGGCTGGGTGCCCCTCTTGGGCCGTTGGGGAGATCTGGGGGTTGTGGCATGTTACCGCTCCCTCATCTGACTAATTTGTGCTGCTTCCATCCCAGAGAAGCAAGGCGACTGACCCTTTGGTCACAAATGCCAGGCATTCCCCCAAGACCAGCCCTGACAAATGCAGTCAAAAATCTAAAAGCAGATGCTCAAATCTGCTTGGGAAAAGAGGCCTTCTGTGTTCCTTTCTGCCTTCTCTGATTAAAAATTATGTCTGGTGTCAACCAAACATTGGCCGCTGTTCTGATGCCAGGAGAGAGGCATCCAGCCAGAGTTCTGCAGCCAGGGCTGTGACTGGGGTGAAAGGAGGTAGACCAGGGCCAGCTCAGGCCTACCGACTCCTGACCAGCACAGAACCTTCACTCTAGCCAGTCAGGGCCAAAGCCCCCAGACTCTTCCAGCCTGCAACTAGAAGCATCAACACAAACTCAAAACACTCATTTTTGTTTCACTTCTTTTCCTCCGGGGAGAACTATCAGGAGAAGTGAAACAGAAGGAACAGAGCACATAGGAAAATAACTAGGAAAAAATGGTATAAAAACTGCCCGGGCAGTCCCTAGATCTTCTGAGCCCAGCTTCATCATTTTATAGAGGAGGAGGGAGGCCCAGAGAAGGACAGTCATGTGTCTGACAGCACACAGCTATCAGAGGCAGAGCCGCGACTGGAACCCAGGCTAGGAACTTCCAGGTTTGAAAGGAAAGAGCCCAATCTGGTCTTACAGCTAGCTGACAAAAACTGCCTGAATCACAGGTCTCATTTTGACCAATTGGAACTCAGATGAAAATCTGATTTGGTTTTTAAATCAGTTCCCAGCCAAGATGCAGGAAGCAGCGATGAGGAGAATATCTGTTCACACACACACAACTTTCAATTGCAGTGAAAGCGCGAACTCGATGGGACTGCCTTGTTTTTCCAAGTCTCACAAGTTTTCTGCCTTTGAGAGGGTGCAGTCTTACCACTTTTCTATCGCTTCTATTAAAAGGAACGAAAACATTTGAGTTTTCCTTCTCTGACAGGTTTCTGCCTTAGCCAGGTTCTAGCTTTCGCAGGTTTTACTGTATAAAAGTAATACTCATTGAAGATTATAGAAAATATAAATGCTTGTCTACATAAAATATAGACAAGTATAAAAAAGAAGAAAACAAAAAATAGTTATTTTAATTACTTATGATAACTTACCACTGTTAATTTACTGATGCATCCTCTCTGTCTTTTTTCCTTGTCTATATATGCTTTTTTTTCAAAATTAAGGTCGTAATTGTTTTATTTTAAAAATGATTTACTTATTTTATAAAATGTTTCCCCATGTCGTTAACAGTTTCTCTGAAGCATAACCTTTGAAATAGACCTGATAGCCCATCATATGGTATGACTCTATCATAATTCCTTTCCTCAAAACCCTAAGGCTGGTCATAGGAGAGAATACTTTTGAGTAGGTCTTAAAGAACAGTCCCTGGAAGTCATCAGGCTATGTGGGAGGCAGCCCTCAAGTTCTTGCAGCAGTTCCAATCTCCTTCCTCTACCTCAGAAAGCCTTCAGATTGCTTTCAAATCCAACTGCCTCTCCCACCCCCAGCCCTCTTTCATCCTTCCCACTTCTTCTTTCTTCTTCTTACTTCCTTCCCAGACCTGTAACAGGTAGATATTAATTTCTTACATCTGCATGGTGTTTTACAACCTCAAAGAGTTTTTATAGAAATGGCCTCATCTGATCTTTTAACAACCCTGCAACATGGGCAACGCAGAATCATCCAATTTTCCATCAACAGATGCTTCTTGACTGCCAACCCTTCAAAAAGCACTGTGGTAGTTACTGAAGGAGAGATGCAAATAAGTAAGTCCTTGACTCAAGGGAATTTTAGTCTAGTGAGGGCACTGGTTGGTGTCCAGTAAGTGATGGCTGTTGTTACAATTATTATTGGCTTAAATGACTTGCCTTCTGTCACATGGCTAACCAGTGGCCCAGGGAAGCGACCCAGCACATCCTCTCCACTTTCAGTTCTGTACTCTGTCCCCTGTACCACATGACAGTTAATCAAGAGTAGGTTCAGAAGATGTGGTGTATAAAACAGTGGAATACTACTCGGCCATAAGGAGAAATGAAGTCCTGATACCTGCTACAACATGATGAACCTTGAAAACATTATGCTGAGTGAAGGAGTCGGTCACAAAAGGATAGATATTATATGATCTCAGTTAGAGACTAAAGTTCATTAGTGGTTACAAGGGGTGGGAGGGAGGGGGAAACGAGGCTCATTGCTTAGGGGGACTGAGTTTCTGTTAAAGGTGATGGAAAAATTTGGAAACAGTGGTGATGGCTACACAACATGATGAAGGTAAGTAAAATTTTAAAAAGAAAAAAAAGAGCAGATTCAGAATGGGGGGAAATTGAGAGAAATTGGGGGAAATGATTAGGGCAGGTGGATGATGGGAAACCGTTAGAATTTCCATCGAATTCATCTCAAGCCTCAGTGAAAGGTCCTAACATTTAAGATGCCAAATTTCCCTAAGAGAAATCCATAGATTGAAGCTTTCTTTGTGTTGGAGGTGGGGATGATATAATTTATCTTTTCTTTTTTTATTGTGTTTTAGATGGAAGTTTATAGTGCAAATTAGTTTCTTCTTGAAAAATTTATACACAAATTTATAATTTATCTTTTAATGAAAAAGTGGTTGTTTGGAATTAAACCACTTTGTCATACCTAAAGGATAAAAAGGAGAAAGGAAAAATATATATTAACTGTCTTCCATGTACCACTCTCTGTACTAGATACTTTACATGTATTATTTTATTTAAATCAGAGTTCACAGCATACCTGCCTGTTTTATTCATCACCGTCTACTTAGGATCAGTCACAGTGCTTGCCGCATAATAAGCACTAAGTAATTGTTAAATGAATGAATAAATGGCCATTTTATAGATAAGAAAATGGGGGTCATGAGAGATTCAGTTTCCTGTACTAGGTCTCATAGCTAGTGTCTTAGGCTGGGTTCTCTAGAGAAGCAAAACCAGTAAAGCGTATAAATATATATATAGAGAGAGATTTATATCAAGGAAATGGCTCATGTGGTTGTAGAGGCCGTAACATCCCAAGTTCGTGGGTCAGGATAGAAGCTTCTCCTGATTCAGGTAGCTGGAGATCGGCAGGTCAGGGAGTAGGGCTCTTGCTCACAGGCTGTAAAGATTGAAGAATCCCAAGATCGGCAGGCTAGACCACAGGTAAGCTGCTAGGTCGAGTCCCGAGAACCGGAGGTCAGATGAACAGCAGCCAGCTGTAGGATTCAGAGCAAGCAAAAGCCCCTGAGCCCTGCCAGAATGTCTGCCCGCACTCGACGCAGGCCACATGCCCAAGGAAACTCCCGTTCAGCTGATTGGCTACTCATAGCAGATCCCATCATGGGGGTGATCACATATCAAATTTCAACAGTGAAATGACCACAACATCACACGACTGCCAAAACACTGAGAATCATGGCCTAGCCAAGCTGACACACAATCTTAACCAACACAGCTAGTAAGGAATGGAATTGGGATTCGAACCCAGTCTGCCTGATTCTAGAGCTGTACTGTCCCCACCAAACCACCCTGCATCCCTTGGTAAGCTAGTACATGCATTAGGTCATGGAGAGACTATTCAGTAATCATTGTTGTGGTGGCTAGGAAAATCTGGTTCACTGTGCAAAGACTAGGTGTCCTGGTGGCACAGTGGTTAAGTGCTCAGCTGCTAACTGAAAGGTTGGTGGTTTGAACCCACCAGCTACTCCATGGGAGAAAGATGTGGCAGACTGCTTCCATAAAGATTACAGCTTTGGAAGCCCTATGCAGCAGTTCTACTCCGTCCTATAGGGTCACAATGAGTTGGAATTTGACTTGATGGCAGTGGGTTTGATTTTTTTGATTGGTGCATTGACTGTATTGTTGTTATCAAAGGCCATCCAGTTGATTTTTGACTCTGGATGCAGCTGCTTTATATCATTGCTAGCCTTGGGGGTCTGACTCCTTGGGAGTGGAGAACACGTTCCTTTAAGTATTACAGGAGATACGCTTTTACATTCTCTTTAGAGACATGAAGAAAACTGGCATCTGAAGAAGCTAATGCAAAAAAGGAAAGTCAAGTTATCTGTCCCTTTACTGGAGACCCGCTAGGCAGGAATAGCACACAGCTGAAAGAGCTGCCTCATTTAATCTAGGGTGTCAGTGTTCTCATTTAGTTTGACTGCTTGGTCCTGGCCAGGGAGCTACTTGTTAGATCTTGGAGGAAAAGCTCTTTGAGGAAGACTGCCCACCTAGCATGCATATCTTTAAATCAATTATGTATGCCATTGTGTAGATGTCTATGTGGGAATTCAGAAACCAGGCTCTTATGTTTCATTCATTTCCAAGATGTAACATTAGATAAGATTTGGGAAACAGAGCCTTATGAAATAAAATCAGAGTAAACTATTTTGAGTCTGAACACCATTTAATTTGTTTTTTTTTTTCTTTCTGAAAAGTGAGATCATTGCTGATAATATAGATATTGACATAAGAAAAACAATGATCGCTGGAGGGTTATCGGCACTCTCTGGGAATATCAGGTGGATACTAAACGGCCCTGTCAGGTCTGTTTGGGAAAGAAAATTGATGTGTGTCAAAGAGAATTGTTTTCAGCTCTTTGTGGTGCTGTATCATGCCCTCTCCTCTCCCCCACCCCGAGACTTACGTCCTTTGCTCAAGTACGCAGTGCTTAGATGAACCGACACCAGCAAAATCTTCCCCGGGCTGCTCCAGCATCATTTCTTTCTTTTCTCTTTTTTAGAACTGTGTTTTAGGTGAAAGTTTACAGTGCAAATTCGTTTGTCATTCAAAAATTTATAGTCAAAATGTTGTGCGACGTTGGCTGCAATCCCTACACTATGTCAGCATTCTCCCCCTTTCCTTTCCATCCCAGGTTCCCAGTGTCTATTTATCCAGTTTTCCTGTCCCTTGCTGCTTTCTCATCTTTGCTTTTGGGTAGGTGTTGCTCTGGTGTGATTTCTTTGTCTTCATCACCCAAGTGTGGGTCTCACCCAAGCAGTTCCTGGGTACTTTTTGTTTGGAAGGGACAGGGGCTTTCCAAAAGAGATGGTTTTATTTTGCAACTTGCAAAAAGTAATAGGATCCTTCCTGAAATATTTGCTTTGAATCCCAGAATTTAACCTGACACTTCTGATCATCACTTTTGCTCTAGGGAATTTAGACTGTTTCCTGGGGGCTCATTATGTGATCTAGTAGGTCTGTCCATTTCTAGCCTGAGCCAAATTTAAATGGTTCCAGGTGGTGGTGACCTAGGAATTTTTTTTTCTCACATTTTGGGGTTTGGGGATGTGTATTCCTGACACGTCCACATATAAATAATGTAACTGATTGGGGATACTGAGTAGACCACTCAGATGTAACATACCTTACCTTCTGACTCGAAGCAACAGTAAACAGAATCCTCCTAAAATCTCAAAATGGTACTAAATGTAATAAAGCCTCCTTTACTCAACATTGAGTCATTATAAGCACAGTGACGATCTGGCACTTACAATATTCTTTTTTATGACATGTCATATCTATCACAGGTTGAAACAGGTCCCCCCAAACAAAACAATAACATTGAGTGAAAACCTATATAAAGTATCTCGCTATTAGAAAAGTTAGTTTGGGCTCAAACATCAGCTTTTACAGGTTCCTATAAAATCATGGCTATTTCATAGCGGTAGGATTTTCCAAGACTTGCAATGGAATTCTTCGTTATGCTAGTTACTTTAAAATGCAGAGTGAGTGACTTCAGCTCCAGGGAAGATGGAATAGATATACTTTTCCCCATTCCCCCCACTAAATACAACGAAAAACCCTGGATATTATATATGAAACTAACATAAAAAGAGTCTGAGTGGTGGAGAGAAGAAGGCAGACCAGCTAGTGATCTCAGGATCCAAGAAGGACACGGTGGTGAGTTCCCTGGGTTTTTTTTTTTTTTTCTGGCCTCATATATCCCAGACTTGGACTGAAGAAGTTGACATTAAAAAAATACCAGTAGACACAGTCATAAAAAGCCCCAACAAATGCCTGCTCTCTAGCCAAAGGACCAGGAAAGGGGCTGCATTGCAAGACAGAAAATTTTTAGATTGTAACCACTCTGTTGTTGTTGTTAGGTGCTGTCCAGTTGGTTTGACTCATAGCGACCCCATGTATAACAGAACAAAATGTTGTCCAGTCCTGTGCCATCCTTTCAATAGTAGGTATGTTTGAGCCCATTGATGCAGCCACCATGTCAGTCCATCTCGTTGAGGGTTTTTCTTTTTTTCACTGACCCTCCACTTTACCAAGCATCCTTTTCCAGGGATTGATCCCTCTTGATAACATGTCCTCAGTAAGCCAGAAGTCTCACCATCTTTACTCCTAAGGAGCATTTTGGCTGTACTTCTTCCAAGTCAGATTTGTTCAGTCTTCTGACAGTCCATAGTATATTTGATATTCTTCACCAACAACATAATTCAAATGCATCAATTCTTCCTTATTCATTGTCCAGCTTTCACATGCATATGAAACAATTGAAAATACTATGGCTTGGGTCAGGTGCACTTTAGTCCTCAAAGTGACATCTTTGCTTTTTAACACTTTAAAGAGGTCTTTCTGCAGCAGATTTGCCCAATACAATTTGGCATTAGAGTTGAAGGAAGACTAGTAACCACTCTACTTCAGCTAAACACCACAGAAAAAAAAAAAAAAAAACCTGTGGCTCCACCCCACCCATGCCAGCAAAGGCTGAGTGGACAGTCTAGACTTCTACTCTTGAGAGGCTGTAATGAGGTGCCCCAAATCCCCTGCCAGGGTGGGGTCAGAGAAGGCCAAATAGAGAACCAGGACAGATGATAAAAAAACAACTGTGGAAACTGCCAGACGTTTCAAGCCGGATTTACAAGGGAATGTTGAACAAGAGATATCATTGCTAATACTCATATTTAAGAGTGAAGGAACAGGTTGATAACATAGGAGGATAGAATGCATCTTTTTCTGCTGTTGAATGGGCTTACCTAGAACTCTTGTGATCAATTTTTCTTTGAAAATGTCTTGGTTATAGTTTATAGAATGGAGAATTGGGATTTGCCTATCTCCATGACTTTAGCAATTCATGTATTACCCATGATATTTCAAAGATTAACAAGAACTCTACTTGCAAATTGTAACCTAAAGTGATGAAGAAGTCAAGAATGAAGAAAAGATGGTTTTAAAAGGATAACAAGCAAAAGAATATGTTCAGGAAGACGTGGTGGGAGTAGAACCTTGATATACAAGTTCCGATTTCTGCTGATTACTGTAGGAGCACAGTGCCCCCTCCCCCACCCCCCCCCCCGACACACTGTGGCCTGTTCATGAATATTTATTGAATTACTTTTCTTTTCCTCTCTAATTCTTCCCTTCTGTTAAATAAGAAATCATTAAGAACATTCACAAGTACTTTGAAATGTTTTTAAATGAAAGATTATTTGAACCTGTTTAGCGTGGATGTGCTTTGGGAGAGCAATTACCCCATGCCCGGCATTGTAGAACTTGACGTATTTATTTTATTAAGTGTTGATGACAGCCCTATGAGGTGTAAAAGATGCTGTTGTTGCCCTGTTCGTATCCCCTCTCACTTTAACTCTCCTCTGGCTCTGCACACTGTTACTGCAAGGACCTGCAGCTCTCTGCCTGAATAAACTACCCCGCCACCCCCACTCCCCCACTCCCCCCACTCCCCCACCCTCCAACTGCAAGAGCACGTTTAGCCCGCAAACAGATACTGGGGATACTGATATTTAAGACTCTTAGAAACAGCTCTCAAGCAATGACAGATGGGGATCTGGCGGATGAATAGCCCAGCTTCTTTCCTTTCAGTTGGGATAACTCTGGGGTGTGTTCTACACACTCCCTCAGAGTTCCCCGGCAGAAGCAAGCTCCAGTTGCCCACAGAGGTAACCCTTTATTGACTTTTCTTTCCTTCCCTGTTTCACTTTCCCATTCCCCTACCTGTATTTCCTAGGAGCACTTTCCAGGTAAACTCCTTACTCGCAAATTCTTGCCTCAGTATCTGCTTTTTGAGGCACCCGAACTAAGAGAGGTAGGTAATATTGTTGTCCCCATTTTGCAGATGAAAAACCTGAGGCATCGAGAGACGGGTTACTTGACCATGGTCACAGAGCTAGGAAGTGGCAGGGCCAGGATGCAGAGTTCAATATTATAATGCCATAATGTTGACTATGTGCCAGGTACCATGCTAAGTGCTTCATGCAATTTATTTTACAGATGATTAAAGAAGCTCAGATAGGTTACGCGACTTGTCCAAGGTCATGCAGGTAGTAAGTGGCAGAGCCAGGATTTAAATTCTGGTCCACGATCTTAACCACTCTACCACACTGCCCCCATGTTGGCCTTCGATGGTTAGCTGCATTTTCTATTAGATGGCTCTTTAGTGGAGGTAAGCAGGGTCTGGTGGCATGTTCAAGCGAACATGACTTATAGTCCTCAAATAGTTGTATTCCTTGTCTGAAGTCCTTGTGGTCATGAGTCTCTAAGTCTGCCTGGATCAGGGTCTCCAGGCCGTCCTCTTCCCTCTGGTAATACTTTCTAGCCCTGCCTTTTCTCCACACAGGTGCGTTTCTGGATGCTGGTCTTATCCACGTTAATAAGGCCAGGAAGCACACCAGCACCACTGAAGAACAGAAAGAGAGAAGCCAGGGAGAGGGAAGAATGGGCTGCCAGAGGGCAGGGGTGGGTGGAGTAGGGCAGCCAGTCATGACTGAGCATTTTCTCTGTGCCAGAGGCTTTGCATAAGTTATATCATTTCATCCTCTTAGAAATCCTTTCATGTAAATGCTCTATTCCCCATTTTAAAGTCCAGGAACAAGAGGATAAACGAAGTTAAGTGATTCACCTAAGGAATTCATCCAAGGTTAAGTAATTCACAGCCCAAGTCTCTTGGACTCTTAAGCAGTCCTCTCTCCCCTGAGCCAGGTGAGGGTCTGGCAAGGCAAGGAGAAGGTAGGAAGCTGCCAAAAATTCCAGAGCTCTCCTTGCCTAGCACCTGCTGAGACGTGCCAGGTGATTTCTGATTAGGAAGTTTCTAGCATAAAATCCCAGAAGCTTAGTGCTCAGATCACAGCTGGCTGGGCATCAAGGGTGGATTACCCAATAAGCAAGGTAAGCACGGACTTACTTGTGTTTACTTTCTAATCTGTAGTGAACAATTTCATGATGTAGTGAAAAACAGGTGAAATTGTTCACTACACATTAGTAAGCACAAGTAAGCCCATGCTTACCTTGCTGACTAGGTCATCCGTCCCTGTCAGGGATAGTAAATTTGAAGAGGCTTTGATTCTGTAGAACGGTGCCGTGGGGTTGGGAGAGACAGATGCCAGCCATACCTAGAAGCAGAATCTTTGATGTGGTGAAAAATTGTAAAATTGTTCATTACAGATAATCTGGTAAGCAAGGTAAGCACCGTGCTTATCTTGCCTAAGGATAATCCATCCCTGTTAGGCATTAATGGCCATAGTTGTAGCAGCAGATTTGTCACTACCCAGAAATTAAGTCAGCACACATCTTCACATATCTGAGCTTTCTCCAGGGATTGGGCTCTGTGCTGAGTGTTACAGGATAAAGGTAGAGAACAAGGAAAAGATCTGGTTCCTACTTAGGAGGATCCTAACGCATGGTTGGAAACCCTGGAGGTGTAGTGGTTAAGAGTTTACCTGCTAACTAAAAGGTTGGCAGTTCGAATCCACCAGGTTCTCCTTAGAAACCCTATGGGGCAGTTCTATTCTGTCCTATGGGGTCGCTCTGAGTCAGAATCGAATAGATGGCAACGAGTTTGGTTTTGGTTTTTTGGGAATGCACGGTTTGGAAAAGTAGACCACATGTAGATGAGGCAGCTAAGTAGAGATGGGACACTTGTTCATAAGCTACATCCTGTGAGGGAGCCAGAAGCAAGTGGGTTGGTTGGTGTGTATTCTGAGCTGGATCCCACAGCTTGAATAAGATGAGAAAGTTTGGAAAGGGCCCACTATGTGTATGATATGAATTTCCCTGTGACACTCAAATTGTAAGAAATGTCACATTTATTTTTTCAATTAAAATAGATCTGGTACAGGGGCCTACTATCCTAGCGTCTTAGTGCCTTAGTTATCTAGTGCTGCTATAACAAAAATACCACAAGTAGATGGCTTTAACAAATTTATTTTCTCACAGTTTAGGAGGCTAGAAGTTCCAATTAAGGACACTGGCTCTAGGGAAGGTTTTCTCTCTCTGTTGGCTCTGGGGGAAGGTCCTTGTCTTTTCTCAATTTCTGTTCCCTGGTTGCTTGGTGATCTTCACGTGGTGTGGCATCTATCTTTCCCCATCTCTTCTTGCTTCTCTGTGCCTAATCTTCTCCTTTTATATCTCGAAGGTGATTGTCTTAAGACACACCCTATACTGATATGGCCTCATTAACATAACAAATATAACCCTATTACCAAATGGGATTACATCCACAAATACAGGGTTTAGGATTTATAACACGTATTTTGGCGGAGCACAATTCAATCTGTAACACCTAGGTTGTTGAGAATGCCATGGCCCCTTGTTGCTGGGGTTCCACATCGCCTTCCTGGTCCTCACCTGTCAGTCACATTTGAAGGAAAGTGACACTCTGGCATCTTCTTCCCTCTGTTCCAGGCTTGGTCTTGGGGGTTGTCATTGAGGCTCCCGTAGTCACGGAGTATGGTCCTTCTCCACAGGCACTGGGTGTCCTGGGTTATGCCACCTCGGGGTCCCCATATGTAGATGGGCTCAGGCCTGTGCCACTCCTGGAACACCATCTGTACATACCCTTTCCAAGACTTGGGAGACCCTCCTAGGGGCAGACATTCTTCTCTTAAACCTCAAGCTCACAATCTCTATCCCTCCCTGCTGCTAGGCCATCAGCCAAGTTCCCTTCCTGGGTCTTCATCTTTGAAACTAAAGGCCTAACAACTGGTTATCTCCCAGGCAAATTCTCTGAACCACCCTACACAAAACAAAACATAACACAAAGCAAGGAGTAGTTTACCACCTTCCCCATACCCAACATACACACACACTGCTGCAAACCAAGCAAAGCAAGTCCTTTGGAAATGAAGGAACCTCCCACCCCGTATGTAAAGAGCTTTTACAAACCAGTACAGTAAAACCTGTGAAAGCCAGAACCTATGTAAGGCAGAAACCTGTCAGAGAAGGGAACTCAAATATTTTCCACTAGACTGAGCGATAGAAAAGTGGTAAGACTGTACCCTGTCAAAGGCAGGAAACTTGCAAGACCTGGAAAAACAAGGCAGTCCCATCAAGTTCACAGGCTTCACTGTATATTGTAGTGGCTAAGAGCATGGACTGCTTCTATTCATGTTTCAGCTCTGCCATTTATTAGTTGAGTAATCGTGGGCACATTGTTTAACCTGTTTTCTGATGTGTAAACTGGGGGGTAATAACTATCTCACCCAGAGCAGAAGTGCTAGGAGGTCTCACCATGCCTCATCTCAGCTCTGCCCTGGGTGCAGCAAAGTCCTTTCCTGAGGTCTAAAGATGAAGGGAGCATATGACCTGTTGCCATTGAGTTGATTCTGACTCATGGTGACCCCATGGGTGTCAGGATAGAACTGAGCTCCACAGGGTTTTCAAGGCTGATTTTTTGGAAGTAGATCACCAGAACTTTCTTCCAAGGAACATCTAAGTGGACTAGAACCTCCAACTTTTTGGTTAGCAACCAAATGCATTAACTGTTTGCACCACCCAGGGACTCCTCTGATCATTATAGAGACTTTTTTTTTCTTTTTATAATTTATTTTATTTTTGTTATTGTTGAGAATACACACAGCAGAACATACATCAATTCAACAATTCCTACATGTGTATTTCAGTGACATTGATTACATTCTTCGAGTTGTGCAACCATTCTCCCCCCCTTTCCTGAGTTGTGCCTCCCTTATTAACATAAACTCACTGCCCCCTAAGTATCCTATCTAATCTTTTGAGTTGTTGTTGTCAATTTGATCCCTTATAAACCAAAAAACCCAAACCCACTACCATCGAGTCAATTCTAACTCATGGTGACACTATAGGACAGAGTAGAACTACCGCATGGGGTTTCCAAGGCTGTGAGTCTTTACAGAAGCAGACTGCCACATCTTTCTCCCATGGGACAGCTGGTGGGTTCAAACTGCTGACCTTTTGGTTAGCAGCTGAGTGCTTAACAACTGCAGTCTCATACAGATAGATCTTAAAAGAGCACAGTGTTCAAGGCAGACATTTTTTATTGGTTAGGCTAAACTATTTTTTGGTTTTAAGAAGAATTCAGTGGATATTTTTGGTTTAAAGTTTAAAGATTATCTCAGGGCAATAGCTTCAGGGGTTCATCCAGCCTCCACAGCTCTAGAAAGTCTGGAGTCCATGGGAATTTGAAATTCTGTTCTGCATTTTCCCCCTTTTGATCAGGATTCTTCTATAGAATCTTTGATCAAAACGTTCAGTAATGGTAGCTGGGCACCATCCAGTTCTTCTGGTCTCATGGCAAAGGAGACAGTTGTTCATGGAGGCAATTAGTCACACATTCCATATCCTCCTCCTGTTCCCGACTCTCTTTCTTACTCTGCTGCCTCCCGTGAATAGAGACCAATTGTTGTATTTTGGGTGGAAGCTTGCAAGCTTTTAAGACCCCAGGCACTATGCAATGAAGTAGGAGATAGAATAGGAGTACTAAACACGTTATTAGGCCAATTAACTGGAATGTCCCATGAAACCATGACTCTAAATCTCCAAATCAAGGAACCAAATCCAATGAGGTGTTTGGTTGTACATAAGCAGGCTCAGCAGCTACTCTCTCTTTTTTTGTCTTTGTTGTAAATATAGAGGAATTTTAAAATAAAATTTATCCCAGAGATAAAGTACTGTCAATGTTTCTAAAGTGCATCATTGAGAAAAACAACAGTACAGGGAGGTTATATGACTCTACTGGATTGGAGGGCAGGTGGAAGCTAGGGAAGTTGAAAGGAGGGGTGGGACCTAGGGAAGGTGTATGGGTGGGGATTCAGGAGAATACCCTGGAGCTGAATGCAATGCCCTGCTTCCAAGATATTGTGGTGTGATAGTTAATGCTATGTGTCACCTTGGCTATCCTATGATTCTCAGTGGTTTGGCAGACACTGGACTGGTTGCTCTTCCATAACGTAATATAATGCAATTACTTTTCATATTGTGATCTTATGTGATAAGCCAATCAGTTAAAAGGGAGTTTCCTTGGGGGAGTGACCTGCCTCCGGTATATAAATGAATGTTCTGGCAAAGCTTGCTCTCTCAACCTTGAGCTCTTCTTGTCACCTGACCTCCAGTTCCTAGGATGTAAGCCTGCAGAAGTCTCCATCCTGCCACCTGACCTGCAGATTTTAGATTCGCTAGCCCCCGCAATCGCATAAGCTAGTAAAGGTCTCCAGCCTGCCGCATGACCTACGGATTTGGGACTTGCCAACCCCCACGATTGCACGAGCCATTTCCTTGAATGTCAATCTCTCTCTTCCTACTGGTTTTTGCTCCTCTAGAGAACCCAGACTCAGACATGTGGATTCTTGTACTTCTTCTCCAGCTCCAGTGCAGAGGAGCAGAAACTCCCTTTGGCATCCCAGGAACTGGGGCTGCTTTGGAGAGAGCTGCAGTCCTCTCACACCAGGCAATGTCAAAGACAAAATTACGTTGAAGACAAAATTAACACAGGTCGTTGATTCATAAACTGCAGCGAGGAAACCCTTCTGCTCACCACTTTTGTTTCAGCAGGGGTTCAACTGTGTTACAAGGAGACTACGTGTTTTTGCAGAGTAAAATGAGGAAATACTGAGACAATCTCTGATTGGCAAGCATTGTATTAAACTGGGAGTTTTGGAAGCAGAGGGGGCTTTCTAATTGGTCCTTGGGTACATTTTGCAACCCTTGGTTGGCTGCAAGGGGACACATGAGCAGTTTGGGGACATTTCAAAAGAGGATGGATTCTGGACAAGGCAAAACTATAAAGACAGCAAAAAGGTCAGTGACTGCCAGGAGTTCAGGGAAGGGGAAAAGAAATGAATAGGTATACAAGGGGGCATTTTTAGGGCAGTGAAACTCTTCTGTATAATACATGACATTATGCATTTGTCAAAACCCTATAGGCCTGTACAAGACAAAGAGTGAACCCTGATGTAAACTAGGGACTTTAGTTAATAGTAATAGATAGATATTCGTTTATCAATTATAACAAACTTACTGCATGAATGCAAGATGCTAATAATAGGAGAAAGAATGTGCAGAGGGGAGGGGATACATGGGAACTTTCTGCACAATTTTTCTATAAACCTAAAACTGCTCTAAAAAACTAAAGTCTGTTAAAAGAAAGAAAGAGGATGGATTGTTCCATGTTAGGAGTGAAGTGTTTTTGTGGCTGACCATTTCTCAGAACAAGTAAGGGTAGAAGGGGTGTTTTTTGTGATCAAACTATCATCATTGCCTCCACGGTGCGGGCTGTCACGGAGGACAGTTTCTCAGCAGAGATCCAGACAAGAAGGCCCCTGACCCCTGGGTTCTAGGCCCAGCTGGTCACTAACTGGATTGGTCATACCCCTACCCTTTATACTCGACTCAGACCGACCCTATAGGACAGAGTAGAACTTCCCCATAAGGCTTCCAAGTAGCGGCTGGTGGATTCAAACTGCCGACCTTTTGGTTAGCAGCTGAGCTTTTTACCACTGTGCCACGAAGATTCCTCATCTCCCCGGTCCTGTTTATTATCTGGACATTGAAGGGGCTAGACTCGTCAAGAATGCTAAATATCTGACTGTTAGGCAAATCCATCCTGAAATTGTGTTTTCTTTGGCCTACAAATTATTTAAAACATTTTTATTTTGCATACCTCTAGAAAGGTGTGGATTCTCCTATCCACAGCCCCTCCATGTTGGGCTCTACCTGTCCAGTTCCTACACTCAGGTCACCTGCTCTGTCCCTCCAGACCTCTCAACCTGCAGCCCTTGAACCAGATGACGTCTAGTGCCCTTTCTGCCGCTGGCCTCCTGTGGTTCTATGATTCTCAACGGCGCCTTCTTACTTTTGCTGCCTCTCACAGTCACCTCACGCCACCTTCCACAAATATTTGACACTCCAGCCTCTTGAGTCAATTATTTCTTTCAGAAAACCAGAGAAATAAATGATATAATTAATTCCCTGAGAGAAAATTAACAGAGGCAACAGCTATAAATATCCTGACCCACAATCAAGGGCTGAAACCCAAGGCCCCTCTTAGCCTGGTCTGACACCACACTGGTTGGAAGGGATCCGTCAGGCGGAGCCTGGCTCATGCATGGAGCCACTGTTTTCACACAGCAGTGCAAGATGCAGCCTCAGCCCAGCCATTCCACCACCCGACGGTGACCAGGCCAGGGAGCAACACTGCTCCCCCATCCAGGCATGTCCCCCCCTAGTAGCTGGGATCTGAGTCCATACTCCAGAAGGGCACATCTTTCCTCACACACCTGTGCCCAGGAAACAGATGCTCTGTCCTCAACTGGGGGCCTGGGCACTGTCTTGTCATCAGCCCCTTCCACCCCACCCCATCCCTTAACTACAGACCAGATAAATGGAGTTGAACAGACTTCAAAGGAAAAGCTGAGCAGAACCATCTGTGGTTCATTCCTGAGCAGGTCCTTTTTCTAGTTATGTAACCAGAGAGATCCAGACAGAAGGACACAGATTATAAGGACTGGGTTTTTTGGGTTTTTTTTTTAACCTCACACCTTTACAATGGAAGTCCCCAGGTTAATATTGAGGGGCTCGTACTCAAGAAGGAACTGCCGCAAAGCCTATCGTATTAAAAATTTGAGTTAAATACAATGGTTCATAATAACAAATGCACGCACTTCTTTGTGACACTCAGGAAAACATTGCAAGCCTTCAGCAGTTGCTCAACTTGAGGAAGGAGAAGCCTTCTGCCTTAACTGATCACTTCGCCGTTAACACTGTGCTGAGTGTGTAACTTTGTATTTGGTTTAGCTTTTCCTCTTGTTTACCGTTGTAAGGATGCCTCCAAAGCGTAAATCCCATGCAAGTGCTGGTGATACATCAAAGAAAAGGAAAACAATCACGACTGAAAATAAAGTGGAAATAATAAAGCGATCGAAAAAGGGTGAAATGCCACCAGGCATTGGAAAAGCGTTAGGCTACTGTCAACGATCGGAACAATTTTAAAGGATAAAGTGATAATAATGGAGCATGTGAAAGGTTCTGCCCTGACGAAAGCTACAATTATGTTTACTGTATACCTACACACAGATTCTCTCTCTTCAGTACAGTACCGTATATACTTTTATTATTACTGTATTACGATTATGTTTAAGATGTTTTAGTGTATTTGGAAGTGTTTCTTAAGTGTTTTATGTGCATAGATAGATAAAATATATAGTATATACTAAGACAAACATTTGACTAACTGATGCTGAATAAGAACCGTTACTACCTGTTCCGACTTACCTACAAATTTGACTTAAAGACAGACTTAGCAACGGGATCTGTTGGTAATCTGGGGCTGCCTGTATTGGGATAATTATGGCTTTCATAGCGTTGATTACTTTAAGCTGTCAGTAATTTGAGTCTTTTTGCAGAGTTGATGACTAACTTTTTGTAATTGCATTCTGTCTTCCCACTTCCATCCCTAAGTAAAGGAAACCAAATCCTGAGTTCACAAGGCCTCACCCCGGGCACCTTGTTGTCACACCCTGAATGCCACCATGGACATGTCTCCTTCCAAATACCTCCTGGGCTTGTCACGCTCGTACTTTCCACTTGGTCATCTTATTAGAGAACGTCCATCAATCTCCTACCTCACATTTCTTTCACGAGAAGAAATGTGAAGCTTTAGGTTGGCCAGGGCTTTTCTTTTTTTCTTTTTTTTTTAACTTTCTTGTAGTGAAATATACATAACAAAATATTTGCTGTTTGAATCATTTTTACCTATTCAATTCAGCAACATTATTTATACTCACCATGTTGTGCAGCCATCACTACTGTTTCCAATTTTTTCCATCACTCTTAATAAAGCCTCTGTATCCCTTAAACACAAGGAACCCTGGCAGCGCAGTTGTTAAGTGTTTCACTGCTAACCAAAAGGTCAACAGTTTGAACTCACCAGCTGCTCCGCAAGAGAAAGATGTCGTAGTCTGCTTCTGTAAAGATTTACAGCCTTGGAAACCCTATGAGGCAGTTCTACCCTGTCCTGTAAGGTCACTATGAGTCGCTACGAATAGGAATCAACTTCATGGCAACAGATTTTTACCCCTTAAACAATACCACTCCCGCCAGCCCCTGATAACCACTAATAAAGTTTGATCTCTATGCATTTGCCTGTTCTTGGCTAGGGCTTTTGATGTAAATCGTTCATGAATCACCCAAGCTATTTTGCCTCATGGAAAAAGGGTAAATGACAAATACTAGATACTTGAAACTGTATTTTCTACATAGTTGCAATTTTTGAACACTTTATTTTCTGGTAATAAATGTAATACCTACTGTCTTTGTTATCTAGTGCTGTGATAACAGAGATACCACAAGCGGATGGCTTTAACAAAGAAAAATTTATTTTCTCATAGTCTAGGAGGCTAGAAAGCTGAATTCAGGGTGCCAGCTTCCAGGGGAAGGCTTTTTCTCTGTGTCAGTTCTGGAGGAAGGTCCTTATCATCAATCTTCCCCTGGCTGGCCCAATAAGCAACATCATGATAAATGGAGAAAATAATTGAAGTTGATGAGGATTTCATTTTACTTGCATCCACAGCCAAAAAGCAAAGATGTCACTTTAAGGGCTAATGTGCTCCTGACCCAAGCCATGGTGTTTTCAATCGCCTCATATGCATGTGAAAGCTGGACAATAAATAAGGAAGACTGAAGAAGAACTGATCCCTTTTAATTACGATGTTGGCAAAGAATATTGAATATATCATGGATGGCCAGAAGAATGAACAAATCTGTCTTGGAAGAAGTACGGCCAGAATGCTCCTTAGAAGCAAGGATGGCAAGATTTTGTCTCACATACTTTGGACATGTTATCAGGAGGGGCCAGTCCCTGGAGAAGGACATCATACTTGGTAAAGTAGAAGGTCAGCAAAAAGAGGAAGACCTTCAATGAGATGGTTTGACACAGTGGCTGCAACAATAGGCTCAAGCGTAACAAAGATTGTGAGGATGGCGCAGGACAAGGCAGTGTTTCGTTCTGTTGTACATAGGGTCGCTATGAATGGGAACCGGCTCCATAGCTCCTAACAACAACAGGAACGTCTCAGCACAGGGAACCCAGAGCCAAAAGACATGCTCTGTTCCCAGCTCTGCTTTCTTGGTAGTAGGAGATCCCTCTATCTCTCTGCTTGCTTCTGTCTTTTATATCTCAAAATAGATTGACTCAAGATACAACCTAATTGTGATTCTTAAGATTATGTGTCAGCTTGGCTGGGCCATGATTCTCAGTGTTTTAATGTGATCACTCCCATGATTGAATATAATGTGAGTAGCCAATCAGATGAAAGGGAGTCTCCTTGGGGGTGTGGCCTGCATCTAAATATAAGCAGACATTCTGGCTTTTTGCTTTCTCTGGATCCTGCAGCTGCCTCCTGTCGTCTCATCTCCAGTTCTTGGGACTTGAGCTATCAGCTTATCTGCTGAACTTGGGATTCGTCAGTCTTCACAGCCTGTGAGAGGGAGCCCTGCTCTCCAACCTGCTGATCTTGGGCTTGCCAGCTTCTGCCACTGTGTGACTTGGGAGAGGCCTCTACCCTGATCCACAGACTTGGGACGTTCTACAATCGTGTGAGCTGTTTCCTTGATATAAATCTCTCTCTATATATATATATTTATACACTTTACTGGTTTTTTCTTCTCTAGAGAACCCAGCCTAAGACACTAGCCTTGTAGATTGAGTCCTGCCTCATTAACATCATAGAGGTAGGACTTACAACACATAGGAAAATCACATCAGATAACAAAATGGTGGACAATCACACCATACTGGGAATCATGGCCTAGCCAAATTGACATATATTTTGGGGGGACACAATTCAATTCATAACACCTGCCAATGTGAAAATTCTGAAAAGTGTGAAAAAGAAAATAATTATCCCAAATTCTTGCCTGGGAGGATCATTTAAACAATAATTGCTGTTAATACTTCACATCTTTCTTCAGTCTTTGCTTCATCAATATTTATATTTCTAGAGTGGAGACTATATGGCCCATATAATTTTGTATCCTGCATTTGTACTTAAACATTTGCCCATATAATAAAAATGCAATAATAAAATAATAAAAATTGCCCATATAATCAAAAATTTTTCAATGGCAACACAGTTTTAAATGAAGTTGATGTACCATATTTTTAAGTATATATATATATATATATATATATGTCAGTGGGTGTGATTATTAAAATATACACAACACTACCAAAAAAATGTTGACACCCATGCTAATTTTAGATGTTGGAAAATCAATCAATTCAAATTAGCCCTTCTCTTCTCTCCATACCCTCTCCCTTGGAAGTTTCATCCAATCTTGTGTTGACTCCAAGATGTGTATTTTAAACCATGTCATTTCTCTCTACCACATTTCCAACTTCCTGCTTGACATCACAGCCTGGTTAATTTGTCAGAACTTCACATGTACAAAATGGAACTTATCTTCTCTCCAAACCCTGCTCTTTCCATCAGGTTCCCTATTCTGATAAAGGTACCACCAGGCCTCTAGCCTTGAAACCTGAGGCAAAAAAGCAAATGTATTATATAGATAAGGAGTTTTCTAAAGTGGTGACTAATTTTTAAAATTCATGTATGAGTAGAGGGCAACCAGCAACAAGCAAGCTGAATAAATGCATTTATTCACTAAATGTTTATTAAGTACCTACCATGTTCCTGGAGGCATAGTTCTAGGAATTGAGGTTCATTGGTAAATAAATAAGACAAGATTCTCTGTCCTCATGGAATCTTCATTCTAGAAGTACCAGGCTTCCGGTTTTGGCCCAAGAGCAGCAAGCTGTGCCCTCCTACCAGAGCATCAGGAAAAATCAGGAAGGACAGATCCCCACATTGTCCTGCTGTGAGCTAGAGTGTGCTGCTTTTAGCACTGGGTTCCGGAGTGTGAAGCAAGGATAAGAAGGAGTAAGAAGACCCCATTGCCTTTGTTTACCCTCAGGGGCAGATTACCCAATCAAAGATCAAAGATGTGGTGAAACCCACGTGAAATTGTTAACTACAGATAAGTAAGTAAGCATAAGTAAGCCAGTGCTTACCTTGCTTACTGGGTCATCTGACCCTGTCAGGGATTGTAAATTTGAAGAAGCTTTGATTCTATAGGAAGGTGCTGTGTGGTTGGGAGAGTGATGCCAGCCATACCTAGAAGCAGAATCTTTGATGTGGTTGAAAAAATGTGAAATTGTTCACTATAGATGATCTGGTAAGCAGGGTAAGCACCATACTTACCTTGCCTATTGGATAATCTGCTCTTGGTTATCCTACATGTTTGGTTATCCTAGATGTTACCTTACATGGAAAAAGGAACTTTGCAGGTGTGGTTAAGGATCTTGAGATGGTGAGATTATCCTAGATTATCCACAAGGTCCTGATGTAATCACAGGGTCTTTATAAAAGGAAGGCAATGTCAAAGATGGAAAAAGGACAATGGAAGGGATAGTGGAAGCAGAAGTTGGAATGACACACTTTGAAGATGGAGGAAGGGGCCATGAGCCAAAGAATGCAGGTGGCTTCAAAAGCTCGAAAAGTCAAGAAAACAAATTCCCACTGGAGCCTTCAGAAGAAATGCAGCCCTGCTGACACCTTGAGACTCACATCAGACATCTGACCTCCAAAGCTGTAAAATAATAAACGTGTGGTAAATCGCTAAGTTTGTGGTAATTTGTTACCGCAGCAATAGGAAACTAATACGCCAAGCGAGTAGATTGGCTTGCTACAATTCCATAGATACCAAAAGTAGACAGACTCAAGTCTCTCTGTGAGTTCATTACTCACAACACAGCAAACAGCAGGAGTATCCACATAGTAGAGCTGGTTCCCTTGTCCCCAACTCCCATGGGGAGATGTGATGGACCCAGATAGTAGCTGTGCACACAGTGAGCTGTGCCACAGCTGAGGAGCCCAGCGCCAAGAGCTCAGCACCTTTCATAGCAAGCAGTAAACAAGCCAATCCCTCTGGCCTGGAGAATGAGTAGTCAGTACAGTGTAGACTCACACCAGGGTCACCTTGACCTGTGCACGACTAGCTACAGAAATGATTCAGAATCAGAAGACTGTTAGGCCTTGCACTATGGCACACTGAGCAAGGACGTGCAGGGACACTTGGGTCTAAGCTGGACTCCCTCTTTCCAACATGGAACCCCGCCCCTGCATCCTGCAGGCTGCTTTCCCAACCTCAGCCTTGTGCTACCAAGCCTCAGAAATGGCTTTGGTTCACCTAGGGGAGGTTCATTTTCAGGCCCCAGCAAATGCCTCTTTGTCCTCAAAGCGATTCATTTTAGCTTTTGAGCCAGGGCTCAAAAAGTTCTTGACTAGGCTTGAGAATTGGGCAGAGGCGTTCCCACTTGGGACCGCAGAAATGTCCCCACACAGTCTACAGTGGGCCACTCAAGGTCAGCAGGAAGTTATAAATGCCACTTGGACAAGGTCTGCAACCCAGCCAGAGCTGAGCCTCAATTGGATCTCTGTGCGAGTCTGAGTGTTTGATTCTGGGTGCCCAAGACAGACCCGGAGGAGGATTAACCAGCCAGCAGCCTCAGGGAAGGGACGGAGACTTGGTCTCTTCATCACAACCAGTAGGATGTGTGGGGGAGATACCATTAAAAATGGCCTTCCAAATATTTTCCTTAGAACAGAGCTTGTATTTACTCTCAGAGGCAGCTACCGGGGCCTGGGCAGTGATTAAAACAACGCTGACTCCAGGGTTCTGAAGACTAAGACTCTAGAGAAGATAAAGGACTTGAGTAGTGTCTCTCTTTCTCTCTCTCACACACACACGTGTACACACACACACTCATGCACACACACACACTTATTTTTCCCTTTGGCATGGAAAAATATGAAATAAGAAAATCTTGCCCTTTTTTTTTCCCCCTCTAAGACATTGCCTTTGAAGATGATCTTCTCATTCCAGAATATTATCTAAGACAGGACAACAGTTTCTCTGCAGGGTATGAGAACAAGCTCGCTTCCTGCTGAGGAAATGTTTTTCCTTGTGGTTGGTGGCATGATTTAGGCATAGTTTGAATATTAAAATCCCTCAGTAGACATTTAAGAAATGTAACTGTTCTATATTGCATATCAGTGATACCCAAACCCAACAACAGCAAAACAAAGTGTATTCTCATCTAAACTCAAAGAGAAAAACGTCTTTTGGCTTCATAGGATTATACAAAAATGTATGCCACAAAGCACGATTAGATAATATGTTTCTTTCATTAAATTTTAGAATTTAATACAAAGTACCCCTGTGGAGGGTTTGCAATCAGATGCTTCAGCTAGTAACCGGAATGTGTGTTCTCCGAAGGTTCAAGAGGTAGGTGACAAATGTCCACAATAAGACAATGAGTACTGATCCAGGGAAGTCAACCATAAGGGCAGGGACCTCTTCTCTCTGTATCCCCAACACCCAGAACCGTGCCAGGTATACCATAGACACTCAGTAAATGTTTGTTGAATAAATTAATGCACAAAAGAGAGGCTTTTCTTGGAAAGCTGGCCTGCACCCTGTTCTATCACAAGAATTTAAAGAAGTGTCACTAAGAAAAAGGCAAATTAAAAAACAGTATGTATAGTACAATACTTTTTTTTGTTTGTTTAAAATTTTTTTACAGCTAAATGCTTTAGAAGAGCCTAGAAAAGTATTGAAAGGACACACCCCGCACTACCAACAATGATTACTTCTGAGGACTGGGAAGGACTTCAGGTGAGAGGACTGCGACATTTCACATAATTTATACATCTCTGCAATGTACTATGTGGTAAAATAAATTTGTATTAATGTATTGGTTAAAAAAATAAGGATTTTTTTAGATCTTACTTAAAATGTGCAAAGCACTCTAATACATGGCATGGCGGTAAAGAATGAGAAGCCAAGGTTTAGGACGGTCCGTCACTTCTGATCAGGTGTCATAATAATTTCCTAACTTCTGACCAGATGATCTCTATTCACCAGGGCAGCAGTAAGTTATAAGAAAAAAAAAAAAGAAGAATGCTATAAAAAAAAAGTTAGTAGAATGTTAAGAACTGCATTAGGTTCAATACTTATCTTCTCAACAATTACCTGAGTGCTATGCTTAAAAGGAGTCCCTGGGTGGAGCAAATGGTTAAGCATGCAACTCATAGCCAAAAGGTTGGCAGTTCAAACCCACCCAGAGGCACCTCAGAAGACAGGCCTGATGATCTGCTTCTGAAAGGTCACAGCCTTGAAAACCCTATGGAGCAGTTCTACTCTGCACACATGGGGTCGCCATGAGTCAGAATCAACTCAGCAGCAACTAACAACCAACTTACTTTATGGACTTGTAAGTACAACAGGAACAGTGGCAAAAAGGGTAACATGGTGGAAAGAAGTCAGGGTTCTAGGTGAATGTTTGAAAGTCACCAAAAGTTCCTGTCAGATTTAGAACCTCAGACTGTGGAATTTCCTTCTTCAAGTTTGGTTGTTACAGACTATTCTTCATCTAACCCCTATGCTTTATTGCTCTTCCATTTCATGTGTAGAATACCCACTGAACACGATGTGGTCATGTGATGTTTTTCCTGTAAATTTATCATAATTGCAATTGTAGATACACAGCGATCTATAAATGCAAAGAAAATAAAACTTCTAATGAGGACTCAAACTAACCACCTTAGGGAATTCCTCTTTTTGATTGTATTTTAAGGCCATTAAAATATTTGTTTCGTGATTTATTCTTCCTGTAGACAGATGCAGGGACCAGGCTATTTTTCACATGACAGTGGAGTTTTCTTTTCAAATATTCTACTTGGCCTTGTGGTGAAATGTGCATTGTGATACTTCCTCATAGTGACACACACAAAGCGTTATTCATCAAACCGTATTTTCGGGCATACTTCTCATTATTCTTTCAAGTGTATGAACATATGAAAGCCCTTTACTCTTTCCACAATATAAAAATAATAAAAGATGTGGTACAATTCCTGACACGTATGTACTTGGATTTTAAGGACAGGGTTGCCATATTTCACATAAAGTTCTCTCTTGTTCTCTGTCCTCCTCCCTCCCCCACACCAAATACATAACTGTACTGCGTCTGATGCTAAATCAGGGTAAATGAGACGTGACCTATTAAAAAGGAAATGAATAATTTGAATGAGGGAAAAATTGCATTCTTGGCTAGAGGCATGGACGTCATGGCTTGAATGGGTAGGTTTATTCTACCACTTTTTTGCGTTTTGGGTGGCATGTCTTCCATCATGAAAATTACCTCAAGAAGTCAGCAAAATAAGTCAAACCATGTTTTGGTGCTATCTACTTTTTTTTGTTTTTTTCAAGAGTAAATGCTACAGATTCTTTTTAATGGATGTGTTTATGGCAGAATTTTCTTTAAGGGGTCCCTGGGAATAGTTCTTATTAAATTCCCTAAAACTTGATCTAAATTAGGAATTAAATGATCTGTGTGAGCAGGCACACAGGTCAATGTTTTCTGGGTAAAACTATTAGTAGAGTCCCTCATGTGTTCTAAGCCCGAGTGGAATGGACCTTGCTCCTTGCTTATGGACCATGAAGGAGGAGGGGAGAGGAGGCTAGGAAGTCATCATCAGGCCATTCCTTCATGTCCTTGGGGCTGCCCGAGTGATGCAGGGCTCATCTGCTGGAGGCTGTGTCTACACACATAGAGCAAATATCTGGATTTGTTAGGTGCAGAATAAATAGAACATTTTATACAGTTATCAGTTGCCTTTGAGCTGATTCTGACTGATGGTGACTCCCTGCATGTCAGAGTAGAACTGTGCTCCACAAGGTTTTCAATGACTGATTTTTCAGACGTAGATTGCCAGGCCTTTCTTCTGAGGTGCTTCTGGGTGGACTCGAACTTCCAACATTTCCTTTAGCAGCAGAGCAAATTAACTGTTTGCACCACCCAGGGATGGTACTCTCTGAATGTCACTGACCAACATGGCTTTGATCAGGCAACTCCAGTAGAAAGCAAAGACAATTTGATAACCTATGAGGTGGCCAGTTCTTGTATTCCATGTCACTCTCTCACAGACTGCTGCATGCTGGTGTTTGCACAGTTTTTCACTTTTTTTTCTGTCTCTTTTTACTTAGAACAAGGAGGAAGAGGGAAGGAAAAGAGTTTTAAAACATTATAATCAGTATTGTCTCCTTTATGAAATGAATTAAAAAACCAAAACTAAACCTGTTGCCTTCGAGTTGATTCCGACTCATAGTGACCCTGTTGAAATGAGACTTGTTGTTGTTAGGTGTCATCGAGTTGATTCCAACTCATAACGACCCTGTGTACAACGGAACGAAACACTGCCCCGTCCTGTGCCATCCTCATGATCCTTGTTATGCTTGAGCCCATTGTTGCAGCTGCTTTGTCAATCCATCTCTTTGAGAGCCTTCCTCTTTTTCACTGACCCGCTACCTTACCAAGCATGATGTCCTTCTCCAGGGACTGATCCCTGCTGATAACATGTCCAAAGTATGTGAGACATAGTTACACCATCCTTGTTTCTAAGGAGCACTCTGGTTGTACTTCTTCCAAGGCAGATTTGTTCTTTTTTTGGCAGTCCATGGTATAGTCAATATTCTTTGCCAGCACCAAGATTCAAAGGCATCAATTCTTCTTCGGTCTTCCTTGTTCATTGTCCAGCTTTCGCAAGTATATGAAGCGATTGAAAACACCATGGCTTGAGTCCGGTGCACCTTAGTCTTCAAGGTGACATCTTTGCTTTTTAACGTTTTAAAGAAGCCTTTTGCATCAGATTTACCCAATGAATAGTTCCTATTATTTCTAGATAATTAAGTCAATGTTGAGAGAAATAATAAATAAACTACCTGTACTATGATTGAAGTAATCAGAAAACACACTATGATAACAGGATTTTTTAGGATTAGTTTTTTTTTAAAGGTGGGGATGTGATAGGGAGAATAAATCCTCCTCTACCCCCAGTACACTGCTACTGTAGCAGTCATGCTCCTTTCAGTAAGAGAGTCTTTAGGGTTCTTACTTCTAAGTTAGAATTAGATGCATGAAATAAAGAAAGGAGATGTGTTTGCAGGTGTGTTACAACACCTACAGTTGAAAAACAGGTAGTGAGTTGCCTATGGTATGCAAAAGCAAGGTCCAGGTTAACTTCTAAGCTTGTGGTTTCTTAACTACAAACCATAGTATCAAGATTAGGAAAAGCCTATTCTCTTAGAGAAAGGACTTAATTGTTTTGTTTTCAAGACGAAAATCCTTTATCCTTTATCCTTGATATATCCTTTATCTTTGATGTATCAATGCCCTTGTATTTTTTTTTGGAAACCGAAGAGGAGTGTTTTAACAGCCTAGCATTTATAGGATTACTAAACAGTATCAAGTTACCGCCAGAGATCATTTCTGAAATTAGAGTCTGCACATTGGAAATGTCATGTAAGCATTTAATGTTAAGTATTACCATCATTATAATCACGATTAAAATGGTCTATCTGTACTTTTTGCTCACGTAAAGACGTTTGCCTTTGAAATGTTGTTGTTGTCTTGTGCCCTTGAGTTGATTCTGAGCCATGGAGATCCCACAGATCTCCATGATCCCACAGAGTAGAACTACTCCGTAGGGTTTTCTTGGCTGTCATCTTTATGGAAGCAGATCGCCAAGTTTTTCCTTCCACAGTACTGCTGGCTGGGTTTGAACTGCCAGTCTTTACGTTAGCAGTTGAGGGCAAATCCATTTGTGCCACCCAGGAATTTTGCCTTAGAAATAATGCCTATTAATATGCTAAGAGTCGGAATCAACTCAACGGCAACCAGTCTGGGTTTTGGTTTGTAATTACGAAGCTCTGAATTATAGGTCTGAGCTAATTTGGATTTGCTCTCTTTTTTCATAATTAAAAACAACAGATAACAGCTTTTGGGGGCTATTCATAATAACCCCAAACTGGAAACAACTCAAATGTTCAACAACAGATGATTGGATGAACAAATTATAATACTTCCATAAACGGAATACTACTCAGAAATAGAAAAGAGCTAACTGCTCATTCATGTAGCAACATGGATGAATGTAAGAAACATTATGCTGCCAAAAAAAAAAAAAAAACCCAGACACAAAAGAGTACATACTGAATGATTCCATTTGTACGAAATTCTAGAAAAGGCAAAACTAATCTGTAATGATAGACAGCAGATCAGTGGTTGCCTGGGGCCAGGCAATGGACAGCAAAGAGGCGTAAGGGAACTTTTTGGGTGATGGAAATGCTCTGTATCTTGACTGTGGTTGTTATGAGGGTGTACTATATTTTTACACAAATAATGTGCACCTTCTATGTTTGTTTGCCAATTGTTCCCTCCTCTTCTGAGGTATTTTCATAAGCGCCACTATACCGATTTATTTTTACATGTTTCTGTAAAAAAATTAGCATAGCATGCTTACAAAAATACCTCTGAACGTGGAGGGCGAGATTGGCAAACAAGCATAGAAGGTGCGCATTATTGTGTAAAAACATGGTATACATTTATCAAAACTCATCAAACTGTACACTTAAATGGGTGTATATTATTGTATCCTCCAAGTGTCTGTCAGTTTGTCATATTGTGGGGGCTTGAGTGTTGCTGTGATGCTGGAAGCTATGCCACCCGTATTCAGATACCAGCAGGGTCACCCATGGTGCACAGGTTTCAGCTGAGCTTCCAGACTCAGACAGACTAGGAAAAAGGACCTGGCAGTCTACTTCTGAAAAGAATTAGCCAGTGAAAATCTTACGAATAGCAGTGGGACACTGTCTGATATAGTGCTAGAAGATGAGCCCCCAAGGTTGGAAAGCACTCAAAATACGACTGGGGAAGAGCTGCCTCCTCAAAGTAGAGTCGACCTTAATGACATGGATGAAGTCAAGCTTTCAGGACCTTCATCTGCTGAGGTGGCACAATGTAAAATGAGAAGAGACAGCTGCAAACACTCATTAATATTCGAAACATGGAATGTACGAAGTATGAATCTAGGAAAACTGGAAATCTTCAAAAATGAAATAGAATGCATAAAGATCAATATCCTAGGCATCAGTGAGCTGAAATGGACTGGTATTGGCCATTTTCAGTCAGACAATCACATGGTCTACCATGCTGGGAATGACAACTTGAAGAGGAATGGCATTGCATTCATCATCAAAAAGAATATTTCAAGATCTATACTGAAGTACAACACTGTCCATGATGGGATAACATCCATACGCCTACAAGGAAGACCAGTTAATGTGACTATTTATCAAATTTACACACAAACCACTAAGGCCAAAGATGAAGAATTGAAGATTTTTACCAGCTTCTGCAATCTGAAATTGATCGAACATGCAATCAGGATGCATTGATAATTACTGGTTGTCATGGACTGACTTGTGTCCCCAAAAAATATCTGTCAACTTGTCTAGGTCATGATTCCCAGTATTGTATAATTGTCTATCATTTTGTCATCTGATGTGATTTCCCTATGTGTTGTAAATCCTATCACTATTATGTAATTAGATGGATTAGTGGCAGTCATATTGTTGAGATATACAAGATTAGATAGTGTCTTAAGCCAGTCTCTTTTGAGATGTAAAAGAGAGAAGCAAGCAGAGAGACAGGGGAGCCTCATACCAAGAAATCAGCGCCAGGAGTAGAATGCATCCTTTGGACCTGAGGTTCCTACGCTGTTATTTGCTATAATTTGCTCCCAGACCAAGGGAAGACTGATGCATCACAAGGACCTTCCTCCAGGGCCAAGAGAGAGAGAAAGCCTTTCCCTGGAACCGGCAACCTAAATCAGACTTCTAGCCTATTAGACTGTGAGAGAATAAACTTCTCTTTGTTAAAGCCATCCACTTGTGGTATTTCTGTTATAGCAAAGGAACAGACCATCAATTGCTCATATGCAAAGTCAAGTTGAAACTTAAGAAAATTAGAACAATTCCAGGACAGCCAAAGTACAACCTTGAGTATATCCCACCTGAATTTAGCGACCATCTCAAGAATAGATTTGACGCTGAACACTAATGACCAAAGACCAGACAAGTTGTAGAATGACATCAAGGACATCATATATGAAGAAAGCAAGAGGTCATTAAAAAGACAGGAAAGAAAGAAAAGACCAAAATGGATGTCAGAAGAGATTCTGAAACTTGCTGTTGAACGTGGAGTGGCTAAAGCAAAAGGAAGAAATGATGAAGTAAAAGAGCTGAACAGAAGATTTCAAAGGACGTTTCGAGAAGACAAAGTAAAGTATTATAACGACATGTGCAAAGAGCTGGAGATAGAAAACCAAAAGGGAAGAACATGCTCGGCATTTCTCAAGCTGAAAGAACTGAAGAAAAAATTCAAGCCTCGAGATGCAATAGTGAAGGACTCTATGGGGAAAATATTAAACGACGCAAGAAGCATCAAAAGAAGATGGAAGGAATACACAGAGTCATTATACCAAAAAGAATTGGTAGATGTTCAACCATTTCAAGACATAGCATATGATCAGGAACCGATGGTACTGAAGGAAGAAGTCCAAGCTGCACTGAAGGCATTTTCGAAAAACAAGGCTCCAGGAATTGATGGACTATCAACTGAGATGTTTCAACAAATGGCTGCAGCGCTGAAATGCTCACTTGTCTATGTCAAGAAATTTGGAAGACAGCTACCTGGCCACCTGACTGGAAGAGATTCATATTTATGCCTATTCCCAAGAAAAGTGATCCAACCAAATGCAGAAATTATCAACAATATCATTAATATCACACACAAGTAAAATTGTGCTGAAGATCATTCAAAAGCAGCTGCAGCAGTATATCGACAGGGAACTGCCAGAAATTCAGGCCGAAGAGAACATGGAACCAGGGATACCATTGCTGATGTCAGATGGATCCTGGCTGAAAGCAGAGAATACCAGAAAGATGTCTACCTGTGTTTTATTGACGATGCAAAGGCATTTGACTGTGTGGATCATAAAAAATTATAGATAACATTTCGAAGAATGGGAATTCCAGAACACTTAATTGTGCTCTTGAGGAACCTGTACATAGATCAAGAGGAGGTTATTTGGACAGTGTGGTTTCAAGTCAGGAGAGGTGTGCATCAGGGTTGTGTCCTTTCACCATACCTATTCAATCTGTATGCTGAGCAAATAATCTGAGAAGCTGGACTACATGAAAAAGGATGGGACATCAGAATTGGAGGAAGACTCATTAACAAGCTGCATTATACAGATGACACAACCTTGCTTGCTGAAAGTGAAGAGGACTTGGAGCACTTACTGATGAAGATCAAAGACCATGGCCTTCAGTATGGATTACACATCAACATAAAGAAAACAAAAATCCTCACAACTGGACCAATAAGCAACATCATGATAAATAAGCAACATCATGATAAATGGAGAAAAGATTGAAGTTGTCAAGGATTTCCTTTTACTTGGATCCACAGTCAACACCCATGGAAGCAGCAGTCAAGAAATCAAAAGACACATTGCATTGGGCAAATCTGCTAGAAAAGACCTCTTTAAAGTGTGGAAAAGCAAAGATGTCACCTTGACGACTAAGGTGTGCCTGACCCAAGCCATGGTATTTTCAATCGCATCATACGCTCACAAAAGTTGGACAATGAATAAGGAAAACCGAAGAAGAATTGACACCTTTGAATCGTGGTGTTGGCGAAGAATGTTGAATATACCATGGACTGCCGAAAGAACGAACAAATCTGTCTTGGAAGAAGTACAACCAGAATGCTCCTTAGAAGCAAGATGGTGAGGCTACATCTTACATACTTTGGACATGTTGTCAGGAGGGATCAGTCCCTGGAGAAGGACATCATGCTTGGTAAAGTACAGGGTCAGTGAAAAAGAGGAAGACCGTCAATGAGATGGATTGACACAGTGGCTGCAACAATGGGCTCAAGCATAACAAAGATTGTGAAGATGGCGCAGGACCGGGCAGTGTTTTGTTCTGTGGTCCACAGGGTCACTATGAGTCGAAACCAACTCAACGGCACCTAACAACAACAACATATTATTGTATATAAATTACATCTCAATGAAGTTAATTTTAATGTAAGAGCTGAAAGCAGCAACAACAACAACCTGGAACTGGAGTATTTATTGGATCTTTGATTTCTGTGACCTGAAGGATACATATCAAACTGTTAGAAATGGTTACTCCAATGGAGTTGGAGTTGGGGAGGAGGAATGAGAGGAATGTATTTTGTTTTCTTTTTTATACTTTATGGCCTTCTTACAAGTAGATATTACCTTTGTAATAAGAAGAGGAAGGAAGAAAGAAGAAAAAAAGGAAAAGTTCCAGCTAAGATAATGCTACACTGAGAGATGCCACACTGCGTTCTTAATGTGCTTACTCTTACGGTATGGGTGTAGCTGTATGTGTAGTCATTGCATGGTTAAATTAATGTCAGGCTGTGGGCTTGCAAGAGGGTACGTTTTTCTAACACTTCCCTGTGTGGAGGCTGCTGGCTCATAATCTGGGTTGGGGTGTATTAGGGGTGGGCAAACTCCCCCAAGCAGAAAATAATAAGGAGTCAGCCATGTAGCCATGAAAAACACTATGCCAACCCTATGGAGATCTGGGTGTAAAAAATCTTCGGATAAAGGACTTGGGGCTCAGTGAAGAGCTTCACAGATTTCATAGATTCTGCACCCCCACTTCTCCCACCCCATGGTTTTTAGTATTTTAAAAAATGCTGGTCCTACTTTGGTGAGTGGCGTCTGGCATCTTAAAAGCTTGCAAGCGGCCATCTAAGATGCATCAATTGGTCCCAACCACCTGGAGTAAAGGAGAATGAAGAACACCAAAGACACAAGGAAAGTGTTAGCCCAGGAGACAGAAAGGGCCACATAAACCAGAGACTCCATCAGCCTGAGACCAGAAGAACTAGATGGTGCCTGGCGACCACTAATGACCACACTGACAGGAAACACAGCAGAGAGACCCGGACGGAGCAGAAGAAAGGTGGGGTGCAGAACTCAAATTCTAGTAAGAAGACCAGACTTAATGGTCTGACTGAGATTGGAGGAACACCGGAAAGCATGGCCTCTGGATTCTCTATCACCCCAGAACTAAAACAATTTCCGAGGCCAACTCTTCAGACAGGGATTGGACTGGACTATGGGACATAAAGTGATACTCGTGAGGAGTGTGCCTCTTACAAGAGACTAAATGGGCAGCTTCTGTCTGGAGGTGAGATGGGAAGGCAGAGAGGGTTAGGCACTGGTTGAATGGACATGGGGAAACAGAGGTGGAAAGGAGGAGTGTGCTGTCACAGTATGGGGAGAGCAATTAGAGTCACATAACAACGTACGTATAAATTTTTGTATGGGAAAAAATAAATAAATAAATGCTGGCCCATCTCAGCTAGGTTAAGGGGGACCAAAAAGCTTTTTTTGTTGTTGTTTCACTTGTTTTGTCATTGAGCTTCAGAGAAAAAGAGCTAGGTGTCCTGGATGGCCAGACTTTGTGGTGACTGAAGGCAAAAAACTGAGGAGCAAGGAGCCAAGGCTGCTTAAATAGATGTTCCCCCACCCTTCCCCCGCCCCAGCAGTTCTTCCAGAATTTTCTGTGAAAACCTTGGGGTGGGGGGTGGGACGGAAGGAGGGAAGGGCGCTTGGTTATGATAACATATACTCAGCAGAAAACAATAATTTAAAGATTAGCTTGTATTGCAATGTGCCTTTCCACATGGCAAGAAGCAAGTTTGGTTGGCCTCCGCTTGTCAGGGTGATTGAGAGAAGTCTTTGAACACCGACGCTTGTGGTCCTGTGACTGACTGACCTGTCTGTGTACGGTCCACTTCGGAAACAGAAACTTCCCCGGTGGCATGGGAAAGAAAACACCGACCTAATCCTGAAAGGGTAACTTTAAACCAAAGCCCAACCAAGAGAGAGAACAGGAGAGAGGCTGCCAGCTGAGCCAGACCAGAAATAACAGCTCCATTGTCCAGCACAGGATGGCTCACAGAGCACACTCCCGCCTTCTTTGGCATTCTCTACACACTGACACTTCTATTACCCTAGAGAATGCATTCCAGTGGCAGACAGCCTTCATCTGACACTACAACCGGGGCAGAAATCACACTGGAGGCATGGGATGTCAGGTATGGGGAGGTTGTGATGTGAAAAACCATTAAACATAAATGGAGCTAACATCAAATCTGCAGAAAACAGAAACTCGGGGTCTGGGAGTGTTGGGTTCATGGGACAGGAGCAAAAGTGGGTCAGAAATACGGATGGTAAGAAAGGGTGAGCACAGAGAGCATGCAGCAAGGAATGAGCCCAGGTCCTAGAAGAGTTTAGTGGCCTGAGAGCCAAAATCCCTCCTAGGCCCCTAAGAGCTGTGAGGAAGATGTCAGCTGGTGAGAGCTCAGGCAGCAGTATAAACCCCCTGGGGGCAGGGGCTATCTGAGGCTCCCCATTTACCAAATAAAAATCCTTTAGGAGGATTAAAAGCCACACCATAAAGGTTTTAAAGCAAAAGAGTGGATAGATAACTGCCAGAATGGCAAAGTGGAAAGAGGCTTTGGTGGAAGTCAGGAGCCATGAGTTTTAGTCTATGATGCTGGGTAAGTCACCCTACCTCCACCAGCTTGGGTTTTGATCAGGGCTTGGAATGGGTTCGAACTAGTTCAGTGGTGGCTGTTGAAGCAAAATCAGAACATGCTTGAATGTTTTAAATTTGGGTGAAGCAGAAGGATAAGCAGAATGGGAAAAATAGAGTTGAAGCCCTAGAATGGGAGATTGGATTATTGCCAGGATAGTGGACAGTGACACATTCAAAGCGGCGCTATCGACTGCCATCTCTGAGTGGGACACCGCTGTTTCCGACTCTGCCAATCAAGAGATTTGGTTGCTATGCAACTTGCATGCTGTCCTTGTTTCCTAAGAGGAAGATTAAGTTTCTAGCAGGGTTTTGACTCGTAATGTTTCCCATTCTGCTTATAGTTCCACTTCACTCACATTTTAAACATTCTGGTCTGTTTGGGTTTCACTTTATCAGCCATGACTGAACTGGGCAGAACTGGCTCGAAGCCCTAGTTTTGACATCAGCTAGCGAGTGGGTTCAAAACCACCAGCTGCTCCGTGGGAGAAAGGCGTGGCAGTCTGCTTCTGTAGAGATTTACAGCCTTGGAAACCCTACGGGGCCGCTATGAGTTGGAATCTACTCAATGGCAGTGGGTTTGGTTTGGATTTTGGTTAGTGAGCTGGTAAGGAGCCCTGGTGGTGCAATGGTTCAGTGCTCGGCTGCTAACCAAAAGTTCAGCGGTTGGAACCCACCAGCCGCTCCTCAGTAAAAAGATGTGGCAGTCTGCTTTCCTGAGGATTACAGCCTTGGAAACCCTATAGGACAGTTCTACTCTGTCCTGGGAATGAATCAGAATGGACTCCATGGCAACGGATTTGGTTTGGAGCGATGTAGCACAGCATGGTACTTCTGACATCCTTCTCCGTCTGTACTTCTCTGAGCATATGCCTCCTGGGTCCAAAGAAGGGGGTTTCCTTACCTGCCTTCTGCTTCCCCCTTTCCAGTCCATTCTCATACACTTTTCTAGGAATCTCTTAGGTTTCCTCCAGCTAGGAAATTACCCCATTCTGTAATAAACCCATTCATACTATAAGTCTCAAGAGGAGGAGAGGTGCTTGGAGGACTTGAGGGTTCTGAACTTTGGGGAGGGAAGATGTTGCCACTACAGTGACAAGGGAAGAAGAAAAGGAGTCTGGGCATGCTGAAGACAGACTTAGAAGACTGTGGCTTTGCAGTCTGCGTCCACCTGCCCCACCTTCTACTGTAAGAGGAAAAATGGAAGCAGGTGCTAGTTGCTCTATTAAGCTACATGGCAAATATGTGCAGGGCTGTTTCTAGAATTTAAGAACATTTTAAAAAAACGTGTCCATTGTAAATGGGTTGCATTCCCAGAGGCCTTGTTAATCTAGGCGTGACTATGTATATGTTAGCAGAAAGTGCCCTGGGCTAGCATTCAAGCCTGGGTATTGGCCTCAGCTTTGGCATTAACTGGAGTTCCTGGGTAGTATAAATGGTTAATGCACTCAGGTGCTAACTTAAAGATTGGAGGTTCAAGCCCACCTAGAGGCACCTCAGAAGAAAGGCCTGGCAATCTAGCTCCAAAACAGCCATTGAAAACCCTACGGAGCATGGTTCTACTCTGACATACATGGGGTCATCATAAGTCAGAATCAACTCAACAGCAACTGGTAAATGGTAAATGGCATTAACTAGCTCTGAAGCTGTGATAGAACACACCACGTCTCTGGACCTCAGTTTCCTTATCTGTAAAGTGAGGGGATGGGTGACAGGATCTCTGACAGCCCTTCCTGGCATTCTCTGATGCTACAAGCACTGGCCATCCTTGGTGTACCCTGCTCTGTCATCCTCTCCTGTTTTTCCTTTTTTTGTCGGCCTGTAGAGGCGAGGGTGGCTGGAACCTGAGCTCACGGCAGGCAACAGTGAGCCTGTAGCCTTGGTGGAGCCTCTTAGATGCGCAGCAGTGCTGGGAGAACTAGGGCACCTGATCATCAGCCCTTTGCCCCAAACCATGCCGTTTTCCAGCAGCACAGACAGAAAATGCAGAGAGGAGGGCCAGTTCATGGATGCACTTGGTTTAATGCTCTCCTGTCACCATTTTGAAATTCTTAATAATTTTTTAACAAGGGGCCTCACGTTTCCATTTTGCACTGGGCCTCAGAAATTATGCAGTTGTCCTGGCAGGAGGCCTTGTCATCAGGCAGCTTCCTGGATCAGGAGCTAGTGGGGCCAGATCCAGCAAGGGCATTCTTGCCTCCGGTGCTGGCTCCACAGACTGTGGGGCCAAGAGGGCCATGGAGTGTGGGGATGTGGTTAAATACATGGGGGTACAGACACGTAACAGCGGAGAGATACTTGCAATTCTTATGGAAGTTACTTTTTTTAAAACAAAGAGCACAAACATTTGCATATATCCAATTTGGGTTCATACACATACGTGTGTGTATGTGAATACAAGCGCACACACACACGTACATATACACAGAGAATACCTTAAAATGTCCAGAGAGACCTCAAACAGTGTAAGGCCAATAATAAATCATATTGCATATGCTGTAAATTGAGAAAATTTTCTAAATCAGTTCATTCAAAGACGTTGATAAGATGTTTGTACTTTGAAAATTTACAAAGGTGAATCTAAACACAGTATGATGGAGGAATCAGGACTGGCCCTTGGGCAGGGGTATATGCCTAGTCCCTGCTCAGCTCAGAGGGGGTTTACACGTTCATTACAAAGGGGATACATGCCACTATGTTTTGTGGCCTCCGCATTGATTATATGAATTTAGGCAATATTTAGATATCTACAGATACATGAGTATAAGAACTTAATGTGTTCATCTTTGTGTCTTTCACAGAGCCTAGAAGTGTGTCAGCCATGGAATTTGTTCAACAAATATTTGCTAAATGAATGAGTGCCCATCTCTAATTGGACAAGACTTTTTCTTACAAACAATAATACATTTAATTAAAGTGTAGGAATGTATATTTAGTCTTGAAATAGTATCATGGGTACTTAGAACGTTAGGCAGCAAAGGGCCTTGGCTATTATCTAGTGCACCCCTCTAATTTTACAGATTAGAAAACCGAGCCTCAAAGGGCCTAAATAAGTTATCTGAGCTCACATAGCTAATCTGTACCAGAATTTAGCTCTTTTGGACAGTTAATCCAGTGAATTTTTCCACAAAAGCACCCTGCCTTAAGAACCAGGAAGCTTAAATAAAGACTCTTAGATGTTTACTCAGCACATATATATAGTCTTCATAACCTTTCATTATGCAGGGAGAAGAACTCAACTGTTTTAATTGCCACCTGCAAAAGCACTTCACGACTCAGTATAGTTACATTTTGGCAAGTCCCTGTGAAGGACAATTTGAGATCTAAGGCAAAATGAGAAGGAAAGAAGTTCTAATAAAAGCTTTTCGTTTGCAGATTGGAATTAAGTGCTCTGTGCCCAGGCTGTTGGCTTTATACTGACTTCAGAGTTGCTGCTTTAATGCTTCAACAAGCAGAAAATTGGAGAGTAAAACCATCAATCACTCAGTCCTACCAAGCTCCTCCCCCTCAAACCCAAGCTAGATGTAATGCTTTGCTTGCTCTGAGCAACTCCGAAACCACCTCAGCTTCATTCATACCACGAGTTTTGAGGAAGCTGGACTAGTTATGTGTGTCGCCAGAGGTTTTGCCCCTTGAAGCTGATTCCTTAAAGTTGAATTACTCAAAAGGATGGTCTAGGTCATAGGTGCCCAATCAGATGCAGCCTCGAAGTCCCAAACAGCAAACTGCTGGGCAGACAGACACAGCAACTGGCCACTGCTTTTGGGGAGGGTGGAGGTAGGGTGGCGCAGTGACCAGATGGCGCTAAGGCTCAGCCAGGAAATTTGTTGAGGTGCAAATTGCATGGTGGTGGCTGCAGGGCAAGAGGAAAATTGCAGGCCCTTGCCTGGAGAGAGAGAGAAATAGCAGGGAGGTATTTTGGTTCCTGGTGACAGGGAGCCACTGGGCATGCTCATCATTGCCTTGGGGAAAAACCTTTTTTACCGAAGTAAAATATACAAGCAGAAAAGTGCACAAAGCATACCTGCACAGCTCAGCGAACTTTTACAACCTTAACGTACCCCAAAACCTCCACCCAGATGAAGACAGAAAACACCCTCTCCTGTCCCCTTTCAGTTACCACCGCCTCCAAGGGTAACTGCTATTCTGATTTGTCCCTGTCTTTTAAATGTAAGCCAAGTGGCAACTTAGGAGGAGACAGCGTATTGGAGTTTGTCCAGATTCTTCTCACAACTCAAGCATGAAGGCCTGAGCCAGGCAGCCTGCTAAGTTCCTGTGTCCAGCACCTCCTGGGCTGCAAGTGCGTCCTTGACAAAGGGAGAGGAGGGGTGAGTTGTCCTTTGGAGGAGAGAAGGCCTGAAGATAAGAAAAAAACCAGTTGCCATCTAGCCGACTCTGACACGTGGCGACCTCACGTGTGTCAGAGTAGAACTGTTCTCCGTAGGGTTCCCAATGGCTGATTTTTCTGTGTAAACTCGAACCTCCAACCTTTGGCTTAGCAGCTGAGAGAGTGCTAATTGTTTGCAACACTCAGGGACTAGCAAAGGAGAAGACAGCCCTGAGGAGTGGCCTGCATGCGATCCCCTCCTGCCTCACTGCAGAGCTGGTCTCTGCCCTGAAGAGGCTGGTGAGGTGAGGCAGCGAAGTCTCCTCGCAGTGTCGAGGTTCCTGGTTATACTTTACAGATTTGGGCTGTTCATATAGGGCTTCTTCTGTTTCTTTTTTGGTGTTTTTGTGGGTTTTCTCTCATGGTAGGCTCTCTAAGTTTCCTTATAGTGGTCAACCATTCTGGGGAGGAGTATAGGTTGTTTTGCTCCGTGGGTTTCCTGTCAGGCAACAAAGTCAGGCCTCGAAGGCTTGGCAGTTCCCACTCTGATTTTTGTGGCCTGGAGTTATGGCTGGTTTTGCTTAGTTTGCCACCTGGCTGTAGTGGACTGTTTTACCCCAAGTTAGACACTGTTTTTGAGAAGAATTAAGCATGTTTTAAATAGATTTCATAATCTGGCTCGGCGTTTTGGTTTGGCTTCCCTGTGGCATACAGTGCTCTTGTGTGCTTGTGTACTTGTTTGTACCTGTGGGGAGAACCCTATTTGTATTTGGGCATCAAAAATAAAAGCCAAATTCTTTTTATATTTTCTGTGGGCTGGTGAAGAGAAGCTTACACTCTCAGGGGAGGCGATCTCTCTCAATCATAACTGCATCTTGGCTTGGTAAAAGACATTTCATTGTCTTTCTTGGCTCACTGCCATTTACTTCTCATCTCAGTGCGGTTTGCTTCCTTGGCTCCACCATTTCCCTCTTCTTGCTGAGGCCACCCAAGTCTTCGTAGATGTCAAGTCTAGGGAAGACCTTTCAGTCCTAATCTTAACTCAGCCTCTTGGTGGCATTGGCACTGTTGACTTCTCTGTCCACCGTGACATTCCCTTCTCCCTTGGCTACCAGGAGGCCATTCCTCCAGGGTTTTCTCCTGCATCTCAAATTCCTCCAAATCAGTTTCTTTTGTAGTCTCTTCTTCCTCCATTTACCTTATTGGTGTTGGGCTTTCCTATGGTTCTGTCCTCAGCTCTCTTTGACTCTAAACCCTTTCCCTGGGCAAGCACATGCACCTATACGACTTCAGCCTTAGATCTGGATCTCCAGCCAGACTGATCTCCTTAAATCCCAGGCCTGACTGTTGGTATCCCCACGTGGATGCTCTGTAAGCATCTATAACAATTGATCTCAAACCTGAGTGCACGTTAGAATCATGGGCAACTTAAAAGAAAAAAATCTACGCCCAGGCTTCACCCCCTGAGATATTGATCTGAATGCAGCCTGGACATGATTATTTTTAAAGCTCTTCGAGTCATTCTAATGAGCACTCAGACCTTATGACACCAGGGCACAGGTACATATATGTAGACAGCTGAAGTGCTTTCGTTAGGAATCCCTTTGCATGCACTGGGCCCACCTCCAGGATAATAAATCACAACTCTGGCCCTTAGACTTTACAAAGTTCTTTCAAAGGCGAAAACTAAAATCTGTGGCCTCACTGGGAATCAGAATTGATCATTGGGTGAAAAATATGAAGCTGAAAAAAAAAAAAAAGACTAATTCAGAAGACTGGTTCTCCACCCCTTCACCCCCTTTCCCAAACACAAAACCTGCTCTGACCCTGCTTAAGTCCTGGGACTGATTTAGGTGTTTTTAAGGTCCAAGCTCAGTTTCCCATCTGTCAAGTGCTTCCTATGTCTCCAAGTGCCCTGAGGTCCTCCATCTGTAGAATGACCTACAAAACATGAACGCAGGAGCTGGCAGGAGACGTATGTCTAGGAGTAGTACTAGAACTGCTAGGGGAGTCAGAACAACTCTGAGCCTCAGTTTCCCTAACTATCAAAATAACCTTAGCAATTCTTACTTTTAGAGAAGGTGTGAAAAGCCACTGAGAGATTATGTAGATGCTAAAATATTGCCATTATTTCCAATTTGAGTCCAGGATTGAAGTTATTCCCACCAAGGCCTGAACTAACCATAAACTGCGTGAGCAGGAAGCAACCTTAGAGATAATCCTATCCAACCACTTTGCTTTACAGGAGAGGAAACCAAGGCCCAGAGGTTAAGTGACTTGCCCAAGGTAACACTGCCAGACAGTAACTCCACTGGAACTAGACTTTAGGCTTCTTGACTCCTAGCTCAGCGCTCATTTTACTACTCCAGGCTGCCCAAAAGGCCATACTGCACCCATGTGGCAGGACTTGACCTTTCCATACAGTAGACCCAGGGCATTCTGTCTGGGGCTCGGTATCATGCGAGGACCTACCTTTTCCAAAGAAAACCAGAGCTATTCTTGTCCCCTTCTCCCCATCCTGCCTCCCTGTCTACTCAAGACTCTGAATTTAGATAGTCTGATTTTCTGTCTAAAGCTGTGAAAAGGTAGTCTCTTCTTATTTCTGCCTGCTGTAACCTTGGGGTGTCTCCTCAGTGGGGTAAAACTTTTGAGATGGGGGGAGAGTAAAGCTAGAAGCACTCAGCCCAGAGAGGCTGGTTGGATGCCTGTACTCTGGCATCAGACTAACCTGTGTCTGACTCTGGGCTGACCTTAGACCAAATGCAGAGCCATTCTAAGCCTCAGCTTTTTTCACCTATGAAATAGGCATAATAATGGTATTTACCTTGTTGTGAGGATTAAGTGAGACAATTTCCCAAAAGCAAAAAAAAAAAAAAAAAAAACCAAACTCACTGCCATTGAGTCGATTCCAACTCATAGTGACCCCAGAGGTTTCCAAGCCTGTAAATCTCTATGGAAGCAGACTGCCACATCTTTCTCCCGAGGAGCTGCTGGTGGTTTTGAACCACTAAACTTTTGGTTTGAAGTTGAGTGCTTAAGCAGTGGCTCTCAAATATGGTTGCATATTTGAGATATTACCTAAGCAACTTTAAAAAACATTGATGCCTGATATTACTCCTAGAAATTGTGATTTAATTGCTCTGGGGGCTGGCTTGGGCATCTAGATTTTTAAAATTCCCACAGGCTATTCCAACGTATAGCCAGGATGGAAAATATGGCTGGAAAGGGCTTAGCATAGGGCCAGGCAAGTGGTCAGCACTCAAGTAATTAGCTTCTCATATGATATGATCATGATGCTTCAAAGCGCCCTTCCCTGTTAGAACCTGACAGCCTTCCTATGGAGATTCTTCTTCCTTTTGGATTTTCTGGGAAGGACCTCCCCTCTCCCCACTCCCAGTTGTGCCCAAAGCTCCCTGCTGAGTTTTTTCTGAAACACTGGGCTGGTATTTCCTGCCCCAAGAAGTCAGTGGGGAAGGGAAAGGTGGCCTGATGTCAGGCGACTGTCCATTGTTGCATTCCAGCAGAAACCGAAGCACCTAGTGGCTCCTGTCCACCTCTTGGTATCTTCCGCTTACAAAATAGGAAGGAGGAGCCCTGGTGGCTGAATGGTAGAGCCTAGATCGGTGGTTCGAACCCACCCAGAGGCTGCACAGGAGAAAGACCTGGCGATATGCTTCCGTGAAAATCACAGCCTAGAAAACCCAATGAGGCAATTCCACTCTGTCACATGGGGCTGCTCGACTCACGGCACCCAGCAACGATACAAAAGAGGTGCTGCGCACTGTATTGAGCGACTAGGACAGAGTGTCTGTTCTAACTGGGACGATAACGGTTACCTGGTGAATTAGCTGCGGAGATGAAATGTGACAACGGCCACCAGCAAAGAGCTTTGCGACAGGCCCGCCCTGCAGGCGTGCCAATAAATGGGATCAGAGGCTCAGACCGTTGTCTACGTCGTGCAGATCTGCAGGTCGCTACTGACTCCACCTTGCAGAGATGAGCGGAGGCCCGTAGGCGAAGGCGACTCTCGTGGCTGGTGTTACCGGCACGTCGCGGACACAACCTCTAAACCGCCCCCTCCTGGCCAATTTGTGGGATCTTTCTCCACTCTCTCCCACCTCTCGGCTACGCTGACTTGAGTTCAAACCCACCGCGCGGAGTGCGTGTACCAGCGTGGGACGTCGTGCGCCCCCCTGGGGTGCGTGCGGCTTGTCCTGGAGAGGGGCACTCCAAGTACGCGCTCTGCGGCGGGAGCGCGGTCTGGGTCCGGAGGGAAGTGCCAGTGAGCCCCTCCTGAGCACGTAGGCCGCGAGGCGCCCACGCACAGGTCTCCAGCAGGACAAGGGTCCAGCCGCTCCGCCAACCCCCCCTCCAATCGCCTCTCCATCTGGCAGGTTAGATCCTCGAGTCCCCGCGCGAGCCCTCGGGCTCCAGAAGGTCGCGCCGGGACCCCAGGCAGACTGGTCCCTCCTTGATTCTCCTCAGATGTGTCTTTGCGTAAACAAACTGCTACCCAGGCCGCGGGGGATTTCGCGGTCTTGGTTCCGGAGCGGAAACACGGTCCACGCTTACGGTTCTTTGCCTGGTCCGCGCTGTGGGTGCAGAGGGTGATTCGCCGCCCTCTTAACATTTCCGGAACCGCCATTCCTGGTCACTTACCACTTGGTTCCAATCCGCTTCTCCGATCCCTAGCCGGAAACTTTCATAAGCCTCAACTCAACTTACCCAACTTATCCAAGTCCACAGTCACCTTCATTTTTTTTTTTTTTTTGGTGGTATAGTGTCCTGGTCAAAAGCTCAGAGTCTGGATTCCAATCCCAGCCCTGCCACCAATGGCCGGGTGACCTAGGACAAATTGCATAATTTCTGCGAGCTTCAGTTCCTTACCTGCAAAAAGGGAATAAAAATATTCCTATCCACACGGGGATTTTGTAAAGAACACGTGAGTATAAAACACCACGGTTCTAGGCACATAATAAACACTGGATAAGTATTTGATACTATTAACAGAGATTGTAATGTCCACCCAGCAACATTGCTTTAAGTATAGAGTGAGATAAAGGAGGTAAATTGGCTGCATCAAGTAGGCGCTGTATAAATAGCACTTATTAATGTTTCTATTTAGGTGTCCCTGGGTGGAGCAGTTAGTTAATAAGCACTCGCCACTAACTGAAAGGTTGGAGGTTCAACCCACCCAGAGGCGACTTGGAAGACTGGCCTAGTGATCTGCTTTCAAAAGGTCACAGGTTTGAAAACCCTATGGAGCACGGTTCTAGTCTGCACGCATGAAGCTCACCACTAGTCAGAACCCACCAGAGGGCAACTAACAACAGCAATGTTACTGTTGCTCCCAAGGAGTCTGATTTTCTTTTTCTTTTTAAAATCTTGGCTTCCTAGGTGTTCATCCAGAAAAAGAACTGCGCGAATTGGGCTTCAGGCTCAATGTAAAATGGCCCCTGAATTTGTGCCCAATTGTAATTTCCGTGGGAGTTTTTGAAAGGGACTCTTCAACGTTGCCAGGCTAGCGCAGAGCTTTTGTTTGCAAGAGGGCTGTGAGTAAGTTATATCCTGGGTTTACCAAAGCAAAAAATAAACATGTTCACAGTAGGACTCTTCGGATGAACTATTTTATTGCTCTTTTGCATTTTTTTCCGTCGTTGATGGTCCGCTGCAGACTAATGTGATGCTGATGTGTCTTAATATTAATGGAGCTGAAGGCAGCCGTTCGCCTCACGCTGGTACAGCCACCTGGGCAGGGTTGAGAACGACCTTGAGGCCCAGGCGAGGGCACGGGAAGATTCTTGTCACTTTCTCCCTCTCTCGCCCAATACCTCACCTCTGAGTTCCTGGGGAGACATCTTTCGGATTGCGGGTGAATTTCAACATTGCTGCCTCTGCGAACGTAATTTTCTGCTTGAGCAAAAAGCCTGGTTAACCGAGCAGGAGTGCCCGCCAGCGTCGGGGTGCCCCTCTCTGCTGCGGTTGGAGTGAGTGCGTTTAACCCCTTATATGTGAGACTTGGCTGAGCCAGGAACCCGCACGCCAACCGCCCTCACCCAGGCACCTGCTGTGAGATATTGCAGGCAGGCAGAGGCCGTTGTTAGTGGGAATACTGGTAATGGCAGTCTCCTAAAAACCGACCTTGGCGGCAGATGAGGACTGAATCAAGGATTGCTTTCCCCCCTCCATCCCCCGGGAACTGTTGGCCTCGCAAAGCCCAGGCTAGGGGGAGGGGAGATAATTAGCAACCCCTACCTGTGGCGTTCATTCGGGGAATTCAGTCGCTGGGGTGCTTCCAAATGCGTTCGGGATTCGGTGCCCGGGACCAGAACCCTCCTTCCCGGGACTCCAGTGCAGCACCCCCAGTCCAGGACCCTGAGGGGAGATGGGACAGCGTCCAGGGCCGGACCCCTGCGCCCCCAGGTGTGTACAAGCTCTGAGGGCGCATAGAAGGCTCTGAGGTACAGATGTGCGTAGGTACCGTCAGGGCGCAGCCAAACTTCTGCCTTTTAAAGAAAGAATTCCGCGCCTGCCCTCGGCATCACCGGAAAGACAAACGCAAAAGGAAAATTAAGCGGCTGGGCAGCTTTTAGGAAAGGGGGTCTCAGGAGAGAAAGCGGGTGCAAGGCCGAGTGCGCACTCCGCTAGTGCACCCCAGAAACAAGGCGCGCCGGGAGGGAGGTGTTCGCAGCCGGACTCGTTTACCCGGGCCGCAGATGCGCTGTTGGTGAAAACACTTGCGGGCATCAGGGCAGCCGCGACGCCGTTGGTGTTGGATGCCTTTCCTCCTGGAAAGGAAGAGCAAACAAAACAATCTTTGGCAACACTCAACCTCCCCGTGGCATTTGGATGCAAGATGATTTTCAATGTCAATGTATTCGTAAATGCCGAAGCAACAAGTCAGTTTGTTTGTTTTGGTGTAGAAAGGTTAGCAAACGCACCCGGAGCCCTCAGCCCTTCTCTTTGATTCTGTCTGAGATTTGCGGGCGTTTACTGGACAACACCGCCCAGGCACCCGCCCGCCGGCCCTTGGCCTGGGCAAAGCGAGCCCCAGGCCCTGGTCCCCGCCAAAGACTCGGAGGAAGGTGACTGCAGGATTTATCAGCTCCCTCCCCAGGACCTCGGATTTCATCTCTTTCTTTTCCCTCTGCATGTTCAGTTTGTTTTCTCAAGACCTAAGCAATTTTTAATGTACTCTGTACTTCCCGCTTAATCCTCATCGTTTATTGTATAATTATAGTTTCAAAGTGATTATGTAATTAAAATCATGTTTCGTTGCAGGAGGACTTCAAAAGGGCGGCAGACCCCCGCTCTGGCATTATTTTCTGGTGATGTAATAATTTCCCTGTGATATTTAAAATAAACACATTAGTTCAAGAATTCTAAACATGTCTCAAAGTATATAGTAGGCTTGATTGGCACGAGGCTGGGTTGTAAAGAAATGGTAAAACCCATCACTAGTTTAATATATTTCTATGCTCCCATGCAGGGTAAATTATAGGATAATGGGGCGCAGGCGATGGTAAGCTCTGTTTATATAATCCATTTCTTCACACGAGTTCCCATTGCTTTCCCTTCCCTTTGCTGTATGTGGTGGTTCTCTGATCCCTTGACCTCAGCCATGTGTTTTCACTTTTTCTTCTGATCTCAATTCCATGACCAGCGGGGAATAAAATACAAATTGAATAGTAACCATTCACAGGCCGCTCTTTTCAAACTGTTGTTAAAACCTCTTTGTCTTGTCTAGCGATTGATAGATAAATGTGGTGTGTTTCGCCTGACTTTTTTTTTTTTCTCTTTTTTTTTTTTTTTTTAGCCAAGAAAAAAAATTAAATAACCCTCCTCGGCCCAATTATGCTCTTTAAAATTTAAAATCCACACCTCCTCTCAAAGCCTCTCCTGCGCGTCCCGCTATCCCCCATCTGCCCCTCGGTTTGGCGGCGGTTGGAGAGGCAGAGGCTTCACCATGTGGAATAAAGAAGCGGCGAGAGCCGAGCGCGGCTGGGGGAAGGCGCGGTGCCCCCGTGTGAGGTCCGCGCCATTGTCCCTCTGCCTGAAGGTTCATTTAACATCGAACCTGTATGGCCTCTGATCTCCTAGCGGAGCGCCCAGAATCCGCTCCGGGGCTGGGCCGCCCCCTCCTGGAAATCGGAGGGGGTAGGGGGTAGGGAGTGAGGAAGCCGGCGAGAGGGAAGTTATAGTGGTCTGAAAACACACCTCCTCCTTCGCCCGCCTTTTCCTTTTCATGGCCGGACCTGCTTTGGGGACGAAGTGGATAGAGTTCGAACTGCTCGTGCAGCTTTTCTCCAAGACGAGAAAAACAATGGCTCCTTATTTGTGGGCCGTGATTTTCCATCTCTCTCTCCTTTCTACCTCCTCCGCTTCTTCCCAGAAACGTAAAGGCAAAATAATTGTAGAAATTTCTATTGCGCAGCCTTCCTTCTTCAAGCGTTTCTGAGGGGTCAACGACACGGGAGTGTCTTTGTGTTACTACCCTGCCAGCCTCTGAGGGCGAGAAGGGCCTCCTTTGGGCCCGGAGGGAGGGAGAGGAACCTTCTCCAGTGGACATGGGACCCACTATTTTTGCACCTCCATATTGCGAAGTGCCCCAAACTCGCGGCTATTTTAAAGCGAGCTAATTCTGGTTCTTCCCAGGAGGGAAAAGTGTCACCCCAGGGTGGCTACCGGCACCCTTTCGTCTGCGCGCCGCGCCGGGGGCGCACGGCTCTTCGCCGAGGGTTTGTACTGGGCCGCGGGCGGGCTCGGCTGGGGCGCTTAGCGGTGAAGCGGGGAGCTCGCAGCCGACCTCGCCCGCGCCGCGCCGCCGGGCTGCTCGACGCGCTTGGGTAGGATTTCCAGGGCGGCGCAAACCCACCCGGAATCAGCGAGGCTTGCTTGACAACGCTCTTTGCTGTCGGCCTGCGTACCTGTAAGCTGAGCCCCCCTCACATGCTTCACATTAAACCTCAGTGCCGGGTGCCTTTTCTCTTTTTTTCCTCCGAAAGGGTTCTTATAAACTTCCCTTCGTTTATTTAGCCTGGTTTTCATTGCTCCAGTTTTGCATGGGTTGCCTTTGTTTAGTTTATTAACCCACGGGGTTAGTTTAACTAAACATTTGGGCTGAATACTTTGGGGTTGAGTTTCAACGTTTTCTAACGAAATTACCGAGTTTTTTGAAGCCGCACAGAGAACGCTGTGTTGAGTTTATTAGTCAATTTAACAGACTATAAGGGAGGAAAAAAAATGAAATTAGGACAGTCCGGGTTCGTACCCACAGGAGGGAACGCGAACCCTCGGGGTTGGAGCTTCAGCCGCGCGCACCACGCGCCGGGTCTGTCCGGGCGCGCTTCCCGCGGCCGCAAAGCGCGCGCCCGGGGCCGCGGCGTCTTCCCCGCCCGCGGGCAGGTCTCCCCGAGGCGCGCGCCCGACGTGGCCGCGCCGCGCTAAATTCCGGCTGGCCTTCCAACTCTGCCCGAACCTCCTGCAGGCGCCAAACAAGATGGGGGCGCAGGCGAGAGCTGGGCAGGCCCTGAGACTCGGTCGGACTCTGGCACTTTTCCTCGGGTCGGTTTGTTTGGTGCTAGCCCGAGGCCTGGTGCGTGCTGAGCCCCAGGCCTTTCTGGCTTTTGGTGGGGGATCTCCACAGTCATTCCTGGTGGGGTGGTCCAGGGGGATGAGGTTGTGGTGGAATCTAGACAGATGGGAGACCAACGGGCCATCATGGGGGTGGATGGGGATCAGGTTGTCCGCTCCATCCCCTGGCCAGGGTGCGCTCCAAGTCCACTTGGAGGCACTGGGGGCTTTGTCCTAAGTCCAAGAAAGACCCGGCTTAGCCCGGGAAGTTGGACATACTGGTAGGTAGGTAGACCTACCCTCAGCAAAGCAGCGGTTCAGAGACGGAACCGTGGGCATCCCACTGCATCCTTGGCCTAAATGAGCAGAAAGAATGAAGATGGAGATAACTGACGCTTCTTCCCAGGTCGGTCTGAACAGTATCAGTGACAGGGACCTCTCTCCAGTTTTCTTTCCTCGCCAGCCAAACCAGCTTCTTATCACATGCTCATCTTCCCCCAGACACTGGCACAGTGATGCCCCATAAGCGGTGGCCTAGCTAAAACTTCCTTGACCCCTAGGCATCTCAGATGAAGCGGAAGCCCAAACACAGAAAAAACTTTCAGCTAGCTGGCAGGTGAGGGGGTCGGGGTGGGAGGGAGTGGAACACTGAGTTTTCTTAATGCATATGCTAGGCTGGGCACTTGAGCTACACATAGGTGAAAAGAAAGGTTTCTTTACCAAAACATGCAGCCCCTACCACCCTGGACCCCGAAATTTTAAAATTTAATTCTAAAAGTAATATGTGCATGAAATTCAACATTAAACACACACACACACACACACACACACACACACACACACACAGAAAACAAACCCATTACTGTGAAGTCAATTCAGACTCATAAGGATCCCATGTGTTACAGAGAAGAACTGCTGCATAGGATCTTCTTGGGTGTCATCTTTAGGGAAGCAGGCCTTTCTTCCGTGGAGCTGCTGGGTGGGTTCAAACTGCCAGCCTTTAGGTTAGTAGTCCAGTGCAAAAAATACAAAAGGGTATAAACAGGGAAAGCCTCCCACCTCTATCTCTCAGACTTCAAACTCTACTCACACTCCCCACCCCCAGAGGCAACCATTGTTGTAGGTTTTTGTGAACTGTTCTGAGAAAATCCAGGCTTTGCTAAAGGCTTTCCCACTTCCTTCCTTTTTCTGCTTCCATGTCTAGCACTCCCTGTTTACACTCAAACCGTTCAAAGTCTCCAAGAGAACCTCCCCCCACCTTCAAGGTTGTTGCTTGTCACCTCCCCTTTTCACTGTCCTGCCCAAGACATCTACTTTCAGTTCTGCTCAGCTGTCAAACTCAGCCTAGCTCTGAAGCGCTTACCATCTTTCCTTTACACAAAGAGGTCCAGTCATCTCTGCTGCTTGTTCTCCAAGTCCATGCGTTTCCTCTTCTGCAGCACTACTTTTACGTTTTCTTTTCCATTTCCTCTGCTGCTACTCTAGGTCAGTCCCTATTCCTCCTTATCTGGACCAATGATGTCACCAGGGGGGTGTGGGGGGTATGGACTGCACCAGGTGACACTCAGAGGGACACCAAAATGATTGTCTATAAAAAATCCCTATAGTTATAACAAAAAAAAATTTTGTAATCCCAGCTTACATGTATCAATATATCTACGAAGCTAAAACTCTATGCTAATGTATATCTTGAACCTTCTAACGCACTCCTGTCAGAGCTGCCGTTGTTACCCAATTACAATGCTGCTTCCAGTCACGTGGTGGTTTCATCTCCATGCTGTACAAGCACGTGCTGCTGTTTTCATTGCTGCCAGTGTTTTCATAGTCACTGATCTTGTCAAATATTCTGGTGTTTTAGCTACAATATTGTAGTGATTAGTGTTTGTGAACCTATATCAATAACTTTTTTGGAGAATGAAATAGTAATTAGAGCAAAAGAAGGACTGATAAATGGGAGTTAAGATTTACAAGCAACATTAGTACAAAAAAAATTACTAAGGATTCTGTATGATCTGGAACTGGGGAGGTCCATGGGGAGGGGTGACACCAACTCTAGTGACACCAAATGATTTGGACCATTGGGACAGCCTCCCAGCCAGTCTCCTGTTCTTCCGTTTTCTTCCCTTTAATTCACCCTGCAATCACCACCACATCAATTGCCTAAGTAAATTCAATGTCTCTTATCTGACCAAAACCTCCATGACTTTCTATGGCCACTTTGTGACTTGGCTGCAGGCTGCTAATTGAGCAAGAACCCATCCTATCCATCACCAACCATGGTGGCCCCCCACCTCACTGATACAGACGTCCTTCGAATGACCTCAACTCCACTTTCTGCCCCGTCACCCCCGTCCTATGAGCACTTGTCTAACTCACGCTGTTCTCTGGCAGCTGACTCCTTCAGCTCTCCTGCTCCTAGGCCTTTTCTCAAACCTTCTAATGTCTGGCATACCTTTGCTCCATCCTCCAAGGCCTTGCTCAAATGCTACCCACCCCATTCCACTCCCCAGGCATTTGAAATCACTTACTCCCCTGACTCTCAGAGTAATTTCTTCTAATATTATTTATATGTTGTTGTTGTTGTTATGTGCCATTCAGTTGATTCTAGCTCAGAGCGACCCAGTATGACAGAGTAGAACTGCCCCATAGGGCTTCCCAGGCTGTAATCTTTATGGGAGCAGATCACCAGGTCTTTTCTCCCGTGGAGCCGCTGGCGGGTTCAAACTTCTGACTTTTTGGTTAGTACCCAGCGCTTAACCATTTGACCACCAGGGCTCCTTTACTATTTATATAAATGTATTTAATAGTTGGAGTCCTGGTGGCACAGTGGTTAACTGCTTGGCTGCTACCTGAAAGATCGGCAGTTGGAACCCACCAGCCGCTCGCTCCTCGGGAGAAAGATGTGGCAGTCTGCTCCTGTAAAGATTTAAAGCCTTGGAAACCCTATGGGGCCGTTCTACTCTGTCCTATAGAGTCGCTATGAGTTGGAATCAGCTTGACAGCAAAGGGTTTGGTTTGGTTTAATAGTCATTTGGGTGTTGGTCCTATTTCCCCTTCTAGATTATAAACTGTTAATTCCTAGTACACACAAAGCAAGCAATAATTTTTTCAGTTAATAATAGCCCCCTCACTGTTCCTCTTCTCTCCCTAAAGGGGAAGAAGGGGGGGGGGGGAGAGGGAGAGGCAGAGAATAAGCAGAGGAAGAAGAGGAGGAATAGGAAGAAGAAAGAAAAAGAGAAGGAATTCTACTAAAAATTAAAGTACCTTTCTCTTTTCATGTGCTACTTAATATCAGCTGTTAGATTATTTTATTCAAATAAATCTTACTGAGGTATGCCTGACTGACCAGATGAACCCCTCTCAAATACGTATGTATTTAAGGAGAACTGATTATTCCAATGAATCTCCGTGTTAGTCAGGAATGAGGGATGGGCCACACTGGGATGTGGTTTCTAGCAGAACAGTGAATAGTAACTTAGGATTCCTAAGGTTTTAGATGTGTGGTAAAGATACTCTCACTGAAGAATATAGAAATATTGTAACTGAAGTTAAAGTGACTGTTGTGGCCGTTAGGTGCCTCACAGGGTTTTCTAAGCTGTAATCTTTACGGAAGCAGATCACCAAGTCTTTCTCCCATGGAGTCACTGGGTGGGCTTGAACCACCAACCCATTGCACAACCAGGGCGATTTGCAGATGCTTCTCTTCATGCTTCCTGCTTTTTGTTGTTGTTGTTAGGTGCCATCGAGTTGGTTCCAACTCATAGCGACCCTACATACAACAGAATGAAACACTTTTTAGGGGATAGGAAAGCAGACTCCTGGAAATAGAAAGGAAACCTCTCTCAAGCCCTGCATTTTTTGGTCGCATGCCACAGAGTCCCCTTAGCACAGCTTCATTCCTGTAGTCTGGATATAGATTTGAGTCAGTGGGATGCCAGGAAGTAGCAGGAGAGCTTTTTCTCCCCTCACTCATAGACTCCATCAGGGACCCTCAAGCCACCCCCAAAAAATGCAATAGAAGTAAAACCATGTTGACTATGCCCATGCCTCCCCAAGTCCCAACACCTTGCTCTTCAGCCAGATCGCCACCCTTAAGCTCTTTTGAGAGCTGCCACTGGTCTGGACAGAGTGTTAATGCTTGGGCAGTCCTGCTTTGCATAGAGATGCTATGAAGTGATCCCTTCCCCCACCCACCCCGCCACTGTAGGGGGTGGCAAAGAGGAATTCATGATTCAGCAAGTATGTGCTGCCTGCCTGCTGTTACACCAGACAAGGAGCAGGTCTGGGGCTGCAGTGGTGAATAAGATAAACAAAGGCCCTGCTCTCATGGGGCTTACCTTCATAGTACAAGGACTTTAGTGAATGTATTTTGGACTTAACCCCATGGTACCTGTCTCAGCTGTTGGAGAGAACCCTGAGCCGGGAGTCAGCCTCGGGCACATTGAGTCCAGCTGGGCTCTTTATGTCCCTAGAATGATTGGCTTAACCTTGTAGGTCAGTTTCTCGCCTCCAGACTTGGAAGATTTTGGGAGATTTACCAAGCTGTTGTGCATTCAGTTCCTCTAGACATGAAGCCTTCATCCCATCAGGTCTGGAAATTTAACTGTGATTATAAAAGGAAATCTGATCAGTTCAGTATAATAGCAAAAACAGACACTCACTCCTCTCGCCTGCTCCCCACCCCCAAGAAAAAAAAAAACAAACACCCTGGAAAGAATCTGAAGTTAAAATAAAAGGCAGCTGGCAATAGGCCCATCATGTGTGATGATAATTAGACAAATGTTTTCCAAGTATGGGATGATCTTGTGAAGACAATGGTTGGGGGTGGGGGGAAGTTCAGGAAAGAGAATTCAGTGAAACAGTAATCCCTGCCTGCCTGCAAAGGATTTCAATGGCACACGATGTCACAAAATCTCCAATTTGGTACCTTTTATTTTATTTTTTCATGCATCCTGGGAACATGTCTTCAGCTAGAAGAGTGAAGAAAAACTTGAGGCTTTGATTTACAAAAATTAAAGCCACGACTAGGCTTTCGATCAAGGTTGTGTCCCAGGCCTGGAAAGCCTCATCCTTCAATGTCTCAAACCTTTCCTGCCTCGAGGAAAAAGAGTTAAGAGTCTTAAGCTAAAGCAGCTCTTCTGCCATCTGGGGGTCTGACTTGGTTGACCCTCTCCCAAATTATTGTAATCCTGAGTCTGGAACGGTTATGGATCTGGTCAGGACGACGGGGGCTGCCTTCTGCTTCTGGGTGGCTTGGGATCTTCCGAGCAGGCCTGGGATGGGGGCAGGGCTGGCGGTGGAGACGAAAGCAGGTACAGCCAGTGACCTGGCCAGCTCTGTGCAAGATTTGTGCCTCTCTTTCCTTACCCTCCCCCATCAAATTTTACTTTTTAGAAAATTATATTAGACATTTACACGTTAGTGTGAATATTAAGGCCATGTGTTAACTCACCCAGGGTTATTTACAATTTAAGCTTGGGCTTTGATTGTAGAAGAAAGTAATTTATCCCCATTAAAAGAATTTCGAGTATGTGAACATGTGGAAGAGGCTTTTGATGGGGAAGGGAGTTATGCGAGAAATAGGAGACTCTCTACTAACCTAGATAGTGCGGGGCCGGGGATAAACTGGTGGAATCCCTTTGACCTGAGCAAAAGAGAGGTAGCACAACAGAACACATGTGGATTAGACTGCAGAAGAAAGATGAATGGTAGGGAGACTATTTTCATTTAATAAATGGACCCACGTGCTCTCTGCTTCAAAGGGAGGAAGAACAGATAGCTGAAAATTTCTACAGTGTTTACCCTGAAATCTCGGTCCCTCCGACCTCTCCCCTTCACCACCCCTAGATTTTGTCACAGGTGCGTATCATCGGTTGACAGGAAGGCGGGTGGCTAATCTGTTCAGAACCAGCATTGGAAATACTTACAAGCTGGGGCAGTTGAAAAGCATATTAGATGCACACAGAGTATGTTATGTCCCTGGTTGATACGCTTTTGGTATTTACTGGTTTGCTTCTAAGGAAAATAAAAAGCAGGTTTTATTTTCCTTTTAATCAAGGAGTTGTTTCAAAAAATAAAGACTGTTGACTGAGTAGAAAATAATACAAATGCAGAAAGGGAAACAAACACAGAAAAGTACTATAAAGAAGAAAGCAAAAGTAAAAATCACCCAGAATCGTACCCAGAGGTGAGCATGGTTAACATTTAGGAGAACTATTTCCCAAGCAACTTTCTACGCCTGTTTAAGTACT
>NW_004443965.1:10430861-10431847 GCF_000243295.1 Trichechus manatus latirostris
GGCAGAGAGGGTTAGGAGCTGGCTGAATGGACATGGGGAATCGGGTGGAAACAAGGAGTGTGCTGTCACAGTATGGGGAGAGCAATTAGGGTCACATAACAATGTATGGATAAATTTTCATATGGGAGACTAACTTGAAATGTAAACTTCATTTAAACTACAACAATTAAAAGAAATATGTGTTCATGCACCACATTTACTTATTTATTTAGCCAGACTCCTACTGATGCACATTTACTTTGTTTCCAGTTTTTTTCTATTAGAAACAATACAGGACAATGAGCAGGAGGCTAGGACATAAACTGTTCTCTGCCTGCTGAAATCACAACTCAGGTCTAGCCAAGCTTGTGTAGCTTAGGCGATTTTCACCTGCAGTGTCATTATTTACTCAAAGAAGAATAATTAGGCTTTTCCATTCTCAGTGCAGCATTTTTCGTGATTACTGAGAAAAAAACCAAGTCAGGGGTCTACCACCAGAATTGGAAACATCCCCGAGCCCGCAATTCTCTTCGTCTGTGAAGACATGAACACAGCCTGCCCACTCTCATTCATATTCTTTACTCTAAGACACTGACAGAGGAGCCCTGGTGGTACAATGGTTAAGCGTTCCACTGCTAACTGAAAGGTTGGTAGTTCGAACCCACCCAGCCGCTTCATGGGAGAAAGCCTTGGTGATCTGCTCCCATAAAGATAGTTGTCATTGTTGTTATGTGTTGCTGAGTCAATTCCCACTCATAGTGACCCTGTAGGACAAAGTAGAACAGTGCCATAGCATTTCCTAGGCTGTAGTCTTTACAGGAGCAGATGGCCAGCTCTTTCTCCCATGCAGCCACTGGTGGGTTTGAACCGCCCATCTTCCTGTTAGCAGCCAAGTGCTTAACCTTTGCGCCACAAGAGCTCCTTCCTAGAAATCCCTAACGGGAAGTTCTACTCCGTCACATGGGGTCACTATGAGTTGGAATCGACTCGTCAGCACCCAACAACAA
>NW_004443965.1:10445546-10447564 GCF_000243295.1 Trichechus manatus latirostris
TTTAGCCTTATTTAAATCTAGGGGGCTCAGAGCATTTCCCAAATATTAACTCAGTAGCTTCCTTCAAAGCCTGGGTAGAGGGAAGGTCACAAATGAGATTAGACAATCCCAGAGGGTTGATTTATCATAATGACCAGGAACCTGAGTGGAAAAGCATCAATACAGAATAATCCAATTAAGGTATAAGGGTTGGGAAATCGTGTTCCCACTTTTCAGATTAAACAAAAAAATGAAAACAGAAAGCAATCAGATAATCTGGCCTTGCTAAAGCGGAGGAAAAGGCTACGCAGAGAATGCGGACTCCTGAGGCTCGGGACCTTCAAGCCCTTGAACTTATCACACCAGACGGCTGCAATCAGGACATTCATACATGGGATAACCAACTCAGTTGAATCAAGTGTTCCCTTATTTTGAACAGCTATTTTTTATTTAATGTTTTTTATAGGATATACATTCACATGGTTCAAAGTTCAAATAGTATAAAAGAGTAAATGGCAAGAATCTCGCTTCTTGCCCCCAACCATCCAGCTCCTTTCTTCACAGCCACCAATGGAATCCATTTCTTAAGAATCCTTCTGTATATGTAAATATATGTGCAAATGGTAGTATATTATACACGCTGTTCTGCCACTTGCTTTTTTTGACTTAACATTTTTAGGGATATTTACATACATATAAACTATATATGGAGACCTGGTGGCGTATTGGTTAAGAGCTTGGCTGCTAACCAAAAGGTTGGCAGTTCGAATCCACCAGCTGCTTCTCGGAAACCCTATGGGGCAGTTCTACTCTGTCCTATAGAGTTGCTATGAGTCAGAATCAACTTGATGGCAACAGATTTGGTTGTTTGGTTAAACTATACACACATGCATGCGCAGACACACATGGAAGTGCACACACACATGATTTATTTAGTGAGTCCTCTATTGATGGACATTTACATTGTTTACAATCTTTTGCTATCACAAATAATCCTGTGCTGAATAAATAACATTGTACATTTGTCATTTTGCACGCATGAGTGTATCTCTAGGGTAAATTCTTAGAAGTGGGATTGCTTCATCAGATATTCATTTGTCAAGAATGGACATGGGGAAGCCAGGGCAGAAAGGAGAGTGCTGACACATTGTGAGGATTGCAACCAATGTCACAAAACAATTTGTGTATAAATTTTTTAATGAAAAACTAATCTGTGCTGTATACTCTCACCTAAATCACAATAAAAATTTTTAAAAATGTTAATTTGCCAAAATGTGAGATTATGATAGATATTGCCAAATTGCCTTTCATTGGGGTTGCACTCATTTCTACTCCACCAGCAATGTGCGAGGGCTTGTTTCTCTACACCTTTGCTTATATGGTGAATCACTCACTCATTATCAATATTTTTAATCTAAGCAGCTCAAACTTTAAAGCATTGTAAAGTATGCCATAAACCTGGTGAAAATAACACTCTTATTCTTTCTCTTTCTCCTTCCCTTGGGCGATTTTCAGGCCTTCTGCATCTCTGGCTGAAGACTGATTCATGTTTCAGGTTGGTACTGAGGTGTGGAGCATTTCACCTGGGTCATCTATTCAAAGGGAGCAGGTCGACAGTGAGTGAATGCTCTTACCATCCAACGGCTGTTCTGTGACCTGCATAAAATGACTCGGTGGTTTGCATACAGCGCCTCCTAAGCAGGTGTTCACCACACAAAACTCTCTCGACAATCAGCCCTAATTGGCCACCTCCTTAATCTGACCAGGAAAGGTAACCCCCCAGCCTGCTGGCCCTTCCTCTGGGCCAGGGGCCAGCTCTGCCATCACAGTGGCCTGAAACCCTCTGGGAAAGTCTACACAGTTGCAGCCTGGCTGGGCTCTTGCTGGGGTAAAGCTCACCACCCTTAGTGCCTAATCTTTGATGAACACTGGCTTCTCATTAAAAGCCATTTCAAAGAGAGGCACTTGGAGTTCGTCATTTGTCTTGACAACTGTTGATCAACTTGCCATTCAGTATTGTTGCGAATCTGGACATGAGA
>NW_004443965.1:10449529-10467579 GCF_000243295.1 Trichechus manatus latirostris
TCAAAAGAGATTGGTTTAAGACACAATCTAATCTTGTAGATTGAATCCTGCCTCATTAACATAACTTCCACTAATCCTGTCTCATTAACATCGTAGAGATAGGATTTACAACATGTAGGAAAATCACATCAGATGACAAAATGGTAGATAATCACACAATCCTGGGAATCATGGCCTAGCCAAATTGATACACATATTTTTGGGGGATACAATTTAATCCATGACACACCTATACATGCATGTGCATTTACTCGCATATGCCTTCCTATACACATATATGCATCCATATCTACCTGTGTAACTACACATTTTTTTTTTGGTTGTTTTCATTGTTGTTGCAAAATTGTATATGTTATAGCATTTACTGAAATTGTCCTTTTTTCCTGTATACTTCTTAGTGTCTTTATTTACCTTGGTCAAGTTGTGCTGACTTCACCCATATTTGGGATTGCCTTTCCCATCACCAAAAGTAACACGTATCTACTATCTAGAAAGTGATTCCCCCTCCCTCTCCTCCCATCCCTGGTAACCATCAAAGAACTTTGCTTTCTGTGTGCATATCTATTTTTGACTTTTATAATAGTGTGACCATTCAATAGTTGTCTTTTTGTGATTGACTTATTTCACTCAGCATAACGCCTTCCAGGGAGCCCTGGTGGTGCAGTGGTTAAGAGCTCCACTGCTAATCAAAAGGTCAGCAGTTCGAATCCACCAGCCCTCCTTGGAAACCCTATGGGGCAGTCCTGCTCTGTCCTGTAGAGTGCCTGTGAGGTGGAATTAACTCGACAGCAACAGGTTTGAGTTTGTTATTTTTTTTAATGCCCTCTAGATTCTTCCATGTTATAAGATGTTTCACAGACTCCTTATTATTCTTTATAGTTGCATAGTATTCCATTGTGTGTCTGTACCACAATTTGTCTATCTGTTCATCCGTTGATGGGCACTTAGGTTGTTTCCATCTTTTTACTATTGTGAAAAGTGCTGCAGTGAACATAGGTGTGCATGTATCTATTCATGTCGCTGCTCTTATATCTCTAGGATATATACCTAGGACTGGGATTGCTAGGCTAGAGAGCTTCTTGAGGGTAATAGCTGATGTTGTTTGACACTCACCTTTGCAGACCCAGCTCCTCACTCAGAATAGACCTGTACTAAGGCTTGTTGGACTCCCCAGGTGATGCAAACTGTTAAGTGCTCAACTACTAGGTAAAAGGTTGGCAGTTCAAACCCACCCAGAGGTGCCTTGGAAAACAGGCCTTGTGATCTGCTTCTGAAAGGCCACAGCCTTGAAATCCCTATGGAGCAGTTCTACTCTATACACATGGGATCTCCATGAATTGGAATCAACTCAATGGCAACGAAAAACAACAACAAAACTTGTTGACCTGAACTGAAATCTCTCGCTAATCAGCAGTACATGGACAAAAGCCTGAATCAAAGATGAAGACAAAAGACCAAGGAGGAGGTGAAAAGCAGAGGTGACAGATCCAGGACTTTTGCTGTGGGTGTGGGAAAAGACACCTGAGGCTCTTCTTCGGAGTGGCGGCCCCACATTTTTGGATGGTCAGGCCCACCTCTCCTAAGAAATTTGTTCCGCCTGTTTCAATCCCATAGGTCCCTCTTTTTTTTTTTTTTCATATACAATGTACTTTCCCTGAACACCCTTGCACATGGCCTTGCCCTTACTGGATGTAACTTTTGATGCGTATCTTATCTCTACTAGTAATAATAGCTAACCCTCACATAGCACAGTCTATGTGTCAGGCACTGTCCTAAGCCTTGATATATGTTCAATCAATTAATCCTTACAATGACTCTGTGTGGAAGGTACTATTATTATACTCTTATATGGAAGAGGAAATTGAGATACACAAAAGTTTAAATAATGAAATAAACTATTCTGTGCAAACCAAACCTGGTGACATTCCATGTGGAATAAATAAGTAAGAACTATGAACTATGGTTTAAAATTTTAAAAAGTGTGCATCAGGGTTATATTCTTTACCATACTTTTTCAGTCTGTATGCTGAGCAAATAACCTGAGCAAATAAGCTGAACAAAATCTTACAGCAGAACTATATGAGAAGGAATGCAGCACCAGGACTGAAGGAAGCCTAATAACCTGAAATATGCAGATGACACAACCTTGCCTGCTGACAGTGAAGAGGACTTGAAGCACTTACTGATGAAGATCAAAGACTGCAGCCTTCAGTATGGATTACACCTCAACATAAAGAAAACAAAAATCCTCACAACTGGACCAATAAGCAACATCATGATAAATGGGGGAAAGACTGAAGTTGTCAAGGATTTTATTTTACTTGGATCCACAGTCAACACCCATGGAAGCAGCAGTGAAGAAGTGAAATGACATATTGCAATGGGCAAATCTGCTGCAAAACACCTCTTTAAAGTGTAAAAAGCAAAGATGTCACTTTGAAGACTAAAGTGCGCCTGACTAAGCCATGATATTTTCAGTCGCCTCCTATGCATGTGAAAGCTGGGCAACGAAAAGGAAGACTGAAGAAGAAACGATGCCTTTGAATTACAGTGTTGGTGAAGAATATTGAATATACCATGGAACTGCCAGAAGAACAAACAAATCTGTCTTGAAAAAAGTACAGCCAGAGTACTCCTTATAAGCGAGGATGATGAGACCTCGTCTCACATACTTTGGACATGTTATCAGGAGGGACCAGTTCCTGGAGAAGGATATCTTGCTTGATAAAGTATAGGGTCAGTGAAAAAGAGGAAGACTGTCAATGAGATGGACTGACACAATGACTGCAACAATGGGCTCGAACAGCACGATTGTGAGGATGGTGCAGGACCGGGCAGTGTTCTGTTGTACATAGGTTCCTATGGGTTAGAATCGATTCAATGGGACCTAACAACAGTGGATTTCATGGCCAAGGTTGCCTTTGGGCATAGATCACAATTTAGAGATCTTCTTCTGATAGTCTTTCCCTTTCTGCAGATTTAGGCCGATTTAGGTCCCTGGGTGGCACAAACAATTTGCTCTCAGCTACTAACCTAGCAAGAGCTATGGCTGCTAACCAAAAGATTGGCAGTTGAAATCCATCAGCCACTCCTTGGAAACTCTATGGGGCAGTTCTACTCTGTCCTGTAGGGTTGCTATGAGTTGGAATTGACTCAGCGGCCATGGGTTTGGTTTTGGTTTGCTAACCTAAAGGTTGGCAGTTTCAACCTACCCAGCAGCACTGCGGACGGAAGGCATGGGGATCTGCTTCCACAAAGATTATAGCAAAGAAACCCCTGTGGAGAGCAGGTCTACTCTGAAGCACGTTTTGTCACCGTGAATCAGGGTTGACTTGATGACACCACATTTGCTTTGGTTTAGTGAGGAGAGAACAACAGGCTCTTTTCTCAAAGTACCCGTGTGCTTGTTCATCAGTAATGACATGGTAAAAGCCGTGTCAGCTGGAGTTTCATTAACCCGAAAACCCTTGAATCAGGCTCTTCCATTATCGCCTTCAGTCTGGGAAGTGGACCCCAGGAGCTGAGGATGACAGAGCAGGTGGGTTTTATGGGGCTGGGGGTGTCCTGAGGTTGTGGGAGACCTTGGAGTCACTATTCCCCTGCCATAAATGGGGTGCAGGAAGTGAATCTTTAGCTTCACAGACAAGTGGGGATTTACACAGTAAATTACTGCCCTTTCATTCACTTATAGTTCTTAGAAGGGAAAGGAAGATTGATAATTTTTTTTTTTAAATGCCCTTCCTAGGGTAACATGAAATAACCCATTGCCTCAAGTCGAGTCTGACTCATAGCGACCCTACAGGACAGAGTAGAACTGCTCTATAGAGTTTCCAAGGCTGTAATCTTTACAGAAGCCGACTGCCATATCTTTCTCCCATGGAGTGGCTGGTGGGTTCGAACCGCAGACCTTTTGGTTGGCAACTGAGTGCTTAACACTGTGCCATCAGAGCTCCTTAACATGAATTAAGTCTTGGTTGGTTAACAAGAATTTCTGACCAGCTCATTCCCCCAAGGCGTAGCATGTCAGAGTTTTTCCTCTACAGGGTAGGCATTGGGTTTTGATTTGCATTAAGCATAGAGCTGGTGCTGGGAGTGGGTTTGTTCTCATCTGGAAGTAGATGGTGTCCTTCTACTGTTATGAAGGCAAACCAGCCCAGAACACCACATTGGTGCCAAGGTTCCCAACTAGCCCTCATGCTGGGCCTTGGCACAGTCACTCCTGCACTGCCACCCCCCCTTGAAGTCAACCCCCATTGATTGATGCCAGGTTCCAAGTAAAGGTGGCTGCTTCTCATTATGTCACTGCATGGGCCTCCTGCAGGGTGGCTAGCTGGGGAAAGAAACGCCTACCGGTGTGGGCTGCTCAGGTTTTCATACTGATTTGCAAAGGTTCCCACTGATCCAAATGTCATAGCTGGTCTGGTATTCAAAGTTTAAATTCCTTGATTCAGGCCAACTATTTTGTGCAAACCAAACCTGAAGACAGTCTGCACAGAATGCATAAGTATGGACTATGATCGTAAAATGACATGACAGATCTTCAGACAAAGAAATCAGAACTGGCATATTTGCCGTGGTCACCCACGAGGTCAATGCTGACTTTTTTTTCAGTTCAGAACATTTTGGAATCCCTCCTTGGAAGGCCAGAAGTTAGAGAACCTTCTTTTGCAGGTCTCGAGTGGTTTGCAAAGATTTATTTTTTGAAAGTTGGATTTAATTTTTAGAAACTGTCAAAAATAATTCAGAGCCAAATCTGATGAATCAGGCCAGTAATCAAGTTGGATGATACCATTTGGGACTTGGCTCAAAAGGCATAATTACCAAGTAATGTATCTAATTGTCCTTCTGTACTAGCCCTGAAGACCTCCTAAAACATAAGAAAGCTGTTTTAGGCCATCACGGATTCCCAAAGTACTGGTAGCAACTTTGAAGGGCCCGCATTTACTTGGCTAAATAGATTGTGCATTTTTTATCAAATCAATCCTATTGCTTGAAACCATACACGTTTATGTAAAAACTCCTCCTCCTCTTAAATAACCATGTGATTTTGTTGGCATATAAGCTTATTAACTAGCACTGTTCCCCCTGTGTTTATCATAGGCCATTAATTTATTTCAATAGTCATACCATTGCTCCTGTGTTTTCCTTGGCAGCAGGCCAGTTCCTGAATGTACTTGGAGCCAAGGAGCAAGTAGTTTATCATAACAAGGGGCCGGGATGATTGTTGAGAAAAGCAGAGGGAGGTCGCATCTGTACTGATGTGCAGGGCCAGCTGAGTCGCTGAAGGGAGGCCAGAACTTGCTTCTTTTCTGACCAGTGTAGTCTTGCAGGGAAGGACATCCTGTGCTTTTCAAGCAAAAAGGTCGGCAGTTCGAATCCATGAGCCACTGCTTGGAAACCCTATGGAGCAGTTCTGCTCTGTCCTGTGGGGTCGCTATGAGTTGTAACGGACTCGACGGAAACCGGTTTGGTTTGGTTAAATCAGCTTGGAGGAGGCTTGGTGGCGCAGTGGTTAAGTGCTCGGCTGCTAACCAAAAGGTTGGTGGTTTGAACCCACCCGTCCACTCCTCAGGAGAATGACGTGGCTATCTGCTCCGGTAAAGATTACAGCCTATAACAACCTAAGGGGCAGTTCTACTCTGTCAGGTGGGGTCGCTATCAGTAGGAATCAACTCGATGAGTCACAACAATAACAAAAGGAGGGAAAGATCTGACAGCGGCGATAAGGAGAAGGCGCCACGAGGGAGGCAGCCTTTGAGACGCAGCAGGCAGAAGGTGGTGTGAGCAGGGCGGCTGGCCCCCAGGCTGGCACCATGTCTGTGGCCACCCACCCTTCCAAGAGCCAACCTGCCAGCCCAGCACTGACAGCGGCTGGTTTTGCATTTGGGATTACAGCACTAGGTGAGAAGTTAATCACAAACATGAATCAGCCTTGTTTTTCCCTTCTAGGCTCGGCTCCGAGCTCTGCGGGGGAGTGGGCAGGGTCCTGCGCTGTATGTACAGGAAGTCATACTGGGGGGAAACATGAAGCCAGCCATTTCTCACCAGGTCCAAGCTGTTACCTGCATCTTGAGATTACGGAGGAATTTATCATGTTACATAGGAGAAGAATCCCCTCAGCGTGGCAGGCAGGAAGAAGAAGGGTCTCATGGGACAACTGGCTGATTTGGTTCCACCCTGGCTGTGACCACTGGGCGGTTTTTTACTCCAGGATCACTCTTCTCCTCCCCCGGCCTCTGCAACCCCTCTTGGACCAAACAGCACCTAGGTCAGAAACCCCCTCCCTCCCACATTTTAAATAATCTTTAACTTAAAGGAATTGCTTATCATCTAGCAATTTATTTAAAATAATTAATCATATTAACATTTATTAATGTAATTTTTTTACCATGAAAAAATTCTTCAGTTACTCGTGTGTCCACTGATTCAATACAATCTTTTTTTTTTTGCAATAACTCTCCCTTCTCCCGTCCCTCCCCCAGTCCCACAAATTTACTTTTGTCTCTATATTATTGTTGTTAGCTGCCATTAAGTTGGCTCCCCACTCATGGCGACCCCGGGCACAATGGGATCACACCATTGTGATCCACAGGGTTTTCACTAGCTGATTTTTTGGCAGTAGATCACCAGGCCTTTCTCTCCAGTCTGTCTTAGTCTAGAAGCTCTGCCAGAGCACTTTAAGCATCACGGCAACACACAAGCGTCCACAGACCGGTGACTAGAGGCTTCCCTATATACTTGTCTATTTTAGATATTTCATGTAAGTGGATCATATAACATTTATCCTTTTGTGACCGGCTTATTTCACGCAGCATAATGCTTTCAAGGTTGATCCATGGTGCAGCAGGCAGCAGAACTTCATTTCTCTTTATGGCTGAGGAATATTCCATTGTATGTGTGTACCACATTCTATTTATCCGTTCATCTGTTGGTGGACAGTTGAGTTGTTTCTACCTTTTGGCTATTGCGAATAGTGCCGCTATGAACAATGGTGTACCAGCATCTGTTTGAATCCTTACTTTCAAGTCTTTTGGCAGAAACCCCTTTTACTAAATTTTTTGCTCTCCTTTCTCCCAGCCGTGGACAGCCAGCTTATACAGAAAACCCACTTCTTGTCCAAACCAGCAGGGCTGGGTTAGGACCTGCAGTTCTGCCAAAAACTCTTCCCTTCCCAACCCTCTTCTGGAATGTCCCACACTCTCAGTTACTCTTATGTTCCCTTACATTCTTATTACTTCAGCTCTAGAGTGTCCCATTTATCACTTAATATTTGTCAGGTGGGTGTTACTTGCAAAGATCTGTGACGGTGCCTGCCTTCCTTCCTCTGCAGCCCCCCTTGCCCTCTGTTTTCAGGTTTGATACATGCTGTCCCTCTGTCTTGATGCTGACCTGACCGGGCAGCCATTTATTGAATGCTATGCTTGGCTCAGAGTCACACCATCACAAAATATTTTCCTCCCTTCTGAATTCTCTTTGCAAAATCCTCACTTGCAAGCAGTTCCTTATGAAGAAAAGGCTTCAGTGTCATCAGAAGAAACCAAACCTCACCAGATCTTAGTAAATCTCAGCAGGTAGCCAGTAGTACAGAGTGTTTCATTTCTTTCTTTTGTTCCTTTTTTTTAGAGCATTAAAGTTACAACATGCAACTAATTAATCAGAAAACTTTAGTGCTTTGGACTTCATAGGTCATTGCACAAGCCTATGAATGTTCAAGAAATTCCATTTAACTCTGGGTTTGAATGTCACATTTATTTATGTAGCAAATGGAGTCTGATTTTTTTTTTTTCTTCTGTTCCAAGAAAGTTTCATCTGTGAAACAGGCGCTAGGGAGTGCTAGAACCAACAGGGTTTCTTACTGTTAACATTTAAAGCAAGTCCATCCTGCTGCTGGAGTCAAAACAAAAGTGGACTCTGGCAATTTGATCCAGGAAGAGAGAACTCAGCAAGGGAGTGTGATGGTTCAGATGACAGGGAGTGGGAGAGGACAGAGGGGGAATGAGAAGAGCACACGGGAAGAGACATCGGAGGAGCTGTTTTCCCTTCCAGAGGAGTAGAGCCGCCGCAGGGAAGGGCCAAGATAAGACGCATGACCAGACAACAGTGTGTGTCCTCTCAACCTGGACAGATACACGCCAGACGTTAGACACACACGATGCCCCTCAAAGTCAAGATCACTTGTTATTAACAAAGCCTGTACTCACCTCTGGGCAAAAGGAAATGGAAGATCCCACACAGACACACAACGTGCACACGTTCACCTGGGACATAAATAAACGAGCATGCTGTCCAAAGCTGTCACCTCTATCTGTAACCAGGCCACAGGGGTTTTCTCCCGGGCCTCTCCTGATGTCTTTCAAAGCTAATTGTTTTCTCAGACCTCTGTCTTTACTTTCAACAAAATCCAACTTATTAACAGACTGCAGCTCAGCCAGGACTTGTCAGAGGTTGAGGCTGGCATCCCTTAGTAGGAGAAAGGGAAGCAGAGCCAGTGAGTGAGGAGACGGGGATCAGTCTGTGGGGACAAGGGTGAAGGGTAGGGGTAAGCTGGTGTACAAGAACTAGCACTTCTGAAATATCTTTGTGCCTCAGGGAGCTTAAGGCCAACCTAAGGAACCAAATTCTCAAAAAGTCTTCATGGAAGCCAACAGCCTTGTGCTGTGCTTATCTCTGCCTCTGGCACTAGGTTTAACGGTCTAGGGAACACCTCACGATGATGGTGGACAGAGGAGGTTCAACAGTTACAAGAGTTTCTAGCTTGCATGCCACACTTGAAAACAGGCCCCTGGAAACTTGAGGTCATGCTAAATTCTTCAAAGACTCTGTGGCTTGACAAACTTCCAACCAAAACTCTTACATCTGCCCACCTGAAGTCCCCAGGAGGGTCACCTGAATAAAGTACTTCTCAGGTGCAGCAGTTTTACACTGTTCAACAGTTGATGACTTCCAATTCAGCTGCAACTGTCTTTCAACGTAAGTGAAGAGATGTATGGAAATATATAAAATTTCCCTCATATCAATTCAAGTGAAAGAAGCTAATCCTTTAATTACTAAAGATGAGTTTAAAAATGCTAATGGACGTTTTCATTCAGAAAACAGAGAAAACTTGCATGAATTTTTCAATCAGTTGTTCCCACTTACGCACCAATCATTTCAATCCCACTCATATACCAAAGATATGTTCTAGTTCTTCAGACACAAAACATGTATTTAAGTAGCTCTCTCTCTTTTTTTTTTAATTGTGCTTTAGATGAAGGTTTACAGAGCAAATTAGTTTCTCATTAAACAATTAATACACGTATTGTTTTGTGACACTGGTTGCCAACCCCGCAGCATGTCAACACTCTCCCCTTCTCTGCCTTGGGTTCCCCATTTCCATTTGTCCAGCTTCCCTGTCCCCTCCTGCCTTCTTGTCCTTGCCCCTGGGCTGGTGTGCCTATTTAGTCTCATACACATGGCTGAGCTACGTGTATTATTGTTTGTTTTATGGGCCTATCTAATCTTTGGCTGAACGGTGAACCTCAGGAGTGACTTCAGCACTGAGTTAAAAGGGTATCTGGGGGCCATAGTCTCAGGGTTTCTCTAATCTCTGTCAGACTGGTAAGTCTGGTCTTTTTTTTGTGAGTTTGAGTTTTGTTCTGCATTTTTCTCCAGTTCTGTCCCGGACCCTCTATTGTGATCCCTGTCAGAATAGTTGGTAGTAGTAGCCGGGCACCATTTAGTTGTGTTGGACTCAGTCTGGTGGAGGCTGTGATAGTTGTGGTCCATTAGTCCTTTGGACTAATCTTTCCCTTGTCTTTTTGGGTTTCTTTACTATCTCTTGCTCCAGATGGGGTGGGACCAGTGGAATATCTTAGGTGGCCGCTCACAAGCTTTTAAGACCCCAGACAAATAGCCCTCATTCAAAGTGAACAAGATACACAGAGGCTGTCCCTAGATGGTGCAAACAGTTAAACGTTTGGCTGCTAACAAAAAGGTTGGTGGTTCAAACCCACCCAGAGGTGCCTTGAAAGAAAGTCCTGATGATCTGCTTCTGAAAGGTCACAGCCATGAAAACCCTATGAAATGCAGTTCTACTCTGGAACACAGGGGGCCACCATGAGTTGGAATCGACTTTATGGAAACTGATAGGTAGGTAGGTAGGTACACAGAACCCCCTATTTGAAAGTGGTGTATGGAGCCATCATGTCCTGCAGACTCCTGTTCAGGGAGCTGAACAACATATATTGTATTCCTCCCAGAAAATTCCTTAAATATGATTATTCAAAATATTTCCTTGCTCTATCAATTTAAAGATGAAATAGTATATACCAGTTTACCTCAGATGAGAGCTCCTTATACATACGTATAGGGACTTTGTTTTTATAATGCTGTCTCCACCTCCTCACGCAACGCCTGACACATAGCAGTCACGCAGCAAAAACTTGCTGAACGAATGAATGAATGTGTGAAGGATGAGAAAATGGGTCAAGTGAAAAATGGGAAAATAATTTGGAAATGACTGAAAATCCATTGAAGCAATTTCTACTTCCTCTCAATCCTTAGTGGTTAAAGGACTAATTTTATATTTGAATCAAGGATTTTAAATTCTTAATTCCACCGTTTACTTTTAATGTCGTGTTTATATATTCTTTCAGATTTTTTTTTCCATTTATATGTATTTTTTCTCTCTCCCATTTTGTAGAGATGGAATAGAATGGTGCATCTTAACTAGTGAGCTGCTCTTTTCTTAGCAGTGCATCATAAACATCTTTCTCCAATCTCAATAGATACCATTTTGGTCTTCGATTCTCGTGACAGTGGATTCCGTGGGCAGACATAAGATCACACGTGATGAAGTGTGGGATGCTAAGAGAACAGGAAACCCTGGGGACATCTGCATTTAAGGGACAGGCAGAGGAAGAGGGACCTGGGAGAGACTGGAAAGTGAGCCAGAAAGATGAGGGAAAAGCATGGAGTCAAATCTCAGAAGGAAGGAAGGAGAGTGTTCAAGGAGGAGGGAGTGGCTAATGTCTCAAATGCTGCTGAGAGGTTCCAGAAGTCAAAGGCTGGGAGGTGGAATGTAATTTAGTGAGCGGGAAAGTACTCATTTTATACTTTACTATTGCCTCAATTTCCTCATGCTGAAAAATGAGAAAAGAGATTCTTGTGTTGTCTACCAGTTAAGCAGGTGCATTGAGTTAAAGTGATGGTGTGATATTTGTGTTTTAAAAGTATATTGGTTAGGATTGCCTTTAGCTGCATTCTTAAGAGAAACCCAACTACAAAGTCTTAACCAAATGGGTTTTATTTTGCTCCGCTAAGAAGAAATTTTGAGGTAGGAAGTCCAGGACTGTAGCAACTGCTCCAGGTAGCCGTCAAGGACTCATGCCACTTTTAGCTTCTTATGCTAGCATTCTTAGTATGAAGATTTCATCCTCATGGTTGCAAGATGGGTGCTGTATGTCCAGCCATAGTGCTCATATTCCAAGCAGGAAGAAAATAGAGAAGGGGGCATGCAGAATTCCCATATTATCTGAGTTTTTCCATTTGCATCAGAAGCCCCACTTGGTAGACTTTGCTTACATGTCCTTGTCCAGAACTGGGCGACATGACTGCTCCCATCTATAGGAAAGTCTGGGGATAGAAGTATTTTCACTCAGCACATTGCCAATCACTTTTTCTGGCAAGGAAGAAGGAGAGAAAGGATACTGAGGAAGCAACCGGCAATGCGTTCTGCAGGGTGATTATGTGAGAAAGGTTAGGCTTGAACATAACAGCATGCAGACTTTTTAGATTTATTAGTTTTATTTGCGAGAGACAAAAATATTTAAGCAATCTATTTGATTCTAATTCTAACAGGAAGTAAAGAATAAATCAAAATCGGTCCTTGGCCAGTTTTCCTCATAAACTGGGGCAGTTGGAGGGATCAGTGTCAGCTAAACCTCTGTGTTCCACCCCTTTCAGTTTTACTGACAGGACCCTCATATTTTTTTTATTAAATTCCACCTTGCAAAAATAGTTGGAAAAATCCAAGTTCAGCAAGTTGCTTGGAGGCCTGAGGGGCCTTATTGGGTGAGCCGTTTGGGGCCTGTATGACTGAATTTCTCTCTCACGATGACAGACACGCCTGAAACTTATTTAATCTCCGAAGTTCCATGGAGTGGGGCAGAGTTTCAGCAATAAGCAAACAGAGGGAGATGCCCCCATCACCAGGCCACGGCAGCTTCTGCGAGGAGCTGCTGCCAGTTCTCTGAAGTAAAAAGAGAAGCCAGACTGCTGAGGTAGAGAAAAGGTTTAGCGACCTTTCTTCATTAAGCGGTAACCTGCTACAGTGGGTCCATTTTCTCCAAGAAGCCTCTGCCCTCGCCCTGTGAAGGCTTTCTCCCCATGGTGCTGGTCTCGAAACAGCGTGCTACTTGGGATAAGGATCTGTGAGATGCAGCATGCGGTATGTGAAGCAATCCATAAATGCCAGGATAGATTTGCTTTCTCTCCAAGCCCCCGCCATTTCTCTGCCCCCATCTTCCTGCCCCCCACATTGCTAGAATCATATCTTTGTTAGCTAAATGTGAGCGCATGCCAGAAGCAGTTCATCTAAATGAGCAAGTACTTTCTGGGAATAGGCTTGATGAAAGAAATGCTAAGCAAAGCTCAGTAAGTGTGCCAAACCCCAGCTGCTGAAAGGAAAACCGTATTATTTTAAGAGGACTGTGTGTGCCAGCCCGTGGTCAGACACCAGGAAGAGGCCGAGGCGCTTAGCGGGATCTTCATTACCGCCCAGCTCTCCCTGCCCAGCACCCTCCAACTGAGGAGAGATGGCTCTGGGGAAATTCCATCCTGTAATTCATTTTAGCAGGATAAACACAGCTTCTGCTCTGGAAGACTCTGTCTCGAGCAAAATGTACTCATAAGCTACATGGGGGCTCGCATGTCCACGTGAAACAAAAGGAAAACCAGGAGTCAGGCCACATGAGATGCAGCCGGCTCAGGTACCAAGATGTGGCCTTGGAACCTGAGTACATGACTTCACGTCTCTGAGACGAGACTCGCTCTCTCGTCTGTAAAGTGACTGTTGTGCTTTGTGGAGCTAGAACCCTTAGGGGCTGCAAAGATTTCGAAGAGTTTCCACAAACATTTGATTTAAATTTCATTTCAATTTTTTGCAACTATTTTAAAATCTCTATCTCTTGCTATAGAGTTTAAATTATATGTATATATGTGAAAGGGATATATTCAAATATGTTACGTGCCAAATTCTGACCCACCGAAGACCACCAACAAGTTAGTGATAATGCCATGTAAACCCCTCTTTGTGGGTAACCCTTGGGCAAAAGCTGCTCCTGCCGTCTGTTTAATGGAAGAGTGTCCTGAGTTTGCAAGGAAAGCTATTTAAAAAAATAAAAACAACAAAAAAATCCTGATACCATGTGCAACTACTAATCCGTCTGAAAGAGGATTTTCTCAGTATTGTGCAACCAACCATTCCAGAAATGAACTGAAAGCAGTGGCTGACCTGACTACTCTTATCCATCTAATTTCAATTTTAGGGGTCATCAAAAGAGCCTTATTATACTCAATGCTTAACCTGCAATTAGAAAGTGCCATCATTTTAACTTAAAAAAATATATTAATACTAATAAACAGACAAAAACCCATTGCCATCAAGTCAATTCTGACTCATGGAGACCCCATGTGCTACAGAGTAGAACTGCTCCATAGGATTTTCTTGGCTGCAATCTTTACAAAAGCATATTGCCAGGCCTTTTTTCTGCAGTACCACTGGGTGAGTTCGAGCTGTCAACCTTTTATGTTAGTGGTCGAACACAGACTGTGTGTTCCACGGAGGGACCTTCATTAATACTAACAGAATACTGCTTTTATGTAATTTTAAGTATAAGTGTTCTAGTATAGTTATATTTCTAAAAATCTTGAAAAGCATTCAAGCATGTAACTCCTAAGGGGACTTTCAGCCATAACCTTTTCAAGTTTAATGACCCTGAGTGCCTGCTATGGATCAGGAGTGGGCAGAGGAGGTTTTATGGAGAAGGGAGGGTTAAAGCTAGCTTACAGAAATCAAATACTGAATAAATATGTGTTCATTGGTAGAGCCAAGTCTTGGAAGGAGATGTGGGTCAATTCTAGATTGCTGGAGATCCAGGAATCCACAAGACAGCAAGGGCAAAGGTGAGGGTGTGGGCAGAGCCAGTGCATTTGTGAGGCAATGAGCTGATCAGACTGTGGCTACAACGTGTTAATGGGGGAGGAGGATGTAGTGGGAGAAAAGGTCAGAAACACTGGGATAAGAGAAACTTCTAGCTGGTAAAGCTTGGTCCTTAGTCCTTGCTGCTGATTGCAGTAAGTTTCTGTTTAAGACCCAGGGCAGAGTTTCTGCCTGTTGGCCAGAAGAACCTTGTAACCTGCTGCCAGGGTATTGGATTCATCTTCCTCTGGTAACTGGGAAAAGCATGGATACCCATCCCCAACCCATCAATGCCCTTTAATTCACACAGCTGTCAGTTGAATCAGTGGAGTCACCTGGAGAGCTTATTAAAATGCAGATTCCTGGGCTCCAGTCTCACAGATTCTGATTCAGTAGGTATAGCATGGGGCCTGAGAATATTAATTTCTAACAAGCTCCCAAGTGAGACCAATGCTGCTAGTAGTGCTGAACAACACCAAGGATTACGGGCTTCAATGTGGATGGGACACTTAACACATCCTCAGCATGGTACAAGGGACCATAGAAACAGCGAGAGACGTTCCTTGGTAAAATAAGGGCAAGAGAATGGCTTCCATCATGACTGATGGGTAGTGAGGGTTAAAGAGAAGCCTCAGCTCTGGATCCACAGAGGATGGAGGAGGTAGGTCCCAGGGACGCAGAGAAATAAGGTGAGATCCCAGCCTCCAACCTATACGCCATACAGTTGTCTACCCTAGAGAGCAAAATGAAGATGAAGAGCAAGGTCAGGTCAAGGGCATACACTAGTGAAATGAGCATGAAAAGTGAAGGAGAAACAAAAAGTGCTTATAAAGCATTCTCAGGCAAGCTAGGGCTAACAGGCTGTGGTTATCTGAGCAGTGTGATGGGGCACTTTCTTGAAAGTTCTGTTGTGGGGAAGAGTGTTCATGTGATGCCAAGACCAAACCTTACCCAGTGGTTGCAAACAAAGCCAGAATAATCTGAGTATTCACAGACCACTTACTCACTCCATTTTCTTTATACTTCTCTTATTCCCACAGTCAACACCTTCCTTTGGCAAAAGAAGTGTCCCTCTGCCCCCATCCCTTGTTGAAAAAATTATGCTACAACTTAGCATGATCTCATAAACAGCTATCATCTGCTGCTGTAGTGATCCAGGAAGAAAGGACTGGTGGTGAATGGAGCTCTGTTTTCAAATTTGCTGCTAAAAACCTCCACTAAACCTTTTGAAAGAGACAGATGTCCTTCAATGCAGGGTGTTGTGTGTTGTGGCTTCATTTAGGGATATCATAGGAATCATTCATATAAACTTATTAAAATATTTTCTTTCTTTCATAATTTAGCCACAGCCTTAATTAAAGCATCAAATAATATGTATTTGGACCTATAAAAATCTTCATAACCACTGTCTTAGCCTGGGTTCTCTAGAGAAACAAAACCAGTGAAACATATGTATATATATATACATGTATATATATACATACACACACACACACACACACACACAGATTTATATCAAAGAAATGGCTTATGCAGTTGTAGAGGCTGGAAAGTCCCAAGTTTATTGGTCAGGTGTCAGGCTGGAGGCTTCTCCCGACTCACTCACATAGTTGCAGGGGCTGATGAATCTCAAGATGGGCAGGCAATATGGCAAGCCACTGGCTCACATCCCAAGAAGTGAAGAACTGAAGGTCAGATGATGAAGAGTCGGATGCAGGATCCAGAGTGTGCAAAAGCCAGTGAGCTTTGCTAGAAAGCCCATATATATTGAATGCATGCCACACCCTCAAGGAAACTTCTTTTCAACTGATTGTCTGCTCATAGCAGATCTCATCATGGAGATAATTAAATTATATTAGATCTCATCATGGAGTGATTACATCATTACATAACTGCCAAACTACGTCGTAACTGCCAAACCACTGAGAATCATGGCCCAGCCAAGTTGACACACAACCTTAACCATACCAAAGCAAAAGGAAAAACTATTGAGCATTTGGAACTTTAAACATGCATTTTTGAAATGACCAGATTGGAGGTGAACACTTTTCTTCAGCAAAGTTAGACTGTAAAAAGGAAAACAAAAGCTAAGGTATAAACCAATTTGCTTCTAAGAATCATCCTGTGACAAGGTTATTTATTTTACTTGGAAGAATCAACCACTACAGAGTAACCCATATTTACATATGGTAGAGACAGTCCTCAACTTAAAAAAAAAATTCCAAAAGTCATTTTTAAGTTGATGATAAAAACTAAGAATGCATTTTCTCATAGACGAAGTTATTGATGTATGCGTTGGAAAGGGTGTCTGGATGATGCACACAAATGCCCATGATTAAGTTGAATAGTAAGGCAAAGGATGTTCACCTGAGTTATGGCTCCTGGATCTTGTGAACAGAGAGCTATGGGGGAAGGGAACAACAGAAAGGGGATGAGGGATCCATATCCACACCCTGACCTGCACTTTCTTGGCTACCTGAATGTTGGAAACGAGTCATTTCATTTTTTTCTACTAAACACATTTGTCCCATTGAGCATCCTATATGACAGACATTGTACTGGGCCAAGGGATATAATGAACAAGACACAAAGATTCCTGCCCTCATAGAATAAATATGCTAGTGTGAAAGACAAATGATTTAATAAGAAATTACAAGCAGAAGTTTATGAGGTTATAGGAGCACATAGCAAGGGCACCTGACCTAGATTTGGGATATCAGGGAAGGCTTGCCAGAAGAAATGGCATCTGATTGAGACCTAATGGATGAAGGGTCAGAGGGTCAAGAGAGAGTTCCAAGTGGAGGATTCTTTGTGTACAAAGTCCCCAGGACATGAGACATCAGGCTGGTGGGGTAGGGAGAGAATGTGAGGGCTCCATTTTGGAAATGTTGATTGACCTATGAGATGTAAGTTGTCCTGTAGACAGCTGGATATGATGATGTGGAGCTCAGGAGGAAGGTCTGGCTGAGAGGACAGACATGGGAGTCATCGGCATGTAAATAGTAGGAGTGTACACAGTTACCCAGGGAGAGTGGGACCAAAGAAGCTAGGGAAAATAGAGTCAAGAAGCAGGAAGAGGTCATCAGGATAAAGGGCTTTGGGGAGGTCATGTAAAACAAGAACTGAAGTTACCGTTGCATTTAGTCACAATGTCATTGGTGATTTGGGCAAGGTGAGCAGCAGGCAAATGAAGTGGGTGGAGGAGAGAGCGGGAGGGGCTGAGGAAATGAAAAGCAAGGAGTGCAAGCTTGTAAGATTGTAAGGATGGCACAGGACGGTAACATCTCATTCTGTCGTACATGGGATCGCTATGAGCTGGAACTGACTTGACGGCACCTAACAACAACAACAATCTAACTCAAATAAGATATAGAGCAACACATAATTTACTATTGGAATTGACCTTGCAGATGGTGTCCACTGACAGCAATGGTAATAATTTGTAGTAGATCAGCACTAAAGAACACTTTATGTTATCATCTGTTAATGTAGCCTGAGGCATTGGAACTCTTAAAATATTCTAGTCTGGAATATTCTGTATACCTATCTGTGAACTGTATACAAAATGTGTGAGAGCATATAGGTGTATTCCCTGGCCCCCTTGGCCTGGGATTCACTAACACACGTAGAAACTACCATTGACAACCAACCCTGAAATCCTTTGGTTTATGTGGTCAGACAGGGAGTTAAAGATCATTGCATTTTGATCAGAAACTATTTTTTTTTAATGCCTGATGATTTTTATTGTGAAAGAAAAAGATGCTCATTTTAGAGAGTTTGAAAAACACAAAAAGGCCACGAAACAAAATAAAAGTGATCTGTAATCCCAGTTTCCAGAAATAACCAATAGGCTCCATTTTGATCCATTTCA
>NW_004443965.1:10467679-10468524 GCF_000243295.1 Trichechus manatus latirostris
TTTCATTTCTCTCTCTCTCCTCTCTCTCTTTCTCCCCCCCCGCTTTATTTCCCTATTTCTTATTTGGGATCAGATGTTCTGCACTATTGTGTATCCTGCCTTTTTCATTTAACTAAATCAGGAAATGTAAAAGCAACAGCAGAACCTTTTTATTTCCACATTTTCTCCTTTATTTCTGTCCACATCTTTCCTTCCTCCTGTGCCAGGATTTCTTTATTTTGGAGTATTTCCATTTTTTATCAAAGTTCAATTTAAAATGTAAAACAGTTTATGCTTTTTGAGTTTTATTTCCTCCCTATACTTGTTAAAGTAGACCAGTAAAAGAGAAGTTTTCCAGATCATGATAGATCCACCTCCAACTATATAACTGGTTCAATTCAGAGTCTTAGGATAATGATCTGCCACCATATGTGGGTTATAACTTGAGGTTTTCATAAAAATGTGCCTTGGATTAACTGGATATGCCACAGCGCCAAGTAGCTGGCTTGTTTCTAGGAAGCGGAATGGCCTGACGTTCACTCGATGCAATCGGTAGAGCTTTCTGATGAAGGCAAATAAAACAACCAATTAGGGATGTAACTTCAGGTGTGGTCTCTCCAGAATGGAGGTGTTGTGCTCTGTGTTCAAGAAGATTTTCTACAAGGGAGGCATAATGCCTTAGAAAGCAATTATCTTATTTAAGCCTACACTTGTCTGGGTAGCTGAGGTCAGCCACAAAGCCATTGGAAAAAATGAGCTGTCTGCTATAGAAAACGGTTCCTTTAGGTGGGGTCAGTTTGAACAACTTTGCTTTTGAATTGAGTGACCTTCCGAGACCACAAGCCTGTGAAAGATTGCACACAGAG
>NW_004443965.1:10468924-10471399 GCF_000243295.1 Trichechus manatus latirostris
AAAGCCGTGTGCTGTGACGGCACGGTGTCTCTGCCACTTGCATGGTTAGTCGTGATGCCATGTTAACAAGCTGTTGCTTTGTGGTCCGTATAAAAGGGAGCATATCTTTCCCAGTGAGTGCACCTCATGACAATTTCATGACAACAATGGTTGGATTTAGACTTCCCACTGCCCTCTGTCCTGTTTGTGCCAACCTCCTGCAGATCCAGAAGTTCCTTGGGCATGATGGTTTTCATCTTGTGATGTGTATCTGACTTCACTCAACTTGCAGAACTTAGGAGCCACAGAAAAGAGAGTTTGTCATCGGAGAGACACAAATGTAAATGTTTGGATTCAGCTGACAAATGCTATGAGGTCAGCACAGCAAAAACAAAATGGAAGCAAGGTGGAAAATGCAAAAGTTCCTTCCTTCCTTCCTTGTTTCCTTCCCTTCCCTTTCTTTCCTTTCCCTTCCCTTCCCTTTTTTCTTTCCTTCCTCCTTTCCGCCCTTCTCCTTCTCCTTCTCCTTCTCCTCCTCCTCCCCCATTTCTCTTTCTTTTCTTCTCCTCTTTCCTTCCCTCCCTCCATTCATCTATGTCTTCCTCCCTCTTCCTTCTTTCTCTTAACTGAATTTTGTGGTAATTTTCTCTTCCTTACTTTGACTATAGACAAGACTTCAAAAAGGCAGATATAACCTGAAAATAACATTTGAGATCTCAGCGTCATGAGCTTTCTTGCTTAACAGAGTTCAGAAGACACTTCACACATGAGGTGTGGGCTGGACAACAGTAGACCTCGAAGAGGTCTGTACCCAAACATCTCCTCTTCTGGAATGCAGTGATGGCATTGGGGTCCGCCAAGAAGAAGAGCAGAGTAGCCTAACAAAAACTTCTCACCAGCTGTGGGTGTTTAAAGGGCTCTGCCACAAGATCAGTATCACCCCCTAGAAAGTATTCCTTCCCTTCCTTATTACCATGGCCCTCATCATGACACACACTGACAGGGCTGTAACTGTCCCAAAAGAAGCTGGCAGCTACTGGGCAGCTTATGTCACCAGGGTGCTAGACTAGCTCTGTTAAGGCACAATGAGGCCAGGAAACTTTTAGTTGGAAGCATAAGTATATTGAATTTAACGACCCAGGCGGTAGCAGAGGTCATTTCAACAGAACCCTAAAACTAAATCACCCCACACAGAACACTACTGTCTTTGTCTTTAAAGCAGCCCAGGAAAATCATAGGCAGAGCCCAGTCAAAATATAAACTTTTAAATTTCATTTTTCGTTTTAGGGATCAATAACTGAAATATTTAATGAAACACAAACTTCAAAAAAGTCAGGTTTGGAAACTTACAGTTAAATTTTCATCACGGATTTGTTTCCAAATTTACATTGCTGAGGAAAAAGCAGTTAAAATATGTTTTCAAATGATTGTTACTATTATAAGAGGATTTCTTTATAAGAACATTGTTCGATGTAGTCATATTTCATTTCTAAAAATAGACAAATAAAATGACTCACAGATGTTGATTTATGAGAAAAATAGTGAACTATGTAAACGGAAACGTATTTGAAGGAAGGGTAGAAATCCTCATTAGAAACCACTCTGAAAAAAGCACCTCCTTCTCCCTGACTTCCAACAGGTTTCCAAGTCCTGGCAGACTCACAGCATGTGGGTATGAGTGTGCAGGCCAGCCCCTTGGGAGGCTAGCATTGAGAACCAGGGCTGCAGGCAATATTGATGACGAAGCACCAGTGAAATGCTAGGAGTATAATGATAGAAGAGAGCCCTGGAAGGGCCCAATCCTCTGAGGTGGCAATTCTCAATAGTCAGTGTATATCAGATTCACCTGGAATGCTAATTAAATGCAGATTCCTTGGCCCTGCCCCCTAGAAACTCAGGTTCAATATGTGTAGAGTGGTGCCCAGAAATCTGCATGTTAAACCTGTATTCCAGGTCATTCTGATACAGGTGGAACATGGAGCACACTTTGAGAAACATTTCTTTAAGCTTAGAATGTTGCTGAATTCATTTTCTCACTCTGAGTCAGAATCCTGCCTGCAGTTGCCAGTTGGGGGTTGTCTGGTCCAGCCAGTGGTTTTTATTAATATCTGAAGGGCTCTTTAATACCCAACTTTTTGAAAGCCACAAATAGGAGTAATTAGAAATGACTGAGCCCACATTATGGGCTATAAACTGTTTACTATACAATTAACTTAAGCATAATCATATATATTAGACATCGGAGAGTATGGTTTTGGAAATACAGCCCATCAGTACCAGTTACCATTAAGTCAATTCGGACTCATGGTGATTTCAATGTGTGTCAGAGTAGAGCTGTGCTCCCATAAGGTTTTTCAATGGCTGATTTTTCAGAATTAGATCTCCAGATCTTTCTTCCAAGGTGCCTCTGGGTGGACATGAACTGCCAACCTTTTGGTTAGCAGGCCAGTGCATTAACCCTTTGCACCACCCAGGAACTCCTGGAAATACAGCCTA
>NW_004443965.1:10472291-10474131 GCF_000243295.1 Trichechus manatus latirostris
TGGTTAGCAGGATCATAATCTATTTGTGTGATATTGCAGCTTCTTGTCTAGCTTTCTACTAATGCTGTGATCTATCTCATATGTCTCCATAGAGCTATGGAGGTGAGAAAGGGCGTGTATTTGCCTCTAGGTTGTGGTGGGGAAAAAAATTCTGTTGGAGTCCATGCTTTTAGGGCTCCAATGTGGGCTCAGTGATATTTCCTGCATAATGTTATCAAATATCTCCGGAAACTGGGGTTTTATTGTTTAACCATTTCATGCCCCCACTGTGTAAGCCAGTGATTGACTATACATCACCGTCAGAAAATATTTGTGAATTCAGACTGACTTGAGAAAAAGGGGTTGGTGTGGCTAGTTCACCAAGAATTCCCCATAGGCCACAACCACCTTAGCTCCATGGCCGTGGGAGTGAAAGGCCCACTTTTCTGTTCATCACAACTAGACTTTTGCCATAACAACTTCTAAGTTTTCTATGCTACCTCAGACTAACACCTTGGAGCTAATTTAAGCACAGAGAAAGAAATTTATTTAAAGTAAAGAGGTTCGCAGCTAAGCCTCAGAAAGTCCTGTCAGCAGGAACTAGAGTATCAGTGGGAGCCAGCTCAAGCTCTCACTTTCCAAATCTCTATTCCCAGGTATTCTTTGTCTCCACAGATTACCTTTCTTGTTCCCCAACACCCATGATGGAACAAGGCTGCCCACAGCTCCAGAGTCCACATGTTATAGTTCTGGCCTCAAAGAAGGAGAAATCTCTTCATTAGTACCCATCCCAAATATGATCAATCCAACAGATATTTATTAAACACGTATTATGTGCCAGGCACTGTTCTATGTGCTCGGGAGATGTGAGGGAATGAAGACAAACTCTGCGGAGTGGGAGATGGGTGCCATAATTTTGTTACATAAACATGGTTGCCAGGAGCCCAACCCTATAGATCTTGCTGGGGTCCTCAGTAAAGAAGGTTCTTTATCAGCTGGGCAGATATCCCAAAATGAAACATGCACACATCCGAAAAGAAAATTCCAAATGAGAAAATTGTACCTTTTCAGTTCACTCACATGGATGTGGTCTCGTACAGCATTTTTCATTCAAGTTTCATCAGGGCATTACAAGCCTGATGCTATCTCTCCCCTTTAGTTCTTTTTACTCAGAGCTAATTCAGTGACTCATGCTATTAACTTCATTTCAGGAAAAAAAAAAAAAAAAAATGGAGGCAATAAAAGAAGGAGTTAGATGAAGTCAGTGTTGCTTGAGCACCTTTCCTAAGGATTCTTCCAAAGCTGATGATTCTTAAAATATGGTCAAATGACCCCCAGAGTTCATTTCTGGGATGAATTAATAGCGTTCTCACAGCATTTCTCAAAGCAGTCTTATCCAAAGCTACACTATTCTTGTGACACATTCTATTCAAATCAGTTTGAGAGTAGAAGTAGAAATAGGTGGTTGAACTCACATGGACCATGGGCCACTGTTCTAAACCTGTCTTCTACTCCTGCCTGGCATGGTATAGGCCTCCAGTTGGAAATTTATAAAGCTATGGTATGAATGGCTATTTTATAAGTGAAAATATGCATTTGACTTTGACTTTCATATAATACAAACAACTGGACACAGAGCAAGTCCTGAATGGAGCTGCTCCAGCCCTGCTGGGGAGACAATGCAGCCAAGAGGCAAAGATGGAATCAAGAGTGAGAATAGAAATTAGGCCTTTACCCAACCCTGCTGCAGAAGTTGGTAAGAAAATCTCTGAGACTTATTTCATTGGGACATCCTGTAACTACACCACATAAAGAGTAGTTCCATTTAGGGAAAGAAGAAAACAGTTGCAACTGGTAATGT
>NW_004443965.1:10475201-10477026 GCF_000243295.1 Trichechus manatus latirostris
TACAATGGTTTGGATGGGAGAGTTGGTGAAGAAAAGTAGTTGTAGATGATCCCAGGTTCTGGCTTGGGTGCTTGAATCATTGTGGAGCCTCTAACTAAGATATTATAAGAGAAAGAATCTGACTTGAGAGAAGGGTGAAGAGTTCAGCTTTAGACATGTTTCCTTTCAGGTGATCATGTGACATCCAAGATAACAAGATAACCAGAAGACACCTTAACTATAAGAATCTGAAGCTTGGAGGGAGGGGTCAGGATTGAAACCAAGACTTGGACCAGTGTGGTAGCCAGCCTCCAAGATGACCCATATTGATCCTTGCCTCCTGGTATGCATGACTTTGTGTCCCTCCTACATTATATCATAGTTGGTCTGTATGACCAATAGAATAGATTAGAAAGTGACTGTCAAGGTTAGCTCATAAAAGACTGTCATTTATGCCTTGATCTCTCTCCTGGATCTCTTGCTATGTAGTCAGGACACTCAAGCAATTTTATGGAGAAGTCCACGTAAATGAGTCATAGAGGAAGCAAAATCCTCCAGGCCTAGTCAAGCCCTCAGATGATAGAAGCCCTGACTGACATCTTGATTGCACCTAATAAGAGATCCTGAGCCAGAACCACCCAACTGGCCCACCCCTAGGTTCCTGACTCTTAGAAAAAAACTATGTGAGATAATAATGCTTGTTGTTTTAAGCTACTAAATTCTGGGGTTATGTGTTATGCAGCAATAGATAACTAATTGAAGTTATGACCTCCTTCAGTCCTGTTCACTCTCAGCAGATAATCTCCACCCCCTGACTTTACAGAGAAAAAGATGCCAACAGGTATAACTCTCTCCATCTCTCACTCTATTATTCCCCATCTATAAACTTATCAGTACCTATACTTACCTTCCTTCCAATCTTAAAGGAAGACTCACCTGTCTGGATTTACAGCAAATTCCTGACTCTCCAACTTTACAATGAAGAGATGATAGACCCTTCCCAGTTCTTATCCTACTGGCTTCCCTGCAGCAACATTTGACATGGTTGACTATACTCCTCTCAAAATTCTCCCCTCCCTTGGTTCAACGCACCACTCTGTCAGTTCTCTTACCAACCTAACCATTCTTCAGTCTCCTTTACTGGCTTCTCTTCTTCTACTCATCTCTATTGCTGGATTCCCTGAAGTTCAGTACTTGGCTTCTTTTCTTCTAAAGCTACATTCTGTGACTGGGTAATCTCAGTCATACTCGTGGCTTCAAAGTGCACCTATGACTCCCACACCTTTATCTTTAGTTCAGACAACAATTCTGAACCCTAGACCCATGTATCCAAATGCCATCTAGACAGAGGAACTTCAGAAGCCACCTGTCCAAAACTAACCAAACTCTTGATTTCCCCCTCCATGCCTGCTTCCCCTCATGTAACTTCCTTTCTCTGTGAATTTCCCCCTCTCCTGGGTCCCCTAAGTTGACTGTCTGAAGCTCATTTCATACTTTTCCTAGCCCACAAATGCCTGCTAAAGAACTCCTGGATCAATCTAGTCCATCTGGAGCGTTTGAGCCCTCATCATCTCTCATTAGACCAAGACTACACTCTCCTCACTAGTCTCCCTTTGCCTCCATTTTCTGCCCCCTAATCAGTCTTCCACACTATTTCCAGAACGCTTTTTCTATAACTGATCTAATTTAATCTTGTTATTCCCTTGCTTAAAACCTCTCAATAACTTGTCTTTGCCTTCAGGATAAAATTCGTATTTTTCACCATGACCCACAAGATCCTTCACCAGATCATGACCTTGGATATTCTCTTAGGTCCACATCACACTTGTCTCTTGTCCCTTCTATC
>NW_004443965.1:10485083-10486579 GCF_000243295.1 Trichechus manatus latirostris
AATTTCCTTTCCAGCTGCAATTTAGGTCAAAAGCAGGAGAGGTTTATTTCTTTCCTCCTTCCTAAACTCAATTTCTCTTTTGTCCTTACCTATAATCACTTTCTTCAATACCGACATGCAATACTTACTAGGCATTAGGAGGAAATGAGTTTTTCGCCAAATGAATGGACTTTTAAAAATGTAATACCCTGAAACATGTCATTGTAATACATAATATACTGCCCTATATCATCTCTGTTAGCTGTTAGCTCCTGTCGAGTTGGCCTCTGACTCATGGTAACCTCTTGTACAACAGAAGGAAATGCTGCCTGGTCCTGCGCCATGCCCATGATTACTTGCAGATTGGACTATCGTGATCCATAGGATTTTCATTGGCTGATTCATCTCTGCCTAAGGTTAACTCAATGTGCTGGACAGTGTGTTCCTGTGAGGAAGGTGGTGGTATTTTATCCTCCCTAGTAACCACATTACCTGGCACATAGCCAGTGTTTAATAAATTTTTGAATGAATGAATTTCATCTACTTTTACCTTACCTGCAACAAATCTAGAAATCAAGACTCATCTTCCAACTAGACCACATCTGAGATACTTGCCCACACCAACAGTTTATGAACACCCAGAGAATGGAAATTAATTTTAATAACATTTTTCAAAACAAAAGGATGATAAATCTGCTGAAGAAGACGAGTATTCTCCCCAAGCAAATCTAAATTTCTGTCTTAACCAATCTCTCTTGCCTAACATGGATGCTTTTTCACATCCATGTGTTGAAGTGTCTGTAGTGTACTGCTTGCCCCTGTTAGCCTGTAGACTTGAGCAGTGACTGAACCCTTTATTTGTAGGTTTAGACAGAGGTCTGATTCTAGACCTTGAGAGAAGATTGGGTCCAATTTAAAAACTGGTAACAAAATAAACAAGGTTTTGGACAGCTTACCCTCTCCTAAAACCCTAATCCACTGCTTTAAAAGTGAGAAAAGGACCTCACATCAAGAAGTCACGGATACTCCTTAGAGTACCATTTAAATTTTCTGTGAGCATCAGTTGGGAGGGGCTGCTAATGGGTCTATACAACACTGATTTATTTAGAGAGTGTCATGTGTTTGAGAGCTGCCTTGGCGAGGAACTTGGAGATACACACTCTGTGCCCACTGGGCTCATATAAAAGGGAAAAATACGCAATAGGGGTTTACCTCAGTGGGGTGAGGCTTGATGTTTTCCAGATGCTGACACCACAAGTGAGTTCAATAGAAATATCTTTAGAAAAAGATGCACAAATATTAAATAAGCAATGGATATACATTAAGCCATGTTCTGCTGCATCCCTTTACATCTGGGCTGGGAGTGTCTCTCGCCCCTCACTGCAGATGGGGTGGTCTCAGCTGTCAGTGGGAGGCCCCGTTAGATTTCCCATTAGGAACATAATTCTGGCAGGGTGAGTTCTAGAACTGGAACATTGTCCACAAATACATTCAGGACTTCTCTTGGGCTGAAGAAG
>NW_004443965.1:10488150-10506080 GCF_000243295.1 Trichechus manatus latirostris
ACCTCATCAGTATAACTGCTGCTAATCCATCTTATTACATCATGGTGATAGAGTTTACAACACATAAGGAAATCACATCAGATTACAAAATGGTACACAATCATACAATACTGGGAATCATGACCCAGCCAAGTTGGCAGATATTTTGGAGGGACACAATTCAATCCATGACATAAGGGTTCCCACCACTGAGGGGCTTTTGAAAAATTCTATGCCTAAGTTCGGTGGTTCAGTGGTTTAGTTGTTGTGGGATATGACTTGGCATCAGTGTGTTTTCAGAGTTCCTCATTGAGTCTAATAAGCAGTCAGAGTTTGCTCTGGGAAACAGGATGTGCAGTGGCTCCCCTCACAGGGTGCAGTGCCAGACTGCCTGAGTTCAAACCTGGGCTCTGCCATAGTCTGTTACCTATACAACTCCAGGCAATTCATTTAACTTCTCTAAGCCTCAGTTTCCTCAATTCTAAAATAGGAACCTTAATACCGCTACTTCCTAGGATTATTTTGAGGATTAAAGAGCTAATTTTGTAAAATGCTTGCAAGCATTGCAAACACTCGGTAGATTTTAGCTTTCACTATTAATTTCACATGTGCCTCCATGTTAAGAAATGGTGACACAAAGATGAATGTGCTCTGGCCCCTGTGCCCTTAGGGCTTTTATCATATCTCTGGAGAAACAGACATATGGAACCTAGTGGGTAATCCACAGGCTGGGCTATAGGAGCAATATAAACAAAGAGTTAATTGGGCTCAGAAGAGACAGTGAATGTCTCAAGCTGGAGAAGGCGGTATCAGGGACATGCAAGGGAAGAGACATTTGAGCTGGGGTTTGAAGAATGGGGAAGATCTGGCTGCTCAGAAGGTGGCAGGTGGGCAATCCCAGCAGGGGGAGCAAAGTGTGAGCAGAGGAGGTGTGTGGTGTCATCAGGAAATAGTATTTTAGAGTGGCTGGGCTTGGAGTTTGGGAGATGAGTCTTGAAAGGCAGATTGGGATCAAATTCTGAAGACCTTTGAAGGTTATTTTGAGGGTTTTGATCTTTTGGTAACGGGAACCAATCATCAGAAGGTTGTTAGGTTTATAAGTGATGTAATTAGACTTCTGTTTTAAAGCAACTATCCTAATAACAGTGTGTAGAATTGGCATGCAGCGTGGGGTTATGGTAGGTGAGGGTGAAGACTGGAATGGACATTGTATTCATCATTGTACTCATTCATGCATCACCTGCTGAATGCAGACACTGGATGCTGGAGCTGCAGCAGTGAAAGGAACAGAGCTCCTATCCCTCAGTTAGAAGGCGGTTGCAATAGTCCGGGTGAGTGACAGGGAGGCCTGACAGGACCGTCAGCTGCGGGACAGGAGAGGAGGGTATAGAATGGGAGATGGTGGAAGTCCAACCAACAGATGTGGGGACAAATAATCCAGATAAGAAAAATCCATCAGAAGAAGAGGGAAATTATATGGGACAGTTCCCAATGTAGGGCTCCCACAGATAAGGAAGATCTATGGACTATTTTCAATTTTTTTTTAAAGATGAATGTAAATTATGCATTTAGCCATTCCTGTTAAGACTTCAGATCTGTTCTATTCTGGTTATCTGTTGCTGTGTAACAAACTACCCCTAAACCTAAACAACCCTATACTTAAACCAACAACATTTTGTGGTTCAAGAATTCAGGTGGGGCTTGGCCTTGCAATTCTTCCGCTCCACATGGCATCATCTGGGGTCATGAGGCATTATTCAGCTGGTGGACAGGCTGGTCTGGACGGTGAAAAGCAGCTTCACTCAGATACCTAACACTTCGGTGAGGATGGCTAGAAAGCTAGGCTTAGCTGTGTCCCTCTACTTTTCCCTGTAGTCTCAGGCGTCTATGTGGTCTTTCTAGGAGGTAATCAGACTTCTTCCATGGCAGCTCAGGGCTCCATTGTCTTAGTCTGAAACAAATTGGGTTGTAAATGAGAAAAACCTACCTATAGAGATTAACAAAATGAACAACAAGCAATCTCACAGGCATTGGGGACTCTAGCCCTGACTCCCTATGACCTTTGATCCATTACCCTCTACCAGCAGGCCAACTCAGTCTCCCTCTCCAAAAGTAAATGCTCTTGGGAGGATGATTGGCTCAGTTGGTCTGAAAGCTGACTCCCCATTGGGCCAGGTGTCTGTCCCTGGTCCAATCAGCACAGGCAAGATCTTGAGTAAAAGAGGCAGCTCTGGAGGTGGGAAAGGGGACAATGTAAACTGACCAACTAAAACAAAGCTATTTTGAATGTAACTTTTCTACCACTCCACCTCTAGTTGTACTGCTAAAGAAATAATCCTTTCCTCTTATCTCCCCTCATCATGGATTGAATTATGTCCCCCAAAAAAATGTGTGTATCAATTTGGCTGGGCCATGATTCCCAGTATTGTGTGGTTGTCTTCCACTTTGTGATTGTAATTTTATGTTAAAGAGGATTAGGGTGGGATTTGTAACACCCTTACTAAGGTCACATCCCTGATCCAATGTAAAGGGAGTTTCCCTGGGGTGTGGCCTGTGCCACTTTTATCCTACAAGAAATAAAAGGAAAGGGAAGCAAGCAGAGAGTTGGGGACCTCATATCACCAAGAAGGCAACGCCGGGAGCAGAGCCTGTCCTTTGGATCCAAGGTTCCTATGCAGAGAACCTCTTCAACCAGGGGAAGATTGATGACAAGGACCTTCCTCCAGAGCCAACAGAGACAGAAAGCCTTCCCCTGGAGCCAATGCCCTGAATTTGGACTTGTAGCCTACTAGACTGTGAGAGAATAAATTTCTCTTTGTTAAAGCCATATACTTGTAGTATTTCTGTTATACCAGCACTAGATGACTAAGACACCCCTCTCAATGGCATGAGAGGAAGAAAGTCAAAATAGCATTGCCATCACTTAAGAACAGTTTCTAATATTGTCCAGATCTTAATAAGACTGATGAAGCCTTAGTTTAAATAGGAACTGAAATTTATTAAAGCAATCTAATATTCTTTATGACTCAAGCAGGACCCATTCTAACCTTCTATGACATCTTTATTTATCCTAAAATATCTTTAAATTCCCTGAATGACTCAGATGGAAACAGGTCAGGTAGCACTTAATTTGCCTTAAATATTACATGAACTCTAAGTGCTTTTTATGTTTGGGTCTTATAAATGAAATATATTGCATCTTTTATATGCATTTGTTCAGTATGCATATAGGTCATGTGATTTTTTTAGAGTTAACCAAGCCCTAGTGATTAATTCTAGTAGTTTTTATGTTTGTTTCTTAAAAATTGCCTTGGAAAAGAATGAAGTCATGCATCAAACTAAACCATAAAGACACCACAGAGTTCAATAGAGATATAAAGCTGAGAGGTATTATAATCTCTGCTTCCTTCAAAACACAGCCACAGGAAAAATGAAAGAAGAAAACATTGTAAAGAAGGAAGGCTTTGGCTCTGGAAGACTAGATGGCAAAATATCCGTATAGTTTGTTTTACCAAAGTCTACAGAGTGTACTACAGAGCGGTTCCTGTCCCAGCTGTCACACACTTCCACAAGCATGAACTGTGACAGTGTCCTGAACAGCAAATGGCAGCACACTCTCATCATTAATCAAGTCCTGGAACGTCACCACCAATCGCCATTCAAACATCTTGAAACAGACCTGATAAGTAAACCAAAGCTTGAGGAAGGAGGAAGTAAATGAAACAGAGAGAACAGCAGAGGTGGTGGAAAGACACTTTGGAGTTATATAGAAGGAAGTCTAAAACCCAATTTTGCTAATTGATAGCTGTATCTCTTGGATAAATTACTTAACTCCTAAATTATCTTATCTATAAAATGAGGGCAACAATACCCACCTTGTAGATTTGGGAGGATTGAAAGAAATTATATTACTGAGGTGCTCAATAAATAATAGTTGTTACTACGAGGAAAAGGAAAAAATAAAGGTTCCAGCCTTCTTTACATTCAAACTCTTTGGCTAATGGTTTCTGTCAGGTTCCCATGTGACTGTATGCCTGGGCCAAGCCTCTTTAATCCCAGTCTGTGTCTTACAAGCACACTACTCTTCCTCCTGTATCAGTCTTTTTCACTCCACTCAGTGGGTCCCTTGGTCTGAATGCTTTCCCACTGGTCTGCCATCATCCCCTGAGACTTAGACCAAGCCACACAGGCAGCGGTATGCTGGTAAACCAGCTCTCTGAAAAGAGCCTAGATTGGTTGTTTGCTAATTTCCATGTGTAAATACTCCTGCCATGACTGATTTCAAGCTACCAAAGATTTAATAACCAACTAGAAAAATTCCTGAATATTCTCCTTAGTGTGGGCTGTGCATAGTGACTTCCTTCCAAAGAGTACAGTATGGGCGAGGGGGGGAGAGTTTACAATGGAGTAACCTGACAAACACTACCTCAGCCAGGTGGTCAAGGTGAACATCAATGGTGCTAAGTCATGTTGATATGATGTGATGAAAATGGCACTTTACCTCAGTGGTCTTCCTTCCCAAAACTCATAACTCCAGTTTAATCATGACAAAAACATCAGAAAAAAATCTCAAATGAGGGACATTGTACAAAATACCTGATAAGTACACCTCGAAACCATCAAGGTCATCAAAAACAAGTAAAGTCTGAGAAACTGTCCCAGCTAAGAGACATCTAAGAAGACGTGACAACTAAATGTAATGTGGTATCTTGGGTGAGCTCCTGGAGCAGAAAAAGGACATTAGATAAAAACTAAGGAACTCTGAACAATGCATTGTTGTTGTCAGCTGCCGCTGAGTCAGCCCCAACACATGGCAAAAGCCACAGGCCATTGTGATACATAGAGTTTTCATTAACTAATTTTCAGAAGTAGATTACCAGCCCTTTCTTCCTAGACTGTCTTATTCTGGAAGCTCCCATAAACCTATTCAGCATCATAGCAATGCACAAGCCTCCAGTGAAAGATGAGTGGTGGCCACACTTGAGGTGCGTTGGCTGAGAGTCAAACCCAGGTCTCCCTTATGGAAGGCGAAAATTCTACCACTGAATCACCACTGCCCTCAATATTAGTTCATTAATTGTAACAAATACACCATACTAATGTACAAGGTTAGTAATAGGGAAAACTGGGTGTGGGGTGTAGGGGAGTGCTCTGTTTTTGCGATTTTTCCTTAAATCTAAAACTGTTCTAAGATAAAATGTTTATCTTAAAAAAAAGTCCTGAATATTTAACAGTCAGCTCTCACAGGCAGTTATGGGCTGGATCCAGCACTCCCCTGCATCCCCCCAGTTCAACTGGGCCTGTCCATCCCACCAGAACATGAGATCCTGGGAGCAAAGGGCAGGCTTTACTTAGATGTGTGGCCCTGTAGCTCCTCAAAGTAAGATTGCAGAGTAACTTCCCTAAGTGCGGGATCCCTATTCCAAACTGAAAGACACCTGAGAATAATTTACCAAGAACATTCTCTCTTTCCCCCTCTTCCCATCTAATTTCTGATCAAATATTTGGCACTGTAGCATAGGAATTAAGAGCATGGCTTCTAACTAGAATGCCTGGTGAAAGCCCAGCTTTGTAGCTTCCTAGCTGTTTGTTCTTGAGCAAATTATGTAATCTCTCTGGGCCTCAATCTCTTTGTCTATAAAATGGGGGTGTCATGGATTGAACTGTGTCCCCCCAAAATATCTGTCAACTAGGCTATGCCATGATTCCCAGTATTGTGTGATTGTCCACCATTTTGTCATCTGATGTGATTTTCCTATGTGTTGTAAATCCTGCCTCTATGATGTTAATGAGGTGGAATTATCGGCAGTTATGTTAATGAGGCAGGACTCAATCTACAAGATTAAATTTTGTCTAAAGCCAATCTCTTTTGAGACATAAAAGAGAGAAGCGAGCAGAGAGACAAGGGGACCTCATACCGCCAAGAAACAAGAGCCAGGAGCAGAGCATGTCCTTTGGACCTGGGGTCCCTGCATTGAGAATCTCCTAGACCAGGGGAAGATTGATGACAAGGACCTTCCTCCAGAGCCGACAGAGAGAAAGCTTTCCCTGGACCTGATGCCCTGAATTTGGACTTCTAGCCTTCGAGACTGAGAGAATAAACTTCTGTTTGTTGAAACCATCAAATTGTGGTATTTCTGTTAAAGCAGCACTAAATGACTAAGATAGGGGGTGTTAATAATACTAAATTAAATGGAGAAAATATTGACTTTGTCAAGGATTTCATTTTACTTGGATCCACAATCAATCCATGGAAGCAGTGCTCAAGAAATTAAACAATGTATTGCATTGGGCAAATCTACTGCAAAAGACCTCTTTAAAATGTTAAAAAGCAAAGATGTCACCTTGAGGACTAAGGTGCACCTGACCCAAGCCATGGTACTTCCAGTAGCCTCATATGCATGCAAAAGCTGGACAATGAATAAGGAAGACTGAAGAATTTATGCCTTTGAATTATGGCGCTGGCAAAGAATATTGACTATACCATGGACTGACAAAAGAACGAACAAATGGGTCTTGGAAGAAGTACAGCCAGAATGTTCCTTAGAAGCAAGGATGGCAAGACTTCATCTCATATAATTTGGACATATTATTCAGAGGGACCAGTCCCTGGAGAAGGGCATCATGCTTGGTTAAGTAGAGGGTCCGGAAAAAAGAGGAAGACCGTCAAAGAGATGGATTGACACAGTGGTTGCAACAATGGGCTCAAATATAGCAGCGATTGTGAGGATGGTGCAGGACTGGGCAGTCTTTCGTTCTTTTGTACATAGGGTCACTATGGGTTGGAACTGACTAGAAGGCACCTAATGACAACAACAATAATACTATCTTTTGGGAAACTAAATGAGTTAATCTGTGTAAAGTGCTTAGAACAGTATTTGGCACATGGTACAGCCCCTGGAAGGGTTGACTCTTGTTATTCCATTGTTGCCATTCACACCCATGCCAAACCAGTTGCTGTCAAGTTGATTCTAACTCATGGCAACCCTATGTGTTTCAGAGTAGTACATTCTATAGAGTTTTCAGTGGCTGTTATCTTTTCATAAGTAGATTTTCAGGTCTTTCTTCCAAGGCACCTCTGAGTGGATTCAAACCATCAACCTTTTGGTTAGTAAACGAGCGCTTTTTCGCACCTTCCAGGGAACTCATTCACTCCCATACCTGAGCTGAAAGGGTTTCATCCAAGTGAAACACCTGTTCGAGCTCTTAGCTCATCTTCAGCTCGCCTTAGCTCCAGGTAACTCCTTTGATACTCACCATTTGGTATCCTGAATCCTCCCTTGTTAAATCAAAATATAGACTTTGGGTATTCTCTTTTAGATCTCTTTAAACTTGCAAACTGCCAACTTCCCTCCTATTTCAGTTTGAAATCACTTCTAGACATGAAATGGTGAGAACTGTCACACAGACATGCCTCCGTTTACTCATGAACTCAAATATTTAGATTCTCAAAGGAAGTGTAACTTTTTCTTTGCTGTCTCTCTTTTTAGCCACATTGAGTGGGAGGATGAAGAACCTCACAGAAGAAAGGAATCCCAAAGAAACAGCTTTAGGAACTGAGGCGAGCCAGAAATTCAATATATTTAGGGCTCCCTTGTGAAAACACAAAAACAAAAATAAAAATGCCTCCTGCTGCTTCAACATCTCTATTCCACAGACGCTCCCCCTCTGCCCCCCAATTCTCTTTAAAAACAAATGGGAAAAGCGAACGGTTGATGACAATCACTGGGGGGTTAGTGTACCTCCCCCCTGGTAGAAGAGGCGTGCTCTTTCACAAAAGGCAGGCTCCGCCTTGACTGACAAGCCCTTAAAGACAAAAACCACAAGGAAACGGGGTGTGTGTGTGTGTGTGTGTGTGTGTGTGTACTCACACGGGTGGTGGATGGGAGGTGGGGCTCAGCTAGAGTCTGGATTTGATTTTCAGGATTATGAATTGACTTGAAAGTTTTGAGAAAAGTTTGAGGACTTGGTGGATATATGAGAATTAGAAGTTTTATTTGAGGGACATTTAAGGATTAAGCCTTGGCTATTTGGGAAACATTTAGGGCCAGACTGCCCTTAGTTTACTTTCACGAGTCTCCTTTGCTTCCAGGAAGTTTGGAGTTCTTTAAAAGAGAGATTTGCCCCTGCCTGAGATTCAAGAGTGATGATGAGTGTGGTCTTAACTGTAACAAAAAGAAAAAAGCAAGTGAAAAATCTCAAGCACTGCTTGACATTCTTGTACTAGTAGGCCATTCCTTCCACTCCAAAAATTTAAGATATTAACTTCTGAACTGTGTAGGACAATAATTTTTTTTTTTTAATTTTTACTAATAGACTAGGTGTGAGTGCTATCTCTTTTAATCCTGACTTCTTTGACCACTAAGGAGGTTAAACATCTTTCTGTGTGTGTGTGTTTCCTTTCCTGTGAATTGTATGTTCATGTTGTTTTCACATATATATTTTATAGTCTTAAGGTTTTTTTCTTAGCTATTTGTATTATGAAATATTTCAAACATACGGAAAAGTAACAGATACTTTTAAAGCTCCCTTTTCACCCTCCCCGATCTCAGGTTCCACCTCATCTTCCAGAAGTAATCACTTATTTAAAAAAAAAAAAAAAAAAAAACTTGCTGCCATTGGGTTAATTCTGACTGATAGCAATCCTATAGGACAGAGTAGAACTGCCTCATAGGGTTTCCAGGGAGTGGCTGGTGGATTTGAACTGCCAGCCTCTTAACCACTGGGCCACCAGGGCTCCTAATCACTTATAGTAGGTATATATCTTTCCCTTCCACCTTTTAATACTTCTACTACGTGGTGGTATCAAACACACACACATAGAGTATTCATTTGTGAGTTTTAAAGCTTTCTTTGTATGAGTGACAATATACTAAACATCATTATTCAACTTTCCATTTTTAAACTAAATATTATATTTCTGAGATTTATCCATTTTGAAACACGATAAGATCCAGTTCATTCCATTTAACTGCTAAATTGAATTCCATTGTATGAACATACCATAAGTTATTTATCCACTTAGAATGAGCTTTGTATAATTACATATATTAATCCTATTCCTGGTTGTTGTGTGTGTGCCTGCTTATGTGTGCACTACAAATGTATTTCCTATTTTTTTAAATTATTTTTGTTTGTATAGAAGTGTAAACATTTTTATAGAGTTAAATCTGTTGATTGCTTCCTCTTCTATTTGTTGTTACTTCAAAGCATATAAAATCAATCCCCACCATAGAGCTAAGAAATATTCATTTGTACTTTCTTCTACTTTTTCTCAATTTTGGAACACGCACATAATTGCCCCTCCCCCCAATATAATAATCAGTTATCCCAACAGGATTTGTTAAATTGTACCTTTATTTGGTCATTACTTCTTTATCACATATTAAATTCTTACGTATGATAAGATTTATTTCTGGGCTTTCTATTCTATTTAATTGATATCTATGTTTATTATTACTTCAGTCATAGGATCCTATTTAATGTTTTAGAATATATTTTCAGAGCTGGTAGTCCTCATTGCTCCTCTGTCTCAAAAACAGTTTTTTTATATTCTTAACCATTTGTATTTTTCATAAATTTTATTAAAATTTCATTTAGTCTCCAGGAAAATTGCACTGGAATTTTTTTACTGAGATTGTGCTGAAACTACACATTAATTTGGGGAGAATTGATATTTTATTTTATTTTTTACTGTTTACTGTTCACTCTAAGGTTGTTACTGTTGTTGATAGGTACCGTTGAGTCATCTCCAACTCATAACCACCTTAGGTGTAACGGAACAGAATATTATCCATCCCTCCACCATCTTCATGATCGTTGGTATATTTGAGGCCATTGTTTTAGTTACTGTGTCAGTTCCTCTCATTGAGGGCTTCCCTCATTTTCAATGATTCTTTCCTTTACCAAACATGATGTTCTTTTCTAGTGATTCGCTCCAAGATAGTTTCCAGTTAATTCCTTTGTCTTTTCTTTATGTACATTTATATCTTCTACCAAAAATGATATTTTTGACTCATTATTTTAAATATTTAATCATCTAGTTCTTGTTTATTATCTTCAATTATCCAAAATTTCCAGAATAATCTTAATATTATTGAGGCCAGCTTTATTTTGGACTCGCAAGTGAATGTGTCAAATGCATCTTTGTATAATTTGGATACTGGCTTAAAATGTCCTTTTTTTTCTGTTGTTCTTTAATTTTTTTTTATTACAAATGGGCTGAATAGCATATGCCTTTTGGACATCTATTAAAACGATCATATTCTCTCTTAGTGACTGTTCTTAATATATATTTGTATCACTATATTTAATATACTTCTGTAAATCAAAATATCTCTAAAATCCTGGTTAAACTCTATATATTTTATGCATTGTTCTTCATATTCAACATGTAATCTTCAATTATGTTTTCTAAATTTTTTCATTTTCAAAATGTCTGTAAGTTTTATAAAATTTATATTTTGTTGGGTTTGGTATCAGAATTGTGTTTGCTTCATAAAATAATCTGGGTAGCTTTGTATGTGGAGGGACATCAGTCAGTGTGACAGTTATGGCTTCCTTCTGCCAGAGTGGCTTAACTTATTGGTGAGTTTAGGGTAGACCATGTCTCTGCCTTCTGCCTGCCCTCCTCTTGGAATCCAGCCTGCCCACAGAGACATGCTTTCTGATCCTACAAGTCTCATCCATACATTTCACAGGGACAAGCTCTCATGTGGGGAGCATGTGGTAGTTCAGTGTTGCCTGTGGCATAGAGTGTGGATAATTCTAATTCTGGGGTTTAGTTTTGAGAGATCTATGGCTGTCATATATCTAAGCCACATCCTCTAGTCTAGCATTTATTAGCAATAAAGCTGTTATTTTGATTTCCATCTGTCTAATTTTCTTGCTCATCTCTCAATTGATTCTGACTTTTAGTGGGGGAAGGGAGTGTTATATATTGGACCTTCTCAAACCCTAACAGTTCAACATATGTTTAAAAGGATTTCCAGAAAGAGAATAAAATGAATGGTGGCAAAACAATATTAAAAAGGTCATGGATAGTGATAGTGATAATCATTGTCTTAGTTATCTAGTGCTGCTGTAACAGAAGTACCACAAGTGGATGGTTTTAACAAAGAGAAGTTTATTTCCTCACAGTTAAAGTAAGTAAAAGTTCAAATTCAGGGTGTCAGCTCCAGGGGAAGGCTTTTTCTCTCTGTCGGCCTTCTTCTCTTCAGTGTTTCCCTGGACTAAGAGCTTCTCTGTGCAGGGACCCCGGTCCAAAGGACGCGCTCTGCTCCCAGCAGTGCTTTCTTGATGGTATGAGGTCCCCCTGTCTCACTGCTCATTTCTGTCTTTTATATCTCAAGAGATTGCCTCAGGACACAATCCAGTCTTGTAAACTGAGTCCTGCCTCACTGACACAACTGCTGCCCATCTTCCCTCATTAACATCATAGATGCAGGATTTACCACACATGGGAAAAACACACAGTACCCAGAATCATGGCCCAGACAAACTGATACACACATTTTTGGGGGGACATAATTCAATCTATGACATTCCACCCTTTGGCCCCCGAAAAACTATATCCTTGCAACATGGAAAACATATTCACTCCATCATATCATAGCAAAAGTCTTAATAACTCCAAGTCCAAAATCCGAAAATTCCTCTTCATCTGTGAAATCTAGAATACAAGTTATCTGCTTCCAGAGGAACAACGGCAGAACAGGCACAAGCTAGACATTTCCATTACAAATGGGAGAAACTGGAGGGAAAGAAGGGATAACAGGCACCAAGCAAGTCAGCAGAACACATTACATTAGCCCTCAAGGCTTTGAAAATAATGTTCTGTTCTCCAAGACAATTTACACAATGGCCCTGCCCTCCGGACTGTAGGTATTGGACACTGTCTCTGAATTCTGAGTGGAGGCCCATTGGCCCTGGGCTTCACCTCTGCCTTCCAGGCCCCCTGGGACAGCAACTCTGCTCCCTTGGCTTTAGGCGCACCATTCTCCTAGTCCACTGGAGTGACAACTCCACCCTGAGAAACACCAGAGGCCATGGCTCCACCCTTTGAAACCCCTGAGGTCATGGCCATACCTTTTGAGACTCAGGCAGCTCGGCTTCTTGTGTTCCTTGTCTCTTCAGCTTCTGCTTCCTGGGGCCTCTCAGCCCTCAGGCCTCATGCCCGCATCTGCCCTGCTGGGGCAAGTGTTCCAAAGCTCGGTAGCTCCACCAATAAGTTCCCAGAGGCACCCAGCTCCACCAGAAAGCCTCATGCTCACAGGCACTCAGCTCTCTCACTCCATGGGTCGGCTCCAGCGCCATCTTGCACTCGTCTCCTGGTTCTGCTGCTGTGGGTTCTCTGCCACTGCCGGTCCTCTGCCACTGCAGGTTCTTTGCCACTGCCACTTTTCTGCTGTTGCAGGTTCTCTGCTGCTGCTGGTCCTTTGTTGCTGACACTGCTCTATCCATTGACAGTTTCAAAACCGCTTCCACATTTTAGGTATCTGTTAGAGCAGCACCCCACTCTCTCAGTACCAAATTCTGTCTTAGTTATCTAGCGCTGCAATAACAGAAACACGACAAGCGGATGGTTTTAACGAAGAGAAGTTTATTTCCTCACAGTTAAAGTAGGCTAAAAGTCCAAATTCAGGGTGTCAGCTCCAGGGGAAGGCTTTTTCTCTCTGTCGGCCTTCTTCTCTTCAGCGTTCCCCCGGACTAGGAGCTTCTCTGAGCAGGGACCCCAGTCCAAAGGACGCGCTGTGCTCCCGGCACTGCTTTCTTGATGGTATGAGGCACCCCTGTCTCACTGCTCACTTCTGTCTTTTATATCTCAAGAGATTGCCTCAGGACACAACCCAGTCTTGTAAACTGAGTCCTGCCTCACTAACGCAAATGCTGCCCATCTTCCCTCATTAACATCATAGAGGCAGGATTTACCACACATGGGAAAAACGCACAGTACCCAGAATCATGGCCCAGCCAAATTGATACACACATATTTGGGGGGACATAATTCAATCCATGACAATCATGGGCTGTAAATATACTAAAACCATTGAAGTATACACTTTAAATGGGTGAATTTTATGATATATGAATTATATCTCAAAGATGTTAAATATATATAATGGTTGAAAACTTCAGAATTAATGGAAGTCATAAATACTAGTTTCAGAAATTGCAGTATAAATAAAAATGAAGGCATACCCAGGCATACCATAGGGAAAGTGAAAAACTCTTAAGACAGAAAAAATCTTAAAAGCAATCAGGGAGAAATATAATCTACAACAGAAGGGCAATTAGATTAGCAGACTTCTCAACAGCATAATAGAAGCCAGAAGATAGTGGAATAATATCTTCAAGATGCCGACAACTAGAATTCTATACCCAGCTAAGCCATCAGTCAAAAGTCAAGGTGAAATAAAGACCTTCTCAATGTCTGAGATAATTTACCATTAACACACCTTCACTGGATAAACCCAAAGAGAGTAAAAAGAAAAAAATAGTAAGTCCAGATCAGGAATACATGAAAGATAAGTCAAACTTACAATAAAGACAATAATAAAAGCCAATAAGAGGGTCTTTGAAAAAACAAATAAAACAGACAAGTTTCTTTCAAGATTGATCAAAAAAGAGAGAAAATGCACAAATACAGAAATTGCGAGTAAAAAGTAGACATAACTAAAGATGAAGAAAAGATTATAAAAATTATAAGACAACTTTAAACCTTGTCACTAAATTTGAAAAGTTCAACAAAATGGTAAATAATTCTAGAAAAATATAAATTATCCAAACTAAGGGCAAAGTTAAAAACTTGAATAGCCCCTTAATCATGAAAAAATGAAATCATTAGTTTAACAACTTATAATCATTTAAGGAACTGGTAATGCAAGTATTATGCAAATTGTTCCAAAGAATAGAAACAAAAGGAGTTTCCAAAAGTTATTTTATCTATTGATCACTGAGACCTCATTCTCATTTCTCCATTCTTGCCTCACTATCACCCTTTCTAATACTATTCCTATCTTAGTTCTTGGTGATTCCAGTTTACGCTTAGGTGATCCTTCCAACTGACTGAACTTTCAGTTCCTTGAGTTCCTCTTGCAATGATCTTTTCCTCCACCCCTTTACTACTCACCCTCATAACTATAAACTTAGCCACACTCAGTTTTATGCATCTCCTCTCTACTATCACCTCCTCTTATCTTTCCAGCTCACTCTTTCTAGTACTCTGAATTCAATAAATCCTTTGACATACCAGGACCTCCATTCCATTGATCCTACCACCTTTTCACTGTCCTTCTCTTTTCTGACGTCTTTCCTCTTTTCCTACCTCACCCCGCTTAAATTCTTCAGTGCCCTTGCTCCTTTCTCCCTTAGTCATACACATTTGGCAAAATCCCAGTCCTAGCTAAATCTAACTTTCCACCTTCTCTGAACTCAAAAAAGAAAAACACAACCAATTTGACTGGCCCATTTTAAATTCGGTGTATGCCCAAGAGAAATGACCACAAAAAACTTGCACATGAATGTTCATAGCAACATTACTCATAATAGCCAAAAATGGAAACAACCCAAATGTTTATCAACTGATGAATGGATAAACAAAATTGGTACATCCATAAAAGGGAATATTATTCAGCCATAAAAAGGAATGAAGTTCTGATAACATGCTACAACATGGATGAAACTTGAAAACATAATGTTAAGTGAAAGAAACTAGTTACAAAGGACCACATATTGCATGATTCCATTTATATGAAATGTTCAGAATAGGCAAATTGGTAGAGACAGAAAGTACTCTGGTGGTCACTGAGGGTTGGTGGTGTTGGTAGGAAATGGGAAGTGACCGAGTATGGGATTTCTTTTTGGAGTGATGAAAATGTTCTAAATATGATTGTTATGGAGTTGTACAACTCTGTGAACGTGCTAAAACCTTTGAATTACACAGTTTAAAGGAAAGAATTGTATGGTATGTGAATTATATCTCAATATAATTATTTTTAAAATTACAGCAAAGTATAGGTGATAAGGAGTGTGGCAGCAGGGGACTACTTTTCATTTTAAATAGAGACGACCAGTTTGAGAAGATGACATTTTGGGCAAAACCCTGAAGTGAGGATGTTACCCATGCAGATATCTGAGGAAGAGCATTATAGGTAGAGGAAACAGACAAAGCAAAATCTCTAAAGTGGAAGCAAGCCTGGCTACTTGAGGAATAGTGAGTAGATTGTGTAGCTGGAATGGAGTGATAGAAGAAGAGGGCAGTAGAAGATGAGATCAGGGATGAAAAGGAGGTAAAGTGTCAGGGAGAGTGTGAAGTCTGTCTAAGCCTTGTGCCTTGTAGGTCTGTGGAGGTATGAGTGGAAGGGGGACATAATCAGACTTTTTATTCTACTGATTTGACGCATTACATTGATTTTCCAATGTAAAACCAACTTGCATCCTGGGATGAATTCCATTTGGTCATGCTGTATAATTCTTTTTATATGTTGCTCGATTCGTGTAAGTTGGAAACAAAGAAGAAGGGTCGGTCATTGGAAAATATAGCCTTGGTGATAGAAACAATGCCAGAGATTGCATGACAGAATTTTGCAAGACCAACAACTTCTTCATTGCAAATACCTTTTTCAACGACATAAACAACAACTATACATGTGGACACATTGCATTGGTCAAATTGCCATAAAAGACCTCTTCAAAGTGCTCAAAAGCAAAGATGTCACCTTGAAGACTAAGGTGTGCCTGACCCAGGCCATGGTGTTTTCACTCACCTCATATACATGCGAAAGCTGGACAATGAATAAGGAAAACCAAAAAAGAATTGATGCCTTTGAATTATGGTATTGGCAAAGAATATTGAATATACCATGGGCTGCCAGAAGAAGGAACAAATCTATTTTGGAAGAAGTACAGCCAGAATGCTCTTTAGAAGGAAGGATGGTGAGACTATGTCTCATATACTTTGGACATATTATCAGGAAGGATTAGTCCCTGGAGAAGGACATCATGCTTGGTAAAGTAGAGGGTCAGTGAAAAAGAGGAAGACCCTCAAGGAGATGGATTGCCACAGTGGCTGCAACAATGGGCTCAAGCATAGCAGCAGTTGTGAGGATGGCACAGGGCCAGGTGCTGTGTCATTCAGTTGTACCTAGGGTCACTATGAGCAGTAACTGATTCGATGGCACCTGACAACAAGGCACTCTAATTGGTGAACTAAACAAATAAAAACGGCAGAAATTTCTGCCCTCATGGTGTTTATATTATAGTGGAGAGACAGACGATATAGTAAACTTAAGAAATCTGACACACTGCCTGACCCTGCGCCATCCTTTCAATCGTTGCTATCCTTGAGCCCATTGTTGTAGCCACTGTGTCAATCCATCTCATTGAGGGTCTTCCTCATTTTTGCTGACCCTCTACTTCACCAAGCATGACGTCCTTCTCCAGGGACTGGTCCCTCCTGAAACATGTGCAAAGTACATGAGATGAGTCTTTCCATCCTTGCATCTAAGGAGCATTCTGGCTGTACTTCTTCCAAGACACATTTATTCCTTCTTCTGGCAGTCCATGGTATATTTAATATTCTTTGCCAACATCATAATTCACATGCATCAATTCTTCTTTGGTCTGCCTTATTCATTGTCCAGTTTTGCATGCATATGAGGTGATTGAAAAATACTATGGGTTGGGTCAGATGCAATTTAGTCCTCAGGGTGACATGTTTGCTTGTTAACACTTTAAGGAGGTCTTTTGCAGCAGATTTGCCCCATTCAATACTTTGTTTCGTTTCTTGACTACTGCTTCCATGGGGGTTGATTGTGAATCCAAGTAAGAGGAAATCTTTGACAACTTCAATCTTTTCTCCGTTTATCATGATGTTGTTTATTGGTCCAATTGTTGAGATTTTTGCTTCCTTTACATAAAGGTGTAATCCACACGGAAGGCTGTGGTCTTTGATCTTCATGAGTAAGTGCTTCAAGTCCTCTTCACTTTCAGGAAGCAAGGTTGTGTCATCTGCATATTACAGGTTGTTAATAAGTCTTCCTCCAATCTTGATGCCACATTCTTCTTCACATAGTCCAGCCTCTCAGATTATTTGCTCAGCATACAGACTGAATAAGTATGGTGAAAGAATACAACCCTGACACACAGCCTGCCTGATTTTAAACCACGCAGTATCCACTTGTTCTATTTGAACGACTGCCTCTTGGTCTGTGTATAGGTTCCCAATGAGCACAATTAAGTGTTGTGGAATTCTTATTCTTTGCAATGTTATCCATAATTTTTTATGATCCACACAGTCAGATGCCTTTGCATAGTCCACAAAACACAGGTAAACATCTTTCTGGATTCTCTTCTTTCAGCCAAGATCTATCTGACATCAGCAACGACATCCCTGGTTCCACGTCCTCTTCTGAATCCAGCTTAAATTTCTGGCAGTTTCCTGTTGATGTACTGCTGCAACCATTTTGGAGTTATCTTCAGCAAAATTTTATTTGTATGTGATATTAATGATATTGTTCAATAATTCCATATTCTGTTGAATCACCTTTCTTTGGAATGGGCATAAATGGAAATGGGCATAAATATGGCCAGTCATTTGGCCAGGTAGCTGTCTTCCAAATGTCTTGGTGTAGGCGAGTGAGTGCTTCCAGCTTTGCATCTGTTGAAACATCTCAATTGGTGTTCAGTCAATTCCTGGAGACTTGTTTTTCACCTATGCCTCCAATGCAGCTTGGACTTCTTCCTTCAGGGCCATCAGTTCTTGATGGTATGCTACCCCCTGAAATGGTTGAATGTCAACTAATTCTTTTTGGTACAGTGACTCCGTGTATTCCTTCCATCTTCTTTTGATGCTTCTTTTGTCATTTAATATTTTGCCCATAGAATCATTCAATATCGCAACTCGAGGCTTGAATTTTTTCTTCCATTCTTTCAGCTTGAGAAATGCTGAG
>NW_004443965.1:10506857-10525989 GCF_000243295.1 Trichechus manatus latirostris
ATTGACAATATTGTACTTCAGGATAGCTCTTGAAATGTTCTTTTTGACATTAAATGTGACACCGTTTCCTCTTCAATTTGTCATTTCCGGCATAGTAGACCTTATCATTGTCTGATTCGAAATGGCCAATACCAGTCCATTTCAGCTCACTAATGCTTCCTTGGGTGTTGGTTGTGGATCCAAGTAAAATGAAATCCTTGACAACTTCAGTTTTTTCTCCATTTATCATGATGCTGCTTATTGATCCAGTTGTGAGGATTATAGTAGACCTTATCATTGCCTGGTTCAAAATGGCCAATACCAGTCCATTTCAGCTCACTAATGCCTAGGATATTGATGTTTATGCATTCCATTTCATTTTTTGACAACTTCCAATTTTCCTAGATTCATACTTCATACGTTCCATGTTCCGATTATTAATGGATGTTTGCAGCTGTTTCTTCTCATTTTGAGTCATGCCACATCAGCAAATGAAGGTCCTGAAAGCTTTACTCCATCTATGTCACTAAGATTGACTCTATTTTGAAGAGGTAGCTCTTCCCCAGTCATATTTTGAGTGCCTTCCAACTGAGGGGCTCGTCTTCCAGCTCATCAGACAGACGAGTGGTGGTAAAGTGCCCAGAACATAGGAAATGCTCAATAAATATTTGTGGTTTGGAATGGAACAAGGCTAGTATAACTGGTACCAAAATCAGACAATGACAGCATAAGGAAAATATATGTGAGTCTCATTTATGAATGTAGAATTAAACATTTAAATAAAATTATACCAATAAAATGGATTCAGATTACAAAAACTATGAGTACCTTAGACAATGTAAGTTTTAAAAAGACAAGGCTACATATTAGCCAGCCACTGGGGGACCTGGGGCCAAAGATTCCAGGTGATTATAAAATAAAAAGTCTTAACTAAATTTTGCTTCCTACAGGGCCTGTAACTCATTAACTAAGGAAGAAGAAGAAAAATAAATCAAGAAGCCAGTTTATCCTTCAGGAAGCCAGCAGGTAAAATGGGTGCCAACTTGGCAATAAGTGTTGTTATAACTTTGAGAGGCTCAGGGCAGGCACACAAGAAATTGTGCCTCTAAGCAAGGCAAGAGAGTGGGGAGGAAAAAGCAAATAGGAAGGGGGAGGAGTGGAGGAACTAATAGCCTAGAGGCTTGATGCAATTGCAGGACTCTAGAGCATATAGGTAGCAAATGTATGTGATGGTGTCCAATCCAGGGACGGGCTGTGGTATTGAGTCAGGCAGTCAGCTCTCCTAACAATCAGTCCATTCCCAGCAGGGCCACAGGCAACGGCCAAGGTACAAAGAACAGGATACTGCAGTAACTTGCCCCCACCCCCAGGAGGATGGCAGGAACCAGACAGGGTGTCAGAGCAGCCAAATGTGTTCAGGGCAGGGCTCCAGTCCAGGGGGTTGGGAATGGGTGAGGGGGATAAAGGACTGGCTGGCCAAGTAGAGCAGCTGTGGAAAACTGACCAGCATATATGGGGTGGGGGGGAGTGATGACAGAAGACACAATTGTTATGAGTTTCACATATTTGGCACTTATTTTATTAATACATCCCCCCCCCCCCGCATGGGGAAATGTCTATCTAATCCCTGTAGGACAGATACCTTGTTAAATTTTTTTGCATTTCCCACTTCACCTAGTAGGGCCCACCAAGAGTACCCGATAAGACTTCGTAATTTATAATTGGACCCGTTCCCTGAATAAAGAGACGTTTCCACAGTGCAGGATCTGCAGCCACAGGGTCCTTTGAACACATGCTTTCTGTCCGTTGAGCAGACCCCCAGACAGCCCCCAGAGCGAAACCGTGAGATTCGCGGGACATCTGAACTCTGTCTAAAACACTTTTTAACCCTGTGGCTATCCCTCTGACTCCACTGACCTTTGAGGGGGAAGGCAAGAAAACTATCCTTCCTTTACTCCTCCTTATCCCACCGTGTCACCTCGGCTTTCTACAAAACACACGTACGTTGGGGGGGGGGGCGGGGGGAAGTCTTTCATCTGGTAAGTGTTTTCTTTTACCAGAGCAAGTGTGTGTGGGAAGAGCCAGGGAGGAGTACCAAAGTGCCCAGCAGCAGGAGCACCTACAAAAACAATCCTCACCGGGTGAGGCACCGAAGGAAAATCTTAGTAATGAAAGAGACTCGCAACTCCTGGAAGGCTGGGCCCACTGTGGGCAGTCCTTGGCGGTGACGGGGGGCGGAGGGATGAAGGGAAAAGAGATAGAGAGGGGGAAGGGTAGGAGGAGGGGGAGGGGGTGATCCGGAGCAATTCAATGGTGCTTTGATTTAACAACTCCAAGCCCTTTGAAAACATTTTGCCAAGAAAAGCTTGCCATCAACACGTATAATCTCTTATCAGAGGCCCCTGAAAGCCGGGGCCCCGGGGTTAATTCCCCCATCGCAATGAGTTTGAATCAGCTCTAAACCCGCACTGACATGAAAGCGTCCGAGCCTCGGGCCGCACAGAATCCACTGAGCTCCGCCAACCGGGGAGGATTACGGGGCCTGTTCCGCGGCGGGCTCGTCGGCGGGACAGGCAGGCTCAAAAGAAAAAGAATAATTAGGGATAATTGCTTGTGTCCAAACACAAGCATTAAGGCCTCCTGTTCCCCTTTGGGACTTTGTGAGCCAGAATGAAAGAGACACCCCCTGTTTTGACAGCTGGACCAGCGGCCTGGATCCGTGACCGAGGGAGGAAGCGCTCCCAGCTGCTGGGAACACGGCCGAGCCGGGTGCGCTGTGGCGGGGGCCCGGCGGCCGAGCGCGGCGTCCACATGCCGGGCACCGCTTTCGCGCGCAGCCTTCTTCGCGCTCCGGGAGGTGCGCTTGCGGCCTTGGAAGCCTGCCGCAGTCCCGGAGGCTTGGTGAGAAGTTTGGGGAGCGTAGGCCCGTGCTCAGCTTGCCGCGGCCGGATGGCGGAAGGCGGCTCTGGCGCCCCCTGCGAGCCCACCAAGGCGTCGGGTGCCACAGAGACCCGGACGTTACATACTCAAGTTTGCACACCGAGCCCCCGTGTTCACAGACGAGATTATCTGGCCCCACCTCGCTCGGCGTTGGGCGTATGGGGTGCACACGCGCGGCCTGCACCACATTTGAAGACACCCGAGTCCCAGGGTGGTCCCAGCCATATCTGGCCGCGCATTGAAGCTGAGGCCCGCGTAGGAGGCCTCCCTTCCTGGCTTGGAATAGCAAGAATTAAACTCAACGCAATGATTAATCACTGTCTGCTAACCTAAATGTCCCGGTTCGGTTGGAACCCACCATATGCTCAATGGGAGAAAAGACCTGACGATCTGCTCCTGTAAAGATTACAGCTGGGAAACCCTATCGGGCAGTTCTACTCTGTCATGAATCAATCGACTCTGGGCACGCAACAACTAGGGGAACGGGCTTAATGACTGGCGCTGGCTCAGGTCTCCCTAACATGGCCCACAACCCTAAAACTAGCTTGAAGTTAGGGTTTGGGGCCAGGGCTTTCCAGAGAGGAGACTGCACAGGCCTCAGCCTCCAACCTCTGAGGGACTTGAACTTTCTGGAAACGGGGCTACTCTACTCTGAATCCAGAGGCCACAGTGAGGGAAAACGCCAAGCCAGTCCTGGACGGATGCTTGAAGGAGGGGCCTGAAGAAGAAAAGGGGGAGAGGGGTCGGCAAAAGGTGGGTCATGCCAGCAGGATGCCAGCTCCTAAGGGAGGGGAAGGGGCGGAGAAGAGAGGGAAAGTGAAGAAAATATGGTTTGTAAGACCACCCGGAACACCTAGACCACCCAGGCTGAGGCCTGGAACTGCGGAGACCTGCGTGGCCAACCAACCAGTCAGAAAGTCCAGGAGGAGGGAGTCAATCTTCCAGAAGGCCAATCTTGCAAGGTCTCACCAACCTAGATTCTCCCCTTGGCCGCCCGCAGCCGAGGGGTCCGCAGAGTCCACACCTGCGCCACCCCCAGGTGCCTCCGCGGCGTGGGTGCTGCCGCCGGTCCCTAGGGCGCCGCACCCAGCCGCGGTCGCCAGAGCTCGCGATTACAAATATGGATCATATGCGGGGTTGGGGGAAGAGTGGGGAAGCGACGCGGCAGACAAGCGGGCATGAGTGATTAATTAAAGGGAAACCACATCCGACAAGAAAAGAGTTTTCTGAAAGGAGCCGAGTCGGAGAGGAGCTCCCGACTCTGCAGCTGCGGCCCAGACGAATCAACCAGCTGCCGGACGCTCCCCACACAGCAAGGACGCGCGCTGTGCCCTGCTGGCCTAGCAGAGGGGAATGGGGCTGGTGAAACCTGTGTGCTTTAAATAAAGCTTAAGGTTGAGTGGTTTGCGGATTTGGCCTGTGACTAGGCAGGGAGGTAGCTAGGGCGATGCCGAGGCTGGCTGGTGCCCAACTGTAGCGTGCAGTGGAGTTAGATGTAGCACCCGTCCCATGGGGGTCGCCTAACTCACCCAGGTTTCTGAGTGTTGACAGCAGAAATCGGAGTTAGTAAAGCAAGGAAAGCCAGTTTGGATTGGCCAGAAAGACAAGATTGTGATGGAGACTTAAAGAGTTTAGGTCGAGAAGTTCAGATCCAGGCAAAATGCACACATGCCCATATTACCTCCTTCATCCCACTACTATAGCTTTGGGGAAAACCCATGACAGCAACATTGCCACCACCAAATAGAAAAATAATGCTACTTACTGAATATCTCTTTATCTTCATTTTACTTTTTATTACTAGTGTTCATTAAAATATTCCCAGTCTGTTGAGGATTAAAATACAAAATAATGTGTTTACTTGTAGGTTTGTTTTTGTTTTTTTTGGTAACTGTAGTCTCCTAATTTTCTTGACTAGCGAATAGTTGGGAACATTCTGAGGAAAAGAATTATGTTTCTCTGTCACATAAGGATGACCTATTCCATCTCTCTCTCATGAGTGTAAAATTCCGGAAATTAAAAAGTGTGGGTTTGAGAAGTACTGAACTATTTCCTTGCACAGATAAGGGTGATGCTACATGAATCTGCGGACTGCCTCATATTTTGGGGGTTAGGGCCCAAGTTTAGAGGCAATCAATGCTTTATTTATTTGTTCTAGAAGACGGGGATAAGAAGGAGAATATTCTGATAGCAAGGGAGACCTTCCTGCTCCTCTCTCGTGATTCCACAATCCTCCCTTCTTCTTTCTCCAGCTGCTTAATCAGTCTGCCTTCAAAGAAAGCCTTTGGTTTAGGTTTTTGTTTTGTTTTTGAGTTTAATACTGCGTATATTTTATCACACCACAGTGGTTTCAGCAATATATAAAAACCATGAAGTTTAAGCATTCAATTTCAGAGCCTTGACCAAGAGATGAAGTTATAATGCCAAGAAAAGAAAAGAAGGGGGAAAAAAAAAAGATGCTTAGGAAAGTGAGAACTTCCACTGAATCTTTACATCATTAGAATTATAACGTTTTTGCTTAAACTGCTGTGTGGGCTTGTTCTCAACACAGGCCAGACAGCCTAAAAAGGAGGTGTGAAAGTGATGTAATGAGTCGGAATCCTTGCCCCACAGAAGTCAGTTTGGCGTCTGGGGATTACTCCATAGTTACCCCTTCAGGCCGCACCCTAAACAGACAAGTAACCAGAGTGCAGAAGGCGGGCGATTCCCCGGGTCCCCGGGCCGGCCATCGGTGGCGAAGCTGGTGGGCCATGGCGGGGACGACGGCCAGGGTTGCGGTCTTAAGTTTAGACAGTTGCGGGGCGGAGGATGGCTTTAAGATGAAAACACACACACACACAAAATTGGAAACCTAAATTCCTAGCGCCCCTCCCAGGGCTTCGTTAGTTTCACGGTAAATTCGTTTTCGGATTTAAAAAATGAATGTATTTTGCACCACAAATCCCTGCTAGGAAAGCAACCAAACCGCTCCGGCGTGGAGTCCGCGTGGGCGCGGGCACCTGGATGTTAAGAAGCACTCCACTTAATTACAAGGACCCCGACTGCCCATGAGGAATTGACAACTTTTTAAGAAGCTCCCTCTCTGGGGTCTGAGTGGGAAGACTCGGATTTGGCAGCCTCCAACGAGGAGCCCACAGGCCGCGGCACCCCACCCCTCCCCGCCGGAAGTTGCACGCGCAGCCACCGCCAGAGCCGGACTCCACGTAAGCGCCCCGCGGCCCCGGGCTGCTAGCGTGGGTCGGGACCTGCCGCAATTGCTCTTGCGCCCTCGCAAGGCCCGGCAAGAACGGCGCACCTTCCCGATCGCCCTTTCCGCGAGGAAGCGAGGGTGGGCCTTCTCCCGCCTCCCGCCCAAGAGGCGCAGAACGCAGGACGCGCGTCTCCGTATTCTCCGCACAGGGTTGGGGGTGGGGGCAGGGGGCTAGGGAAGAGGGTCGCAAACTAGACTTTTCCATGTATGGGAATCCCCCTCTCCGCCCACCCAGGCCAGGTAAACAGGCCACGCAAACCCTTCCGGGAACTGGACGCCCAGGGATTGTTGACAGTCCCTTGCCCCGGCCAAATAGGTGAAGTTGAGTTGCAAAGCAAATTTCAAGTTTCTCGATTTAGCTACTGGCCTCAGCTTCTACTTTTAAGAAGCAAATCAAAGTTCGAGTGGAAAAGACTGAAAGATATTATCTACCCCTGAGTCTCCCTCTTTCTTCGAAGAGCTGCACATGGAGGAGTCCCACCCCCCTAGCCCGAAAGCTGTCTCTGCAATACTACAGCAATGAACAATTTGTGATGTGGTATATGTTAAAACAGACGACAGCAAAGGCTATAATGATAATAAAAGAAATAGATTTTTTTTTAAACCAGTGTCCCTGTGAGATACACACACACACTGTGGACTTAAAAATGTTCTAAAACTAGCATCCTAAAAGCTTCAAAAATACAATTTTGTATCCCACCAAGTACGCCAAGCTTGAGCATGCATTGTCTTCTAAATGGCCCACTAAAATGCTTTTTTTTTTTTCTTTTCAGTTTTTATTTGTTGTTGTTAGCTGCATTTGAGTCGGTTCGGATTCATGGTGACCCCATGTATGCAGAGTAGAGTTGCTCCATAGGTATTCAAGGCTGTGACCTTTCAGAAGCAGATCACCAGGCCTGTCTCCTGAGGCATCTCTGGGTGGGTTCAAACCAGGGGAGCTCTTCACTATTTGTGCCATTCAGGGACTCCAGTTTGTATTTGGAAACCTGCAAACAAGAGCAAATTTTGCTTTCAAAATGAAGCCACTATGCATGTGAAAAGATGGCATGCATAAATTGCATTGACAACTGAATGTTTAAAATTCATTTCTTTCTCTAACCTAACCTGACTTCAGGACATGAAGGTTTCCCTTCTTGGAGAGGCCTTTAGACAGAGCTAATTCTTGGCACTGATAGCATTGCTGATGCTGTGAAACACTAAATCTGGACAGATTTACACAGAACAGAAGTTTTAATTTCACCCTTTGTAATTCCAGCCAAGCAGCTTTCGGGGACCCTTCTATGTTCTAAACCCCCTGAGTGTTTCCAGGTTGTGTGGTTGAACTCACCCAAAATCATGACATTATTAGACAAAGAAATGAAATCTGTGTCATCATTTTTTTTATTGTGTCCACGTTATGGCACAAACACATTTTATTTTAAAGATGAAACTGCTATAACATTGAAAAAACGGTATACAAATATACAATAAAATAAACATTTGGAGATGGGTTACACGTATCAGATATATTTATAATCCATTACTTAAAACTGTCTTAACATATTTATTATTGTTTTGTTTTTGTCTAAATGATATTTTTATGAAGACAAAAAATAAAGAAGATATTTGAGAACATTTTTCTAGAAACTATCTGAATGAGACTTCTTCCCATTGAGACAGTCGTGGACTTTGCTCTAACTTTAAAATCATCTACTCCTAACAAAAAGTGTGTTGTGTTTCCCCCAAATGAAACCCAGAATTCTTTAACCAGACTGCCAGGAGGATCTCCATTAATAGTATTTAAGTGTTTTTGGATGGGAGAAGGGGTTCCTCTGCTAAGCCCTGGACATGCTGACTACACAGAGTTTATCCCCAAGATGCTTATAACTCAAGATAATTACAATTCAGAACACACATTTAGAGAAATATGCAAGTCAAATAAATACAGTAAAAACCTGAGAGAGCCAGAACCAGTGTAAGGTGGAAACCTGTCAGAGAAGAAAAACTCAAATATTTTCCACTAAAATGAGCGATAGAAAAGTGTTAAGACTGCACCCTGTCAAAGGCGGAAAACCTGCGAGACCTGGAAAAACAAGGCAGTCCCGTTGAGTTCCAGCACTCACAAGTTTCATTGTATTTACATTCTGAAAAAAAAAAAGAAGAAGGAGAAATTTGCATTATCTGAGTTAAGACAGGAGAAAAGCTCAGAATAATTCTCCGCAGTGCTAAAACCATTCATAGCTGGTAAGATAATTAAGGACATCGCCCCCGCAACATAAATTTAGTCATGTATGTTTGAAGCTTGGTGCAACCATAACATGCACCAACACTTCTGCAGAGTATCCCCACCTACCCAAGGACCCAAGAAGACAAATAGTTACAGTACCCTTGCATCTCCCTTCCCCTACAGGCCTTGCTTGTGGAGAATAGTGGAAAGTACAATGTACTGAGTTAAACAAATATTTAACTTGCTCTGAGTCCAAGGCAAATCAGATTTCAGGCCACCATATGGGCTTCAGTTCAGGGCCGGAGCACATGGCCTTAGGTTAGACCTGGGAGTGAATGAAGTGGATAGTCATTGTGGGAGGCTCTGGCTGGGCCAGACAGACTCTGGGTCACCTGCCTTCCCAAGGACCGTGGAGAGAGTGAGTTCTGCTTTGTTCCAGAACCCTTCACAGGTTAATGCTCTCTGAGCTGTGTCCAGCGTGGTTGGTCTAGATTCAGGATTTAACTTCTTCCTTGTCTATCTGAGTTCCTTTAGGACAGGCACTATGATTTATTGTATTGGTGTTCCCCCTACCTGGTACATGGTAAGTACTTGATACATACCTGATAAATCACCTAAATCTTCTAAGCTTATGATGAAGAAGATCCCCTTACTTAGGGTCTTTGGGCCTTCAGACGGCTGCAGACTTGTCTAGATCTGCGCTGTACTAAAGTAGCCACTAACCATATGTGGCTATTGGTGCTTGGAATGTGGCTAGTCCAAACTGATATGTGCAGTAAGTATAAAATACATATTGGATTTTGAACTTAGTATGAAAAAATGAACTTAAAAATCTCATTAATAATTTTGATAATTATATGTTGAATAATATTTTGGATATATTGGGTTTAATAAAATGTATTTGTGATAGGTAGCCTCTAAGTTAGGCAGCCCCCAATGACCTCAACCTCCTGGAATGCGTGTCCATGTGTAATTCCTTCTCCTAGAATTTAGGCTGAATTTAGTGACTCAATTCTAATGAACAGAATATGGCAGAAGTGATGGGATATAAGGAGGTCCCTGGGTGGTGTAAGTGGTTTGTGCTAGACTACTAACCTAAAGGTTGGCAGTTCAAACTCACCCAGGCGCAATGCAGAAGAAAGCCCTGGTGATCTGCTTCATTAAAGATTAGGGCAAAAAAAAGCCTCTGGAGCAATTCTACTCTGTAATACATGTAGAGCCCCCACCCCCACCCAAGCACTCAAGAAGACCAAAATAGTTAAGGTACCCCCTGCGTCTCCCTTCCCCTACAGGCCCTGCTTGTGGAGAACAGTGGAAAGTACAACGTACTGCGTTAAACAAATATTTTAAATACTTTGCATCAGTCAACAGGTGTGGTTTTGGTTTTTGGATGGGATGTAATTTCCAAGATTAGATTATAAGCAGACGGCAGCTTCTATCTTGTGTGCCCCCTGTCTCGCTCATTAGCTGGCTCTCGGGCTATCTCCCTCTCTATCAGAACCCAGCCACCAGTAAAGGCAACCAGGCTATCATGCTGAAGAGACCACGTGGAGAAGTGAGGCCCTCGAGGATGAGAGGCCATGTGAAGGAGAGCTGAGGCACCTCAGCCAACAGCAAGCACCAGCTGCCAGCCATGCAAGTGAGACTTCTTGGAAGCGGACCCTTCTGCCCAAGTGAAGGCATAGCCCCAAGACGTAGGCTGGCTCACAGTTTGACTGCAACCTCATGAAAGATCCTGAGCCAGAACTATCCAGCTAAGGTGCTCATGGATTCCCGACCCACCTGTAAGATAATAAGCGTGTGTTTTAAGCTGCTAAATTTGGGGATAATTGGTTTTACAGCAATAGATAACTAATATAATATATTAGAGTTAATTTCACCTTTCTTTTTACTTTTTTTTTTAATGTAGCTACTCGAAAATTTTAATTACATGTGTCACTTGCAATATATTTCTATTGGACAGCATGTGGCTTCATAATAACTATGAAATACTTAGGCACAAATCTAACAAAATATGTGAAAATCGAAAATCCCTTGGCAAAACCAATTTCTGATATTTAACATATTAAACATCTGTGGATTGAGAGTAAGAGTTACTCTATTCCCAGTTTAGCCCCTAGTTAGCTAAAACTGTACGCAGAAGGACCACTTTTAACGTCCCCACCAGCTCTAACGTGTTATCAGTCAACAACTGTTCGGTTCAGCATTGACTTGCTTCTGAGGAGTGATGACGGCATTGGCAGCAACTGGTTCGTGTTTCTTTTCATAAAGAACCCAGCATTAGCAGCTCTGCTTCTCCAAAATGGTTTTTTTAGCAAAGAGTGGTGGGTGAGTCAGGGCAAGGAGTGGACAATCTGAAACCAAGGGGTGTTCTCTAGCCCACCCTTAATTGCTCCCTAAATTCTCCTCGACCCTTCACGTACACCCCTGAAAGTTTTTGAATCTCTGTTCTTCACCACTCCTAACATCTCAGAACACCAGAGAACTATGTTTTCGTTGAGGAGTTTTTGTCGTTAAGTTTGACGTTGGGAAGAAATGAAGGACTTCGCCTTCTATTTATTTATATCTGCAGAACCAAGGTGATAATTAGAACAATATTTTAGAAAACCATGTTTTCTATTGGATTTTATTCTTCTAGTACAGTGGCACTGTACTTTCACTGGCTAAACATATCAGAGCTTCCATCCCTTGACCAGAAAGCCGCTGATTTGAATTTCCTTTGCTTTGGTTATTTACAGATGATCATGGGATAGGACTATGTTACAAAAAATGAACATTGTCTTTTGTGCTTTTTTCCCGGCATTTAATGAAGAAATACACTATAATCTCTCCCTTGTTGTTGTATGCTGTCTCTCCCTTTCATGTCTTAAATGCATTTTATTTTGACAACATGATGGTAGATGTAGCACATGCCACTTTGAAGGGGAATGACGACTATAGTCATTTTTCTTAACTTTTTATTTTAAAATAACTATAGATTCACAGGTAGTTGCAAAAACCATATACAGAGATGTTCTGAGCATCCTTCACCCTCCTCCCTCAGTGGTAACATCTTACATAACTGTAGCACAATATCAAAGCAGTAAATTGACGTTGGTATAATCCACAGAGCATACTCAGAGTTCACCTGTTTTACACACAGTTGTGCGTGCATCTGTAATTTTATGCTACTTTATCTATAGGAATATTTAGATCAAAAGTAGATAGTCTAAGAAAAGGACAAATATTGTATGAACCCACTCATATGAAATATCAAGAATAGGCAAATGCGTAGAGATGAAAGTTTATTAGTGGTTACCGTGGGGCTTGGGGGATGGGGAGTTATTGCTTCAGGGGTACTGAATTTCTGTTTTTGGTGTTGAAAAACTTTTGGATATAGATAGTGGTGATGGTTGCACCAAATGGTGAATGTAATTACTGTCCTTGGATTGTACGCTTAAAAATAGTTAAATCGACGAATTTTTGTTAAACATATTTTATCATAATAAAATTATTAAAATAATATGCATAAACCTTACTCAGAAATTCTGGTGCTGAAAAGTCTATCTTAAAGAAATCATTCAAAATGTGTGAGGAGAGAAAGCTCTATACAAAAAGATGTTCATCATAGTATTATCAATGGAACACAGCGGGGAGCAAACTAAATGCCTACATCTAGAAGTCAGGTTTGGTCACAGTACAATCCTATAACAACAACAACAATGACAAAATTACATTTAAAAAGAGTGGATAGTCTACTAAAAGGCTATCATTAGTAGTTTAAATCACTTAAAAAGGACTTTTGATAAATATTGCTAAAAACATTTCAACTTTGGATTTATTGGGTAATTTAGCAGAGGCAGGTACTGCTACACAGGCCATCATTTTGTAAATGTTACTGGATAACAGCTTCTCTGAAATTTATATAATAAAACATAACAAGTTGTTAATATAAATTAGCATTATTTTTGTGAGATGACATTTACTATTTCATTATATTTACTCCTACTGGTTTTTAATTGTCAAACCACTATAACAATATTATAACAGATTTTAAGTTTCCCATTAGAGATGAATTTTAGAAAGCTATAGACTGCGTTCTGGGGACCATGATTTCAAGGGAGATCTAGGTCAACTGGCATAACAAAGTTTATTAAGAAAATGTTCTGCAACCTACTTTGGCGAGTGGCATCTGGGGTCTTAAAAGCTTGTGAGCGGCCACCTAAGATGCATCAATCGGCCCCAGCCCACTTGGAGCAAAGGAGAATGAAGAACACCAAAGGCACAAGGAAAATATTAGCCCAAGAGACAAAAGGGCCACACAAACCTGAGACTCCATCAGCCTGAGACCAGAAGAACCAGATGGTGCCTGGCCCCCACCAGTGACCACCCTGACAGGGAACACAACAGAGAGTCCCTGAGGGAGCAGGAGAAAGGTGAGGTGCAGAACTCAAATTCTAGTAAGAAGAACAGACCTAATGGTCTGACTGAGACTGTAGGAACCCTCGAAGCCATGGCTCCCAATGCTCTGTTAACCCAAAACTAAAACCATTCCCAAAGCCCACTCTTCAGACAAAGATTAGACTGGACTATAAAACATACGATGATACTCGTGAAGAGTGTGCTTCTTAGTTCAAGCAGACCAGATGGGCGGTGCCTGTCCTGAGGCAGGATGAGAAGGCAGAAAGAGACAGGAGCTGGTTGGATGGACACAGGGAAAACCGGGGTGGAAAGGGGGAGTGTGCTGTCACATTATAGGGATTGCAACTAGTGTTGCATAACAATATGTGTATAAATTTTTGTATGAGAAATTAACTTGAGTTGTAAACTTTAACCTAAAGCACAATAAAAAAAATAATAATAATGGAAAGAAAAAAAAAAAAGAAAACTATAGAGGTAATCCTATGAGGGAATGGTAAAACTATGTCATTTATAATTGAGATAACAATTACAAATCAGAGCTTTGTATTAAGTGACAATTTTAATTCTGGATTTTGTTTCTTGGTTTTCTAAATCAGCCTAATTTTACCCCTAAATAAATCATTAGTGTTTGTATAAATACACCAAATACGATAATCAATCATTTCAGATGATGCCAAAGATTTTCCATGTTTTTAAAACAATGGAATTAAAGTAGCCTGTGTGTTCTTCTGTTTACCATAGGCACTAACTCCAGACATTGCTTCAGACAACCAAGCAACTTGGCTCCCAAAAATGTACTCAACATATGCTTCTGATAACTTTCTGAAACAAGGAATGAATGGCACAGTACATTAGAGCATGCTTATTTAAGGTCCAAGAAGCGACAGTTCTTGATTTCCAGTTTTTATTTTCATTTTAAAGCCAGTTTTCTTTGCCTGAGCTTTCAATATTAAGTAATATTCACCAAATCTTAAAGAGCTTTAAAAAAAAAAAAATTTGCAAAGCACAGCATTTTTTTTTTTTTCTTTTTAATAAAGAAAACCTTTGTTTTACCAGTGAAATTCTATTACCTTCCTCAGGAAATGATGATTTCTATTATAAAGGTTTGGAACATGGGATTTTAAATCCTCAGCTCTTAGAATCCAATCAAACCATTTTCAGGCTTTTTTTCCCCCTTTTCTTCACCTCCTTCCTTCTCCTCCTTCCTCCTTCTCCTCCTTCCTCCTTCTCCTCCATCTTACATCCTTCCTCAGCCACACACAATCTCTTTATTCTCCCCTGAAAGTCATTTGCTATAGCGCTGTCTCCTAGGTGGACCCTCTACCTTTGGTGATGTTCCCACGTCAGCAGAGCTGTTCCGATTCCGAGCCTTTGACTAATCCAGCCACAAATGAATAATTCCATTCCTTCCTCCACTCCTTTCCCATCGCCCTGTACCCACGACACATTCAGCAGCACTGCTCACACACTCTCTTCCTTGCTGACCCCAAGAGGGCTCCCCAAGGGGCCTGCCAGCTAGATCCAGCTTAGGCAAAAAAAAGAAGTTCTCACAAGGTAAGAAGAGGAAGTGGAGGGAATCACCAGGCTTAAATTTACCTTAAAAATAAGAAGGAGAGTAGACATGCAGGTTTAAGTGTGTGCAGGATGCTTCTAGTCGTCTTCCTCAAGTGTTCTGAATGCTACTCCCTGAATCCCCGCCAGGAACTCCCACATGATTTGCTGTTACCAGTCATGCAAATATTTTTCTAATTCACATTTAAAACTCCACCTCACAAACAGGTGCCTTTTAGTGCAATAAGGGTAAAATGCATGTGTGGCTATTATTGTGTTGCTTTGAAAACATGATGAAGGGCAGAGGGGACTATTAGACCAGGCGGTCCCCGGGTGATTTGCCATGAGCTGCTGTGAGGATCCAGACTCTCCCTTTGTTTGAGGTCAGGCACGTGATTCCTGCCGATGACTGACAAGGGCAGGCTTGTAACAACATTATTTCAGGAGGATGATAACCAGCCATCATAAATTCCTTTTTTAATAGTTTATTGCAGGTTGTAGACTATTGACAATGACTTGACTTTACAGCATGAAGGAAAATAGTTCCTTGTCCCTGCTAGTCTCTAAAACTACTTTAAGACTCTTTAGTACCCTCAGAGAAAACCATCCCTTTCATGAAATGAATCATAAATAGTTAAGAAAACCACGGTTAAATAGGAAGAGAGAGGAAAGGAAGAGAAAAGAAATATCTGTCTGGGATATAAAAGAGATGCTCTGGGGACCCCTTCAATGCAATCAGATCTTAACCCAGCTTTTATGATTGTCTTTCTTTCCTGGGTGATAAATGAAATTGAACAAAGAAATATCTAAAAGTCTTAATGATAACTCTGTAGAGAAACGGAAGTTGGTTAGGAGGTAGCTCATTTGAGATTTGAAGGAGGAACTTGGGGTTTCATTTCATTTCTTGCTCTACTGAGGCACATCACTTTATTACTAATTTCTGTCAGTGAGAAAGAGACATTACAACTTTCATAGACAATCTCACATTCTGTTGGGATTTTTACATCTTGACTTCAAATTATGCTGCAGGAGATCTTTACCACTGTCAGTTCTTATAGCTTAAACCCACGGTACATATGCTCTAGACGGTCATCATGAAACAGAAAATAACTTTATGGACATTGACTTAGAGAGTTTATAAGAGTGTGTACGTCCATTTTTCTTTCCCTTAAAAAATAAGTTGCCTTTTATTGAAAAAAATATAAGCCCCCAAATATCTTTTTAAAAAACAATTCTTATAAAACTTGCATAGAGTTAGAATGATACAAGTCAGACACATGTGCAACTAATCATATTTTTGATATACCTCTCTGCCTAATCATTAACTTTAAATGGCATATAAGAATTTGTAATCCACAGTAAATTATTTCATAGAAATAATTTAAGAGGGCTGCTGACTAATGTGAAACATTCCCGTTTCCACCAGCAGTTGGCTGCCAAACATTGTAAAAGAAGTCTCAGATATAAGTTGACATAAATTATAGTGAATATAAATCTCTGATGATCAAGTGGTGGTTAGAAATTATTGCATTTAAGAGATAGGGAAAAAAATGCTAAACACCATGAAATCTGTCCTGGTTCCATTTCACGTTTTAGAAAACTGGATCTTTAAAGGTCTTCCTCAAAGGCTTATAACTTCTTTGTTTAATGTCCTAGATGCAACGTTCTATATTTCAAAATATATTGTAATGGTTAGAGTTTATTGAGCCTAAAAATAGATGGAAAATCATATTTTAATTACAAGAGAGTCTATCCAGGCTCTATTTTTAAAATACAAATTACGAAATTAGCTTTTAAAAAAAAACTTTTAACTTTGTGCAAAGGTTGTTCTCAGAGTATCTTTTTGCAGCAAAAATCAGAATAACTCAAAGTGATAATTACTCAAATAATAGTTATGAGGGGCATTTTTTGTTTTTGTTCATTTTTTCCTTCTTTCTGAAATTCTTACGTTTTCTGCCAAGCTGGAGACATTTGAGTGGAAATAATGTTCAGATTAGAAAAAGCAGCAGCGCATGAGTGAAATCAGGCAGAACTGGACTGACAGGGGGTCAGACACCAGAAACACTGACATGCAGCCATTCAAATGGCAGCATTATTCAGGTAGAAATCCATAATTAGCTGAATTTTTCAAGTTTAAAGGATTACTGTAAAGTGCAGGGGGGAAACAGTAAGTCTGGTTGAGAAAATTAATTCCCTTTCCAAATCTCCATCCTTTCCTTCAAGATGTGGCTCCAAAGAAAGACAATTACGTCAAAGAAGGCTAGGGGCCTAATTCTGAACACTGCCTTTTAAGCACATTCTAGAGGCCTATTAGACATCATGTAAACTGTAGACAGCAGCGTTTCTACCACCCCAATACCTAACATCTGTACACCAGCTTCTTGGGAACAGAAATGGAGACATATGCATTTTAACATATTCCAAGAATATAGTCACAGGGGAAAATCTACCTTTCACCATATATGGCCATCGTGCAACCCTATCCAAGAACTCGATGCAGATATTTATGCTACATCTCCAAACTCTCCCCCCTACTCAGGTTGGCAGGGGTTTAAGAAAATACTTTGGTAAGGCCTCTGCAAAGTCAGCCTTCTGAAATATAAATGGTGCTGACAGAAAAAGCTCAAATGCTTTTTCAAGCATGGGCTGAACTATCAGCATATGGGATTTGTGAGAATATTTTTAATGATATTTCTAAAAATGCCTATGGATGTAATAATTTGTAGTTATTACATATAGTAAACATTCTATCTGTGCTTGAGGTTTTTAGTCAGTTGTGACCTCGCCTTATTTCTTTGGGGGAATATCCCAATATCCACTTGGATTCTAGTGATGGAAAAAAAAATCCATGGGATAGAGTGAATATTGGGTGATATTTTATAAGTAAATTTAAATGACTTGGGGAATTGTCCAACACAGTTACAGTAAAATCTTGCTGATTATTAGGGAGGGGAAAAACCACTATTAGAGAGAATTGCGATAATGCAATTTCAAAGGAGAGCTAGTGTTTTAAAAAATGACACTTTGAATATTTCCAGGAGTATAATTTGAGTAATTAAACCAGTGTAAAATTTGTATGCTCAAGTGTAGTGGCCATCTAAAGAATATATAGCACATATGGTAACACAGTCAAATAAGAAACTATGTTGTTTTATTACAAAACCTTAATGGTGCGTAGAAGAGAGGGGTCAGAAGGCCTGGGTTCTAGTTCTGCTTTGCTTTTTACTAGCTTTCTGACTGTAGCTGAGTCTCATCAGAAAGAAAAATAATAATATCTGTCCTGCCTACCTCACAGTTATTGTGAGGATCAAATAGGACGACAAGTATAAAATGGCCTAGCAAACTGTCAAATACTACAGAAGTACAAGATACCATTATCATCATATTCTCAACCACCCTGCAATAATAGGGTGCCATTATCCTGTCAGTGTTAATGCATGGTTCCCGGTGGGCATTGAGGAAGGGCCCTGTGCTCTCCTTAAGCATCACCAGCTGCTCAGCGTCCAAAGTGTTCGCCAGGAGGAGGGGTCAGCATGCTCATGTTCACAGAGGGGGTGTTACTCTAGGTATGGTCCTCCATCTGCACCCAATACCTCCAGAATCAGAATATGCCTTTGGAGAACAGAGAAGTTTCAAATCTCCAAAGCTTCATGACCTCTTAATGCAGCAATATTGCATTTGCTGCATTTCTGCTTGGCTCACTACTTCCCCCAAAATATATTATTTTTTAAAAGGTGTTCAATAACTTGTTACCTAGGGGTAGGGAAAAAAGGGCCCTATAAATGTTAATTATTTGGAGCATAGAGCTTAACATTCTGGGTCCCAAGATGGTATTTAAGCCTATTTAGATTTTTCTCTAAATTCTTTGAGGCTAGTGCAACTTCTGAATGTGTCTAGTAGCCTCTGATTATTTGTGGAAAGGGTAGATGTGAGAAGACCAGATTAAATCCACAGATAATCCCCAAATCTCATTTGAGCCAAAAGCCCAGCACTAGAAATATTACTGGGAAATGCAAGACTGATTTGAGTTCCACATTTTCCTTTCTCCTGTCCACCCTCTGGTGGAGACATCAATGAATTGGCCGAACTGCCAGAAAAAGAGCTAACAGAAAGGAAAGTGGAAAATCAGAGGCCTGGGCCACTGCTAGGAGTCCCTGGAGCAAACAGTTAAGTACTTGACTACTAGCTGAAAGGACAGGGGTTCAAACTCATCAGAGGCACCTCAGAAGAAAGGTCTGGCAATCTGCTTCTGAAAGGTCACAGCCTTAAAAACCCAATGGAGCACAATTCTATCCTGCAACACCTGGGGTCACTATGAGTCAGAATCTATGGCAGCTGGCCACTGCTAAGCTGCAAAAGCAGACCCTGAGAAACTGGAAGGCACTACCACCAGAGTCCTAGCTTAGAGGCGTAAACCACATGTCCCTGCCTTAGGCACCCTGGGCTATAAGTTTCAAGAAGCTACAGTGTTGTCCTGGCTTGCCATGCTGGCACACTTAGATCATTGCTCTCTGTCTCCGTCTAGTGTGACCAAGTTGTATGCTCACTGGAAGTGGGCACAACACGTGCTGGTGATCTGATGCCATTCCTGCCAGCTCACAGCACCGGGCAAGGGCTGGTATGGACTTGTCTCCAGCAGTCCAAGTGCTGTGCTCAACTGAATGAACACGATTTACAATAGCATAAGGAAAGGAAGACAAGGACTTTATTTTTAGGAATACTTTGTAAATCCACTGGCCTTCCGGTTAGTGTTTCCCCCCTCTTGGTGCTTTTTATTTTTTTTCTGACCTGAGGAACAGCCAAAG
>NW_004443965.1:10527164-10528528 GCF_000243295.1 Trichechus manatus latirostris
TCCTTCGTCCTTCTTTCCTGCCCCCTTGCGGCCATCGGGTGTGAAACAGCGCGGCCGCTCCTCCGCCCTGGCCATCCTGTCCTTGAGGTCGGGCACTGCCACTGCCCCCGTGCCACCTCGATAGTGGACACCTGGGTCACGCGCGAGTGCACCGCGCCCTCGGCCGCGTTTGGCCAGAGCAGGAAGGGCTGCTCTCGGAGGGGGACAGTGATAAGTCCTTAGGAGCCGAGACCCTCTGGAATTTTCGAGAAGGTTCGGGCAATTCAGCGCTGCCGTCCTACCTGCCCATCTGAGGCTGTTTATCCTGAATAGTAAGGACAAGCCAGAAACCTCTCCAGCGCTGGGGCTGGCTGCTTCTTTGACAGTAACTTGACTATCTATTGAGGGAGGGCTGTGGGTCTACAGTGTGGACGTAGGAGATGGGAGGTCGCAGCACAAGATGGGAGGTCGCAGGAGATGGGGGTTTTAAGGCAGCACGATTAACTAACGGAGCCACCACCTTTGCAGCTCCAGGCTTAGGCGTTTATTTCAAGTTCCCTATTCCAGTGTCTGAACAAACCGCGAGGGAGTTACAAATGACTTCCTCATCCGGTAGTACGGGGGTGCGTGGCCTTTCCCTTAGGCAACCAAACCAGCCAGGCTTCAGCTGCCAGAAAATGTGTTTCCCATCCAACACTTCTTGCACATGGACAAAATATAATGTGTCTAAAAATGGTGAACTTCCTGTCTGAGAGCCCTTCACCACCCTGGCTCCCCACTTAGCAATAAGACTCGAGTAGCAAAAATTAGTTAGAAAGCTGTTTTCCTTAGTACATCCCAGATTTCTTCTGGTTCAATGTCGTGTGTCAGGTGAAATTATTCATGAGGCGCTGAACAGAGTTGATAAGTCTTACTCCTTCCTCCTAGAAATTCCAATTGGATTTAAATCACTCCCTGGTTGCTGCAGAGGGCCTGTGTTTTATGGGCGTTCTCCAGGGGGCTTTGAAGTATTTGCTTACCAAATGTGTTTCTCAGCTTCTAGCTCGTGAATAAATTACCCATCCCTTCTCTCTGCTGCCACTCTCCTACCCCCACCCCCAAGTATGAACAGTGGAGATATTCTCTGGACAATAGCTTGGAATTAGGGCTCATATCAGTCAATTACTAGTCCTGGGGCACCCATTTGCTACATGCTGATGGAGAGATTGCAATGTCTAATGGAATATGCAGGGAACTGGGGCCCTTGGCCATTCTTCTGTTCACAGATTGATCCCTGGCTCACAGGATCACATGACTAGTGCACCTTTTACTATCTTGGGCCTGGTTGCCTTGTCAGGCAAATGGCCATTGGCATACTCACTTCTAGAACACATTGAAATCCTCGT
>NW_004443965.1:10529757-10531075 GCF_000243295.1 Trichechus manatus latirostris
TATTCAAGCCTTTTCTTCCCGGCTTGTGTTACCAAGGGTCCCTCTCTCAGGGGAGGAATGGTCTTGTAAAATTCTAAGCTTGGCAGCCCCCAGGGGTGGTCGTCAGACTTGTCAGAGGTCAGAGTACCCGCAAAGTCTCCTTTGTCTCTGCTGGGTGCCATGTAACCCACTAAGCCCCTCAGATGTGCTAGGAACAGTTTTACTAGTAAAAACTAGTAAAAACTGTGACCCTGTTAGGTCGCGTACTATAAGATCACAACCATAAGTAAACAGGTTCATACTCGCACAAGGAAACCGCTGAATTCCCTGACTGGCTCTTTCTGAATTTTCTGGTAACACTAATTTGCTACCAGTTCAGTTTTTTAGCCTTCTGCCAGTGTTTGCTACCAAGCAGGTGGGAGCAGGTGTCAAAGGTTGGAGAAAAACTTTTGGAAGACAAAAAGTTTAAAATTGACAAAACTTTCTGCATGTGGTTGGCAGAATAATGCCCCCCCGGAAGATGTTCACATCCTAATCCCTGGAACCTATGAATGTTGCCTTACATGGCCAAAGGGACTTTGAGATGTGATTTAAGGATCTTGAAATGGTGAATGTTATGGATTGAATCAAGTCCCCCAAAAATACGTGTTGTAAATCTTAACCCCTATACCTGTGGTTATAATCCCATTTGGGAGTGTTAAAGAGGTAGTGTTAGAGCAGGGTGTGTCTTAAAGCAATCTCTTTTGAGATACCAAAGAGCAGATTAAGCAAGCAAGCAAAAAAAGCACAAACGGAGGGGAAGGAACATGCCACACGATCCCCAAGGAACTGGACTTGAAGCTCAAGAGACAAGGACCTTCCCCAGAGCCAACAGAGAGAGAGAGCCTTCCTTCTGGCCTGTAAGAAAATAAATTTCTGTTTGTTAAAGCCACTCACCTGTGGTATTTCTGTTAATAGCAACACTAAACTAAAACAGGGAGATTATCCTGTATTATCTGGGTGAGCCCAATGTAATTACAAGGGTCCTTATAAGTGAAAGAGGGAAGTAGGAGAGTTAGAGTCAAAGAGAGATTTGAAAATGCTACACTACAGGCTTTGAAAACGGAGGAAGGGGCCATGAGCCAAGGAACGCAGGTGGCCTTTAGAAGCTGGAAAAGGCAAGAAAACGGATTCTCCCCTGGAGCCTCCAGAAGGAATGGAGCCTGCTGATACCTTGATTTTAGTTCAGTGAAACCCATTTTGGACTTCTGACATCCAGAACTATAAGATAATAAATTTGTGTTGTTTTATGCCACTGTTTGTGGTAAATGTTACAGCAGCCGTGAAACTGACATACTCT
>NW_004443965.1:10532058-10533937 GCF_000243295.1 Trichechus manatus latirostris
ATTGTGCCCGACAGTAGCCCAGAGGAAAATTTACCCTGAGGTTCAGTGAGCTCAGGGTAGAAATTGTAAATTTATTTTGCTCTATGACAGTATAATTAGCTTTTCCTCTTGTGAGGAATGAAAGGGCAGCATGCTTTTCTGGCAGCTGTGGGAGCTGCCTTCCTGCCCGGATAAATCTAGTCTCCACTGATATTGTTACACCTGTTTAAACAAGGAACAGAATAGGTATTTATTTAAAGTTCAAGAGGCCATATGAGCTATGGCCTAAATATAGGCCTGGATATAATTATAAAGATACTTAATTCTTTGTTCTGAAAGATTTTGCAACCCACTGTGCCCTCAGAGGCTTCGGTAGTTTCTTAAACACGTGTACCTCCCAGAATGAGTAAAGGCAGGGGGTGATGACACCTCTAAGAGTGGGGGGCACAAGGCTAGGGGCACAGGAGAGTGATCCTCAGTCCTTGCTTATCATCAGAACCACCAACAGGGGCTCGAGGGGCATGATAAAGATGTAGATCTCCAGGCCCTCTCCTGGGGATTGCCATGCATTTGGTCTTTGAACAGAGCCCAGGAACCTGAATTGTAAAGCCCTCCTAGGTGATTTTAATGATTACCCAAGCTTGGGAACCCCTGACCTAGGGATGAGGGGCGGGTGGCACTCCTTCCTCCATTTCTGGGAGGTGGTCAGGGATACTCAAAATTGTCATTTACTGAGCGGCCTCACATGCAGCACACGCATCATTAACCCCATTTTACAGATGAGACAAGTAAGTGTCTTTTGTTCATTTCTCTGCCGAATCCTGGAGCACCTTAGGTCAAGAGTTCACGATGTTCTGGAGGTTGCAGGTGCTTTTAAGACTCTGATGAAAGCTCTACCCCCTCTCACCATAAAACCACACATGCACAGAAGATTTTGCAGAATTTCAGAAGGTTCACAGGATCTCCTGAAGCCCATCCGCGGAGCACTGGTGAAGAATGTCTGTCCTGAGGGAGGCCCATCCCTAGGGGAGTCCACAAACAGGCTGGTTGAGACGTTCCTCAGCAGCCTGAGGAAGGGCTTGTTGAGCACTTATACTGTGTGCAGAGCACCTTGCAGAGAAGGGAGGCTGAGACTCAGTCCCTGACTTGCAGTTGGGAAGACAAGACTGCAAGAAAAGATAATATGAAGGTCACAGTAGTTTACGCCAAGCCCAAACAACAAGGGCTGACAATACGTGCTGCGGTTCAGTGTGGTGAGCCCGCGTGGGCTGTGGGGCTGGTGGGAGGGCCTGAAGGTCTGTGGCGAGGGCTGAACCTTGGAGGAGCCTAGCCTGAGCTCAGCAGGATTCGGGGCAGGGGAGCTTGGTGAGCAATATCTCTAAAGAGGTGACACCTCTAAGGGGTTGCTGGTGTTAGGTGCGGTCAAGTTGATTGTCTAGCCTGTGATCTTTACAGGAGCAGATCACTAGGTCTTTCTCCCACAGAGCCACTGGGTGGGATTGAGTTGCTGCATGGGTTCGAACTGCCAACCTTTCGCTTAGCAGCCAGGCACGTAAATGTTGTGCCACCAGGGCTCTTTTGGGGGTTGGGGTGGGGGGAACGTGGAGAGAAAGCCACACCCAGGGCAGAGACGAAGAAGGCCAGACCATTTTTTAAAAAAGGATTCTATATACTAAGAAATGGAAAGAAGAAAAGAAAGAAAGATTTTTTAAAAAGCAAAATGAACTGCTCAAACAGGGTGATAAACTTTGTAATCATTAAAACATATGTTTACATTGCGCAGTTATTTGAACACAAAACATAATGCTATGTAATTGTGCTGTTCACAAAAAAATCACGGAATTTATAAAAAATATTAATGTGGGATGACCCAGTAACAGGACTTAAGATAAAGTTGAGT
>NW_004443965.1:10535111-10536705 GCF_000243295.1 Trichechus manatus latirostris
TGAACTGCTTCTGTAAAGATTACGGCAAAGAAAACCCTATGGAGCAGTTCTACTCTGTAACACATGGGGTCACCATGAGTTGGAATTGACTCCACAGCAATGGGTTTTTGGTTTAAACTTTAGAAAGTTAATAATAAAAAGCAAGGTCGAGTGAATCTATAACATTAGGTGTGGGCAAAAGTAGGGAAGTGTGCTGGCTGGGATGGACTTTTACTTCTCAATTCCTTTTTGAGAATACTGGATATTAACAGAAATAAACTTATGTACGAGTAGGAGAAAGTGTGAAATCAGACAGCTATTTCCCACAGTGGTCCAGTTTGATATGAATTTCAGAAACCCGCATCACCACTTCCTGGGCTAGTGAAATGATATCTTAGGCAAATAAGGTGGTCGGTCTCCTGTTTCCAAAAGTAATTTCTTTGCATAACAATGAGCATACTAAACAGACCCAGAAATTATTACAGGACCCTAAACTCATTTTTAAAACTATTGAAAACATGCATGAATCTGATTTCCTGTATTTAAATGAAGCTACATATGACCAATTTAAAGAACAATACAACGTAAAGATACATTTTGCTCTATTCTAATTTAAAAGGACTCCACTATTTTACTTAATGAAACTTCATTGCTGGCTTTCATTATCTTTTTTGGGTGGGACTCCCTTAAACTCAGAATGATGGCATTTTAATTATATGCTTTTGTATTCACTGGTACAAAGAACAAAACTCTATCCTGTCTCCTCTAGACCAACTCAAAAAAATGATGCCGTCATCTTCAATTCTCTTCTGCTGTTAAGTTTTGCTCAGAAATGTGCTGGAGTCTGCTATAATCATCTTAATAGCTAAAGCTGAGCTCCTCTGGCATGTCACGTGCTGTTCTAAACTGTGTATATATATATTAACTCATTTAATCCTCAAAACAACACTTGGAGGCAGGTGTATTATTTTACCATTTAGAGATGAAGAAACTGAGGCAAGACATGGGGGAGTGGAGTGTCTAAAGTCACCATACATGTAAACGGTAGAACTAAGATTAGGACCCAGGCAGTCTGACTCTCAAGCCCGGTTCTTAACCTCTCTGTCGTACTGCTGAAATAGTGTCTGTCTTTCCTGAACCCAAAAAATGCTCTTTGTTTGGTAGAGAATGGGGTTCTGAGCTGTGGAATTTAAAGTTGATTAAGTCTCAACCTAGGCTCAAATGTCAACACATTTTCTTTCTAGTTTGTGGGTGTTTTGAAGCAAATGAAGCCATCACCTGGAGTATAAGGGACAATCACATTAGGCATATGTAACTTCTCTAAACCAAAAAAGCCATTGCCGTGGAGTCAATTCCAACTCACAGCAGCCCTATAGGACAGAGTAGTAACCTTTATGGGAAGGAGCCCTGGTGATACAGTGGTTAAGCGTTCTCCTGCTAACCAAAAGGCCAGCAGTTCAAACCTGTCAGCCACTCCGCAGGAAAAAGATGTGGCAGTCTACTTTGGAACAGATTTACAGCTTTGGAAACCCTATGGGGCAGCTCTAGTCTGTCCTATAGGGTCACTATGAGTCAGAATCGACTCAGTGGCAATGGGCAAATCTTTACAGAAACA
>NW_004443965.1:10541916-10543008 GCF_000243295.1 Trichechus manatus latirostris
TGAGCAGTTAGTGAGACTGTGAGCCACTTGCCAAGCCTACTGCATAGCTATACACACCATAACCACCTCGTTTGTTTTATAGTGCTTGTTCCCCAAAGGGGTCTGTTACACACATCTTTTACATGAAAATAGAGCTAAATATAAACTTAATATGTGTTATTATAAAACTGAATATGAAAACCACGGTGGTACACAGAAGTGGTAGCTGGGATGAAAGCGAAGCTGCTTGGGGGGCCATTTTTGGTAGACTTCAAGGGAGAGGGCTCGAAAGTAACACACGAACAGTAACATGTGTCACCAGCACCCCCAGCCTGCTCCCAGGAACGAGCACTTGCCTAGAACTGACAGTTTGGGGTATTTCCCCTTGCAGAGTCCCCTCCTTTTCCTTGGCTTTAATTTGTACACAACTGCAGGAGTTACAAATCAATTCGGACTCTCTATTTATTTAGAACTGAGTTATTTGCTTTTGAAGCTGTCGTATCCTGATGTGTGTGATGTGTCTGCTGTCTGATCCCACGTTCTTGGGCCTTAAAAGATTGCTTTGTGCACTGAGAAAGGAGCCCCGGTGGCACAATGGTTAAGCGCTCGGCCACTAACCGAAAGGTTGGCGGTTGAAACTCATCCAGTGGCTCTGTCGGAGAAAGGCCTGGTGATCTGCTTCTCTAAACAGTACAGCCTAGAAAACCCTGTGGGGCAGTTCTACTCTGTCACATGGGTTGCTATAAACCAAAATCAGCTCGATGCCCCCAACAACAACATGGAGTGAGGACATTTTTCTTTAAGTTACTGAAACCATGCTACTCCAGCCTGAGGTCTCTAGAGGTACGGCAGGCGCCTGAGTGTACTGTGGGCGCTGGTAGGAAATGTGCCTGGGGAGGTGGGGTTAGTATGTGTCGTATAACCAGGGGCCAGGACTGGGGAGCAGCTTTCATCTGACATGGACTCTTCTATGCCCTCAGACACTCATTTGCCCTCCCTAAGCTACTCTCTGTAATTAACATACTAGCAACTGCCTCTATTGTGATACCACCACCACCACCAGGTGCCATCGAGTCGATGCTAACTCATGGTGACCTCGTGTATGTCAGAGTA
>NW_004443965.1:10544225-10546272 GCF_000243295.1 Trichechus manatus latirostris
AGCATTGCAATGAGAAGCACTGCTATGTGGTGGCACTCAATAAACGTTAGCTATTATTATTGGTTCCTTTCTCTCTCGTTGGCTCTCTCTCTGTCACACACACACACACACACACACACACACACACACACACACACACACACCCCAGGCACCATGAAATGTTGATGTAGACCAGGGTTCCTCATACTTTAATACACATAGGAATGATTGGGAACCTTGTTAAAACGCAGATTCTGATTCAGAATGTCTAGGGTGAAGCCTAAGATTCTGCATGTCTAACAAGCTCCACATGATGTCATGCTGTTGGCCCATGGACCACAGTTTGAGAAGTGAGGATGAGCTAATGTCCTTTTAGGACGTCCAGGAATAAAATGCCCTGAAATATGTGTAGATATAACCTATCATATGGATTCCTGTCTCTCTTGGGCAGTCTTGCATCACCCTGTTCATCAGTAACCTTTCATAAACACCTACTTCCAAGTGTATGACTGTGCTGGATTCTGGGAAATCAAAGTATTTGTTCTAAGACATGATTCCTGCCCTTAAGGTATTATATTCAACACCTAAAATAAAATGTAGGCAGCCACACGAAGAAGCCTTTGCTGGGTGCTAAATTAGGGCTGCAGACAGTCAATGTGAGCAAGACTCCAGGATATATTTTAAATCCTATAAGAACTAAAGTCCAAATCCTTACTTTGAAATGTTGAGGATTAACACATGCTCCAGATGCAGGATTGCATCAATAAGTCTTAATTTTTAATGTGAGAGTTGTGTACATATATATAAATATATACTCCCAGGGGCTATGTGATGTTGTGGTGTATTGTCAAGTTTTCGTTGCTGCAAGTTTTACTCATTACTCAGTAGTGGAGGAGCCTGAAGTTGAGGTATGGATCTCATCTGGAGCATAACTACACAGACTCACTGCCAAACCTCACCATTGTATCCATCTTTTAAGGAACATGTTTGTCTCGTTTTCCTGCATTTTGTGGGGCTTTTATCTCCTGCTTTATTTCATTCGAGATTATTGTTTGCTATGGAAATGGTGATGTCAAATTGATGTGAGTAGGGCTTGGGGCTATGAATAAACACAAAATAGTTCATCCCACAGGGAGTGCGTTATTATTAGGTTTAGGAGTGGCCCATCTCTCCCAAGCCCTGTGATTTGGATAAAATGGCCTGGTAGAGTGGGGTGGCATGTTGGGGTTGGGGGAAGTGCCCATCTGGCAGCGCAACGGTGAAGCACTTGGTGCCAACGGAAAGGTTAGCAGTTCAAACCCACCAAGCGGCTCTGCAGAAGAAAGACCTGGCAATCTGCTTCTGTAAAGATTACATCCAAGAAAACCCTACGGGGCAGTTCTACTCTGTCACATGGGGTCTCTATGAGTTGAAATCGACTCAACAGCAACTAACAACAAGTGTCTTGTATAGGCATATCAGCCCTACTGAAACAAGACCTTGTCTGCCTTCAGGAACAGTGGAGGATGAAGAGAGAGGTGACTTAAAGTGAGATTAAGATAAGTGGTGAAATGTTACAATAATTTCTTGAATTGTTACTGTCCTGGGAAGCAAACACTCTTTTTGGAGGTAAGCAATTTCTATCAAGTGGGAAAACTTTGGAATGGGAACTCCTGGAAAATGGGATTCTCTGGAGGTCCTCAGTGTTGAGCAGAACTGAGGTGGGCCAAGTCGGCCATGGGAAGCTGTGGGGCTAACAGAGAGCCTTTAGGCCTGGCTCATAGGAGGTAAACAGGACTGTCCAATAATAGCAGCTATTTTTTTAAAGCAGGTGCTAATTATGTTCCAAGGAGCCGTGGTGGCACAATGGTTAAGCACTTGGCTGCTACTGAAAGGTTGGCAGTTCAAACCTATCCAGTGGCTCTGCAGGAAAAAGACCTGATGATCTGCTTCGGTAAAGATTACAGCCTAGGAAATCCTACGATGTGGTTTTACTCTGTCACATGTGGTTGCTATGAGTTGAAAATTACAGGAACTAACAACAATCATGTTCCAGACATTATAGTAACTTTTATTGTAACCAATATTG
>NW_004443965.1:10547838-10554996 GCF_000243295.1 Trichechus manatus latirostris
AAAACATTTAAGCACAGCATGTTCCAGTCTTCTCCGTGACCCATTCTCCCTCTCAACACCCAGTACCTTCGTTCTGATCTGTGACCTCCCAGTGTGGTCTGCCACCGCATCACTCACCAGGTATTTGTTCCGGTACTGCTGAGTGTCTCCCTTGTGCCAAACACAGGGCCTTTGGTACAAGGTCAATGGGTCATTTAACCTGAGACCCCAGCTTGAGGGCAAAATTTGGCAAGGATGAGGCCTCATCACAAATGCTGATTTCAACCTTTAACTCTTAAGTTCAGGAACTGGGGTTAAGAGGGGTGAAGTTTGGAATCTTGTAAACTTTTCAGGAACCCCAAATCACACAATGCCTTTGATTTTTAACCCAGGTTAAAGGGCAATCCTAGTCACAGGTTGCCTGTTTGAGGCCTGATTTCTAGATTTCTTTTGGATTTATTTTCTTTCTGCAAGATACTCCATCTCCCTGCTGTCCTCTGCCACCAACTCTTTGCTTCTCCGCCCCTACCCAGGGCTGTGACCATGACCGTGTGGGCTGTATCCAGCACAACCGCAGGGGGCGCCATTCACATCAAGGCCTATGTGAATCAGATCATTGGTTCTTCAACCTGGCTGCACATTGCAATTCCTTAGGGGAACTTTAAAAATCATTGACGCCTTGGTTTCTTCTCCAGAGGGTCTGATTTAATTGGTCTGAGGTGCCACTTGAGCATGGGATTCTTTTAAGCTTCCCAGGTGATTACAATATGCAGCCATGTTTGAGAACCACTAAATTAGACTATTTAGTCTAATAATAATTACACAATGGGCTCAAACATACCAACGATTGTGAGGGTGGCGCAGGACCCGGCAATGTTTCATTCTGTTATACGTAAGTCAGTATGTGTTGGAGTTGACTCGATGGCAGCTAACATACAACAACAAATTAGACTACATGCTGTGAATGGCACCCACAGAGGATGTATGGTATACAACCCACATAGCCCTGCAAAGTGGCCCTGCCTGCCCCCATGCATGATCCCCAATGACCTGAAATTGCCAGTAGGAGAAATTATAAACTAAATACATACTTCTCTGCTTTTTATTCAGATTTTCCTTTGGTTTGTGATTGGGGTTGAGGAGTATGTAGGGACTGAGCCCAGAGCTGAAGGATCTCCTACACTTCCTCCATCCTGCTGAGGGGTGAGGGACCTAATCCTGCCGAAAATTGGGAAATTTTTTGAGCCCAGTTTTGGAGGCAGCCCAACTCTGGTGCTCTGCCCCGGGTGAGCATGCTGTTTTGATAGCCTGACTGAGAGACTGATTTAGGCCCTCGGAAGAATCTGGCTCGTTTCCCTGAGATCCTAGCTCATCTCCTGGTTATAAATCAGCCACCTTTAGCAGCTGCATTTTACTCTCGAAGGCCACAAGGGAACTGTTTAGTTTTTACTGAATTAGCAACTTAATTGCATCAAATATAGTTCTAATGCTCCAAAGAAGTTATGGCAGCTCCCAAAGGTGTCTGGCTTATCCCTATCCCTCCCCCCACTTCCAACTCAGGGAACAAGTTAAGCTCTGGAAAATTTGAGCTTGTTAAATTACAGCCTCTGGAATGAACTTACTTTATTTTTCATATGTCAATATCATCAAATCTTGCCATACGAATTTAATGTCACTATTTCCATAACAACTAATGTCCTCAAATGAGAAGATGAGGAAGACCAGATATCCCACAAAAACCCAGCAAAATGAGACAAATATGTACAAACAAGTCCTCGATGTCATGGTACAGTTAAAAGCTTGCCTATTTTACAACTTGGATGCTCTGTAACTCATTGATGGCCCTGCTGATGAGTGCAGCTGTCATTCTAAAATTCCAAGGGAAGCGTCTTTGGCAGAAACCTAGCATCTGGCGTGTGTATTTATACTTGGCATTTCAAAGTTAATATTTTTGGTTCAGCAGAGGGATTTAAAGCAAACATTTCTGAATAGTTCCAAATTACTGAGCAAATATTTGACTCCAGACTGAAATTAAAAGAAGAGAGAGAGCACCAAGTATGGAAGAGGCTGTTAGCTGCCGACCTAATATCTATTCTAACCCTTTTCCTTTGTAACACAACAACAACAACAAAAAGACTACATTTCCCAGTTTCCTTTGCAGCTAGGTATGCCCATATGACCAAATTCTATTCAATGAGGTATGAGTGAAAGTGTAACACGGGACTTCCAGGAAGGCTTTCTTTAAGAGAGTTGAAACAGCTGTGAGATGTGTCTTTTTTTCTTATCTGTTTCCTCCTTTCTTCTACTTAGAATATGGACATAATGCTGACACTCCAGCAGCCATCTTGGACCATGAGGTGACTTAGAAGAGGAAAGCCACATGGTGAATAAAGAGGAAAGTAGAAAGAAAGGAGCCTGGGCCACTAATGACAGAGGCACCAGCCCTATGCTGCCTACTTTTGTATTTTTCATATGTGAGAGAGGAATTAACTTCCCTTACTTAAGCTAATGTTATTTGAAGGCTTTTACTTATACAAAACCAAACCTAATCTTAAATGACACATTATGATAAGGTAACATTGATAGAAAAGCCGTTTCTTAAACTATATTAGCACATTTTTGCCATGTTGTTCCATTTGCTAGAGCCAACAGCATTAGTTCACTAATACTAAGTATATCCTTTCTTCACTTGTCAACATGATTAGGTTCCAAAGACCAGGTCATTATGCAAAATCAGCATTATGTGAAAATGGAGGATGACCACATCAGATCACAAAATGATCATTATATAACTGCCAAATTATGTCATTACTTAACTGCCAAACCATTGAGAATTGTGGCCCAGCCAAGCTGACACGTAACCTTAATTATCATAGCCAGCGTTACTTTTACCTCACACCTCGGCATTCGTTACTGCCAGACATACATCGTTAGTGTGCAAATTAGATAGTAGATTTTTTTTACTATTGTCATAAAGGTGAAATATCAGATAAAGAGATAATTGATAAGTGAGGAGAAGATGTAATTATGTAACTACTTCTTGTAGCTACTGGAACCACTGGAAGAAGCAGTTAGTTGCCTACCCAATATCCATTCTTGCCTTTTTTCCTTTGTAGCAGAACAACAGCAAAAAGACTACATTTCCCAGCCTCCTTTGCGGCTATTATGACCATGTGACCAAACACCTACTTGTAGCTCAGCCAGGTTAAGCAACTTGCCTAAAGGTACCCAGCTAATAAGTGGCAGAACCAATATTCTAATTTGACCTATCCTTCTACTTGGCTCTGCTTCCCCTCTTGGGTAACCATGAATTAATAACTACAGCTGACCTTCACCCAGCTCTGTAGAGTTTGCACAGTTCTTTATCAACACACATTATCACGTTTAATCCTCACGTTTAATCCTCACTAGCTATGCAACGGTCAGGCCTGGTTCCATTTTAATTCCTGAATCCACCCCAAACCTGAGGAGACTCATAGATATTTGCTTACCTCAAAGACCCTGCCCATTATGGAATCTGCTGAGCCTTTGTAAATAAGGCCTTTGTGTCTCTTTCCTTCATCTAGCCCCTACTTATGGCCTTGGGAGTCAATGATAACAGGACCGTGTAATAGGAGGGAGGAGACTGCCTCACATTCCACAGAAAGTTATCTTTGCTTAAAGGATTGTAGTTACAGGTGGTTTCATGGAATAGGTTTGTTAATTCTCTATAAATATATTTTCGAATCAGCCAGTTACTGTACTGGTAATGGTAGCATGAGAAAACACTCAATGACTGACATGGCTAATCAGAGAAATTAGATATGTCAACCCATCAACATTACGGACAGAGAGGCCTCTTTGTTTATTTGGCTCATTCTGGTTCCATGAGTGTGGGCAACAATGAAATTTACTCAACAGAATTTTATTTCCTGCCCTAGAAACACCAATTAAGTGACAAGTTGTTTGCTTCTCTCTCCATACCCAGAATAGTCTGTTATTTTATCCTGTAGTGGGCCTGCACAGAACTGTTAAGACTTCGTGAGGCTCTGGAGTGAGGTGCCTCAGGGCTGAGGTGATTTCCTCCATCAGCTGTGAGGGCTCTGAGGCTACCTATTCCAGAGCCTGACTCAGTGCCTGCCAGTAAGATGGACTTCACAAATCTTTGTTGCCCAACCGGTGGAACTAATTTCTGAGTGCCTATCATGCTAACCCTGAAGAATAAAGTTTGTCCAACATCACGTAACAGTGGTTGACATGGGAATAAAACCTAATCTTAAAAACATGCAATAAATAGTTATATAATCCATATAAAGGTGGATCTTTTGTGGCTGGTCTTAGCAAAGTGTCACATTTAAAGGAAAGAGTAGAATTAGGTTTTGCTACACATAATAGAAAAAACTCAAAATAATAGTGGCCTCACTTGGGTGCTAAACAAAAAGTCGACAATTCGAACCCACCCACCGCTCAGTGGGAGAAAAATGTGACAGTCTGCTTCCATAAAGATTACAGCCTTGGAAATCCTGTGGGGTAGTTCTACTCTGTCCTATAGGGTCGCTATGAGTTGGAATTGACTTGACGGCAATGGGTTTTTGGCATGGGTAAACAAGATTTAGAGGTTTATTTCTCTCTCATTTAAAAGAAGTTTAGAGTGGGCAGGCAGCATCACAGTCACAGTCAAAAGACCCAGCCTCTTTAATTTTTCTGCTCCATCTTTGTAAAGAGCGGCCTCCATCCTCAAAGTCACCTCATGGGGCAAGGTGGCTGCTGGAGCTTCTGCAATCACATCCAAGTTGTATTCCTCAAAAATGAGGAAGAGAAGAATGTCAAAATAGGAAGTTCAGCCATCTGTTCTCCTTGAAGTATGGCTTTCAGGAAAGAACTTAACCACATGGCCAAACTTAGCTGCAAGGGAGGCTGGGAAATGTGATTTTTTAACTGGGTATATTACCACTTCCTACTTCATTCCCACCCCAATAATATAGGCTGGCAGTTCTCAACCCGTTTGGTCTTGGAAACCCTTTACACTCTTAAAAATTATTCAGGGCCCAAAGAGGTTTTGTTTATTGATATTTACCATAGTAGAAATTAGAAACAGAAAAATTATAAAATATTTGTTTATTTATTTTAAAATTATAATTATAAACCCTTTATGTGTTAAATAACATATTTTCCAAAGCAAAAAAAAAAAATAGTGAGGAGGCTTATGTTGTTTTACACTTTTCAAATTTCTTTCAAGTCTGTCTTAACAGAAGACAGCCAGATTCTCATATCTGCCTCTGCATTTAATCTGTTGCAATATGTTGTTTTGATTGAAGTATATGAAGAAACTGGCCTCACATATACATGTACTTGGAAAAGATAGGAGTGTTTTAAAAGCTTTTTCAAATAATCGTGGACATTACTATTTGATACAATACCAAAATTCAACAAGCTATAGTTTCTTAAGCGTTACTTACAATGTGGAATCTAAACCATATCAATGAACACTTTGTACTCTATTAAATTAAAATCCATTGATCTATCCTATAAATTAAATGGATTTTTTAACTCATGTATGGTTTTGTAATATTATGTATTAGTCATGTAGAAAATATTTATTCACTGAGTTAGCCAGATCTTTCAAGCTTTGACACACTTCATTATAAAATATTTTAAAAAATCACATATTTTCATGCTACCATTGATATCAAAAGAAAAGTCCACTTCTCGGGAAGTTGTCAAATTCACAGTGACAGATGCAAGTTTTCAGAAATTCAAATTTTCACCTGACAGGTTGAACATTATCATTGACAACAAATATTGCCAGTTGTATTCCTTGAAATGACAGGCTCGCTTTGTTCTGTTTCGAGAAAATGTCTGCCCAATACACAAGTCTGAGTAACCATAGTGCATCTGTCATTATTTCAGGTAAAAATGATGTTCCATGAAAAACATGGCTAGTTCAGCTCACAACACAATCACAGAAGAGCTTTTCCCTGAGACAACAGGTACTCAAGGATTAAGATTTAATAAAATTAATATTTTTTACTACTTCACTAAGGATATTTTTAAGTGAACCGTTGGCATCAAGTCGATTCCAACTCATATGGCAAAGACGATAATAATTGCTAGAACACTTTGGTGCTTGTATTCATTTCCTTTGGCAGCTGTAACAAATTACCATTAACCCGGTGGCTTAAAACAACAGAAATTGATTCTTTTATAGTTTTGGAAGCCAGAAGTCCAAAATCAGTTTCACTGGACTGAATCCAGATGTTGGTAGGGCCATGCTCTCTTCTGAGGATCTAGGGGAAAATCTGTCCCTTCCCTCTTACAGCTTCGGTGGCTGCCAGCATTCCTTGACTTGTGGCCACATCACTCCAATCTCCACCTCCATTCCACATCACCTTATCCTCTTCTGTCTGTAAACTCTCCCTCTGTCTCCCTCTTGCAAACATACATGTGGTTGCATTTAGGGCTCAGCTGAATAATCCAGAATAATCTCCCATCTCAAGAGCCTTAAATTAATCACATCTACAACGACCCTTTTTCCAAATGAGGGAACATTTACAGGTTCCAGGAATTAGGATCGGATATCTTAGGGGGAACCATTTGTCAGTCTGCCACAGAGGTCTTTCCTTGATTTGTGCTATAGCACAGCAATTTGATCCACTACTGCTTTTGCATCATCAGTGCAAATGTCAACACAATAAAAAAGGCAAATAATGTTTTAGACTCCTTGTTTAGTTTGGACCTTGTAGGGCCTCCAGAAGGCCTCAGGGATCTGGGGACTACACTTTGATAACTGCAGATACAAGTGAACAAGTGTTGATTATACAAATAAAATTCTCTGCCACAAAGCCTCAGAAAGGAAGCTAGTCTTTTAAACTCTGAAAATGGGTTCACTTTTTTGGGGATGGAGGATGAGCTTTAAGCCTCATCAGTCTCAAATGAAGAATAAAAGCTTGAGACTCTATGACCCTCTGGTGAAGAGGCTTCTGCAAGAGTTCTGTCCCTGAGATCCACAGAAAAGTAAAACCAGTTGTCGTCGAGTCGATTCCAACTCATGGCGACCCCATGTGTATTAGAGTAGAACTGTGCTCCATAGGGTTTTCAACGGTGGTTTTTTTCAGAAGTTGATTACCAGGCCTTTCTTCTGAGACACCTCTGGGTAGATTCACACCACCAACTTTTTGGTTAGTAGCCAAACACTTAACC
>NW_004443965.1:10556381-10557606 GCF_000243295.1 Trichechus manatus latirostris
GCGGGAGAAAGATGTGGCAGGCAGTCTACTTCCGCAAAGATTATATATAGCCTTGGAAACCCTATGGGTAGGGCTTTGAACTGGTTCTTCCTGGTTTAGTCATGACGGACAAAGGGACACTGGAATGGACTCGAATTTGTAAAACGTGGGTGAACAGGAATGATAACTGGAACGGGAAAAATTACAGGTCAACGCCCTGCTAAAAACTTAATCTCCCTCTTAGAAAACAGGGGCAGCATGAACATTGCATACCAACCAAATCTCTTGATAGCCAGAGTCAGAAATAGCTGTGCCCCGTTCAAAGATGGCAGCCGACCGCGCTGCTTTGAGTGTGTGTCCCTCCCCACAGTCTTGGCAATAATCCAGTCTTCCACATTAGGCTCCTGCAAGGGTTGACTAGGTCTCTTCCGAGTCTCCCATTCCAGGGCTTCCACTTGTAATTTTTGCTGTTTCAGTTATCACTCCCCTTCACCCAAATTTTAAAAATTCGAGTCTGTTCCGATTTCAGTTCATCAGCCATGACTGAACCATTTCGAACCAGTTGGAAGCCCTGCCCGGGTGGCAGTTCTACTCTGTCCTGTGGGTCACTATGAGTCAGAATCAACTCAACGGCAATGAATTTTATGGGTTAATCTTTACAGGGGCAGATCGCCAGATCTTTTCTCCCGCAGAGACACTGGGTGGATTGGCACCGCCAACCTTTGGGTTCGCAGCTGAATGCTTAACCGGTGCACCACCAGGGCTCTTTTATATGCATACTACATATTTATCTACAAGTCTTGTGTGTATCTATTACTACGTAAGCAGTGGCGATGAAAATCATTTTACTCTAGGACGAAAGAAGATGATGTTAACAATAGAAGTCCGTGGAGAGAGATAATTTCCTTCTGTTCCTCCTCTATTCTAAAAATAATTTTATGAACAGATATGAATGTGTTAAAAAAATTATTAATTACCATTTATTAATTACCATAAAGGGTAAAATAGTAGCTGCAACAATGAGCTCAAACATACCAATGATCATGAGAAGGGTGGAGCACGGGGCAATGTCTCATTCTGTAATACATAAGGTCACCATGAGTCGGAGCCAACTCCAGGACAACTAACAGCAACAACAGGAAACTGAAAAATAAGTCATCCATCCTCCTCCCCAAAATGATTATTATTACCACTTCTTATGTATTCTTCAAGAGATATTCCATATATATTTAAAAAAATGAGTATA
>NW_004443965.1:10559347-10560556 GCF_000243295.1 Trichechus manatus latirostris
TGTCATAATGGTGTCGTATTTTTTAACTCCTCATCTTTTAAAGATACATAATGAAATATTTTCAGATGAAATCTTTTGATGGCTTTAATGTGCTTTTAAAAGTTCCAGTTGTGGGTTTGTGGTTGGGGATATAAGTGAAACAACATTGTCCAAGAGTCGAGAATTGCTGAAGTTGGGGGATGGGCATGTAGGGTCTCATACACTACTACTCTCTCTTGTTTTTATTTGAAATTTTTCATAATGTAAAGAACAAAACATCTAACGAGCTAGAACGGTCATTTGCTGTCTATTTGAAAAGCTTTTTGTTTATTTCTTTTACATTCGTTGTTAAACAGAAACTGAGCATTAGTTGTGTACAGGGCTCTGAACAAGGCGCTTTGATGGATGCTAGGTAGTAAGCTGTTCTCTGCACTTGAGGAGCTTGCAGGAGGGGAGACAAGCACATCTCCATAGCAGCGCCCAGGTGTGGGGGGCAGGGACACCTCTGAGATATAGGCCAAAACAGCCTCTGTGGTTTGTGCAGGAACCTCTCTTCTCTTGGTCAAAAGCTTCTCCTCCCCACGGTCACTGTGAGGCACTTGTTCGGGGAGAAACACCAGTCACCGAAAGGAGTTCAGCTTCAGCACAACCCTGCTCCACTGGTCTCACAGTAAACAAAGCCCAGGAGAAGCCCGAAAGGTCAGAAGCTGAAAACAGACACCCAAGGCCCAGTTCTTCACAAACAAGAGGCTTTATTTTCATACTGTACCAAAAGAAAGGAAGAAAGAAAAGTAGGGAGAGCATTTGAAGGACTGGTTTTGTAGTAGAGAGCCACTTTGTCAATTTGAAAGGCAGGCCTGTGCCTGGCTAAATGGGGAAAAGGGAATCAGAGGCAACTGAGGACCCAGAGAGCTCTGGGAAGGGAGTGAAATGCAGTCACAGGTTGCGCAATAGCCCAGCCCCTCCATTGCCCCAAGAGAAGAAAGAAAAAGTCATAAGAACTTTGTGAGAGCTTCTTTCCCTTGGAGTCTGTGCCCCAAACCAACAATCCCTTCCCTGCCCCATCCAGATCATCAGCTGTTATCACTCTCTCCAGCCGAAGGCTCAGCCCAAATCAGCTCACAGATGTTTCCAGATAATGTTAGGTTCTAAGAATCCTGTTTCCTTTGATTAACAAGGCCCTTTGGCTTTATTTTCAATTCTATATAGATTGCAAGATCTTGCCCAGCC
>NW_004443965.1:10561502-10563312 GCF_000243295.1 Trichechus manatus latirostris
GTGGTGACATGGCAGCTGTACTCTGTCTGATTCAACAGAACTCATCTAGGGGTGCATAGGGAAGTGTGTGAGTGCTGTGAGACCACTGGGCCCTGTGCGTTCATGTCTAGCACAGATTCCAGCCTGGGGTGGACCAAGAGCCCAGCCATGTACATCGCACATCAAGCTTCAACTTTGCAGAAGAGAACAGCAGCAGCCAAGAGTCACCGTGGCCCAGTGATCACTTATGGATTTGTTCACCTCATTGTCCTAGTATTTTTTATTTTGGGTGATTTAGCTAGCTATCTAATACTATTCTAACAGAAGACATTATTTTGTTTAATTTAACTTGTTTTCTATTTATTTATTTATTGCTGCCCTTAAGATACCCAAACTCCTCAAGGGACACTAGATGGCAATCAAGTCTTCAGGGATATGCAAGTCCCCCTTTGAGGCTGAGGGCAGGCACTGGGAAATCTCCAGTTGGGCCTATTTTTGCTTCCCGGCTTCCTGCCACCCCTACTCTCACCACTATGGAAACTCCCCGAGGTCTCAGAAAGGTGATCTTTCTCTTGGCTGCTGAAGTTAATTAACATTGAGACACCAGTGTCTTCCTGAACAGAAAGGGGTGAGTTGATAAACAGGTGACATTCCTGCTCCTGAACTTTACTCAGGGGATTTCTTACATGAGGGAATTAGACACTGTACCGGAAGGGAATTTCCCCATCCCAGCCTAATTTTTGTTAAGCTGAGTCATTTTACCTCCCACTTCCCATGGCCTTCCACCCCCAATAGTTGAATAATGTCTGCCTGGGTGGCTCAGCTGTCTAACTTCTGAGGGTCACAGCATAGAACAACTCAGTTGTCAGGTAACAATGACTAAAACGACTGCTCCCTTAGCATTTTAGTCTCTAGCGAGGGACTGAGTATATTTCTTCGTATGGGGGAGGAGAGTAGCAGGTACACTCCTCATCTTCCAGCTGTGTCTCTTCTAGCTGCTCCACACAAGTACTTGACCTGGAATGTCAACAGAAAAGACAGATGCATCACAACCCAGAGGGCCACTCACAGACAAAATGCCACCATCCTGGGCAGCAAAGATTTACACACTCTGCCACCTTCCTTACAAACACAGCCATGGACCATAACTGATATAGCTAGAGCAGGAGCACGCTCCAACACACACACCATACCTGTCATTCCCACCATCCACGTAAGAGGGGTAGTCCTCCTCATCATCAACAAATGCAGTGTTATCCTGAGGGTAGATGGTGTAGTACTGAGGAGGACTTGGCATGGCGGCCACTGCCCCTCCAGAGGATATAAGACCACACGGGTTCACCACTGGCTGCAGGTAGGCGGTGTTCATCCCAATGGGCTCCTGAGAACCATAAGGAGGAGGGATATACTGTACCACAGTGGCCCCATGGAAGGTGATGGGTTGATTGATGCCAGTAAAAACAAATGATTGTCCACCTGGTGTTTGTTCCGAGTCCAGGATCCTTTCCTCATTTTCTTTGCACAACTGGCAGGAGAGCATTTTGAACTTGCACACAGCAATCAGGATGAACGTCACCCCAACCGACAGCAGGATGGGCCCAAGGAGCTGGGTCCACTCAAAGTGGGATACACCTTGGTATTTGATCCAACCCATGACGGTGAATGTGATCCCCACCAGTCCCAGGAAGACGCCTGAGAAGAGCAGAGTGGCACCCGCCTTGTCATCATCTGACACGTGGATGTCAGTGGTACTGGGTGTGTAAGGGGTGACCGAAAACACGTTGAAAGGGAAGTCCTCCACACATCTCCTGCCCTGCTCCATTGTTCCTCA
>NW_004443965.1:10564237-10565449 GCF_000243295.1 Trichechus manatus latirostris
CCCATGCATACCTTGCTTATTGGGTAATCTATCCCTGCAAATCATAACTTCAGAACTTCAAAACAGCCCCACGAATTTCCCTCCATAAAATCATAACTCTAGCCCTCTTCCTTTTCTAGTCAGGTTTTATCCAAACAGATGTCTCTCTGTAGTGGTTAAATAGTGTATCAGTTCCCTTTTGCCATTAAGCAAATGATCCAGAAAAAGAGCTGCTCTTTTGCCCTAAGTCAGGGCTTCCCAAATTTCCCTGATGATAAAAATCACCTAGGCCACTTTATTTATTTACTTTTTTATTGTGGTAAATATATAGGTAACAAAACATTTGCCATTTCTACATTCTTCACATGTACAGTTCAGTGACAACATTCATCATGTTGTACAACCATCACCATTAACAGTTCTCAGATTTTTCCATCATCTTTAACAGAAGCTCAGTGCCCCCGAATGGGCTGCTTTTTAAAAAGGCAAAATCATGGTCCCCAACTCAGACCAACAGAATCAAAATTTCCAGGGGAGAAGGTTAGTAAATGCCCCAGGTAACTCTTATCATCAGGAAATCTTAGTAAATCCTGCCCCCAAGTTAATCCCAAATGCTTCTAGGTGACCCGGACAAAAAAACAAAAAACTCATTGCTGCCGAGTCAATTCTGACTCACAGCGACCCTATAGGACAGAGTACAACTACCCCATAGGATTTCCAAGGAGTAGCTGGTAAATTCAAACTGCCAACTTTTTGGTTTGCAGCCATAGCTCTTAACCACTACGCCACCAGGGCTCCTCTAGGTAACTAGATCTTTTTCCCTACCAAAATGCCTCTCCCTCCTACAGGACAAGGCTTGTCAATCAGGGATGGATTACCCAATAAGCAAGGTACCCAGCCCACTGACATCGTGTCAATTCCGACTCATAGCAATCCCATAGGGTTTCCAAGGCTATACATCTCTATGGAAGCAGAATGCCACATCTTTCTCCCGCGGAGTAGCCTGACACTCTTCAGGCTCTTGCCCCCTGAGTCACTGGGTGGTACAGATGGTTAAACACTCAGCTGCTAGACAGAAGGATAGTGGTGTGAACCTACCCAGAGGCCTTGGAAAACAGGCCTGGCAATATGCTTCCCTTGAGCTGGAATCGACTTGATGGCAACTAACAGCAAGTGGGCTGACACTCTTTTCAGGCTCTTGACCCCTGAGTTAACAGTTAAACAGTCCCTGGC
>NW_004443965.1:10565549-10566604 GCF_000243295.1 Trichechus manatus latirostris
CAGACTGCCTTCCTGTAAGCAGCCCATGAATGCAAAACTGCAGTGGCTTTCAGAGCAGGAAAGTCAGGAGATTCTCCATTTACACTTTCAAAGTCACCTTGACTCAGCCTTTCCCTCCAAAAGCTCAAACTCTGTAAATATGGAAAATAGCTTTTTTTTTTTTTTTTTTAAGAAAGCTAACGTTTATTGAACACTTACTATAGATCAGGCACAATTCTGGGCATTAATAAACATGGTATCATTTCATCCTCCTAACAACCAGGTGTAAGAGTCCCCAGGTGGTGGACACCTGTCTACTGACCAAAAGGTTGGCAGTTCGAAACTATCCAGAGGGGCCTCAGAAGAAAGACCTGGTGATCTACTTCTGAAAGATTGCAGTCATTGAAAACCCTATTGCAGTTCTATTCTGCATGATGGAAGAGGTCCAATGTAATCAACCTGCCACCAGGTTGCTGGCTGATCACCTCAAGGAATGGTGTCATATCAGGGACTCAGTGTTGGTCTCTACTGCTGGCAGACTGAGCACGCAGTGGTGGCTGTAGCCAAGTCGGCCTTGGTGAGTGGAAGACCATGTTGCTGAGCCCATGTATAACCTCCATCCCTGCCACCATGGCCACTTTGCTCATGAGCCCATTGGGCAATGACAGGAGTAGCTAGGGAAAGTGGATGACTAGTTTCCACAGAATGTGTCATCCTATCCACTTGATTGTTAAAATCATCCTCTTCTGAGGTCACCCTTTAGTAAGCATTCACGAGACACAAATATCTTGACTTCTTTGGCCCATTAAGAGAGTTCTATCCACATACCTATTCCCCATACCTCCATGTCTCCAATTTCCCAATCATGTTCCTTCCAAGTCCCTGACCATCCAGCCAAACCATTGGCCAGAGCCCATGAATCAGTATACAGTCACACATCTGGTCATTTTTCCTTCCAAGCAAAAAGAAAAAGCAGTTGAACTGCTTGACTTTCTGCCCATTGGGAGGATTTCCCTTAACCACTGTCCTTCAGGGAGGTCCCAGAAAGGGGCTGTAGTGCTGCCACTGTCCACTTT
>NW_004443965.1:10585597-10587155 GCF_000243295.1 Trichechus manatus latirostris
TCTTCATGTATGATGTCCTTGATGTCATTCCACAATTCGTCTGGTCTTTGGTCATTAGTGTTCAACACATCAAATCTATTCTTGAGATGGTCTCTAAATTCAGGTGGGACATTCTTAAGGTGGTACTTTGGCTCTTGTTGATTGTTCTACTTTTCTTCAGTTTCAACTTGAACTTGCATATGAACAATTGATGGTCTGTTCCACAGTCAGCACCTGGCCTTGTTCTCACTGATGATATCGAGCTTTTCCATTGTCTCTTTCCACAGATGTAGTTGATCTGATTCCTGTGTATTCCATCTGGCAAGGTCAAATATAATCATATATACTCACCATTTATGTTGGTGAAAAAAGGTATTTGCAATGAATAAGTCGTTGGTCTTGCAAAATTCTATCATGTGATCTCCAGCATCATTTCTATCACCAAGGTCATATTTTGGAACTACCAATTCTTCTTCTTTGTTTCCAACTTTCACATTCCAATCACCAGTAATTATCAAAGCATCCTGATTGCATATTTGATCCATTTCAGACTGCAGAAGTTGGTAAAAATCTTTAATTTTCTCATCTTTGGCTTTAGTGGTTGGTGCATAAATTTGAGTAATAGTCGTTTTAACTGGTCTTTCTTGTAGGTGTAAAGATATTATCCTATCACTGACAGGGTTGTACTTCAGGATAGATATTGAAATGTTCTTTTTGACAATGAACACAACACTATCCCTCTTCAATTTGTAATTCCCAGCATAGTAGACCATATGATTGTCCAGTTCAAAATGGCCAATACCAGTCCATTTCAGCTCATTAATGCCTAGCATATTCATCTTTATGCATTCCATTTCATTTTTGATGATTTCCAATTTTCCTAGATTCATACTTTGTACATTCCGTGTTCCGATTATTAATGGATGTTTGCAGCAGTTTCTTCTCATTTCAGTTATGCCACATCAGCAAGTGAAGGTCCCGAAAGCTTGACTCCATCCATGTCATTCAGGTCGACTCTACTTTGACGAGGCAGCTCTTCCCCAGTTGTATTTTGAGTGCCTTCCAACCTGAAGGTCTCATCTTCTGGCACTGTATCAGACAATGTTCCACTGCTATTCATAAGGTTTTCACTGGCTAATTCTTTTCAGAAATAGACCGCCGGGTCCTTCTTCCTAGTCTGTCTTAGTCTGGAAGCTCAGCTAAAACCTGTCTACCATGGGTGACCCTGCTGGCACTTGAATATCAGTGGCATAGCTTCCAGCATCACAGCAACACGCATGCCTCCACAGTACAACAAACTGACAGACGCATGGGGGGGTCAAGGTTAGAGGCCTCCCTTAAACTTGTACTTGACCACAAGAAAGTGTAGAAGTGATAACCAGACAGGGTCGGGGCAGGCTTGAGGTCAAAGACATGTAGAGGAGAGAGTGTGTGAGGGATGGTTGTATCTCCTTCTATGTACAAAAAAGCCTCAGCCCCCTTACCACAGAAGTCATGCAAAATAAGGAAGTAGAAATGAGTTCCATCCATTGAAGTGAAATTTCAAAGCACAGTGTTCCCACCTATTTGCAAACATGGT
>NW_004443965.1:10587705-10589651 GCF_000243295.1 Trichechus manatus latirostris
TTTTTCTCCCCCCTTGCAGCTGTTGTTTGAGGATATTTAGCATTGAAGCTTGGAAAACGTTTGTTAACTAAGCCAACTTTGTGAGTAACCTTTGTCATTAAAGTGAACAGTTAATTTATTCATGTTATCCAGAATTTGACCCTTTATACTGGTAGGATAATTTTTCCTCAATGAATAAAAATGATAATTCAGCCTTGAGTTCAGAAAATCTGGCCGGTAAGTTTTTAAAGTTATTAATCACTTCATTTTATATTTTTTGAAAAGCACGTAAATTCAACATACTATTTCCTTTTTAACAACATTATTTGGGGATGGGTCTCAAAGAATGCAGAGGCTGCTGAATAAATCTCAGGACCCCATCTTATTGAAAATTTCTACCAGTTATTATGCCATCAAGCCCTGGGCATGTCTTCACAGACAACATCACAAATGGAAGCCATCTCCCACCAGGGTCCCCCTCACTCTGCCCCTCTGTCTCCAGTTGCAGCAGAAATGGAACTAACTGAATCAGAGGCAAATTGAACATTCCTTAAAATGCAGTTAAGAAGACAAATGAAACAACTAAAACTAAATACTTAAAAGAAACAACATGTTGTTAGCTTCTGGTGAGTTGGCCCCCAACTTACGGCAACTTCACACACAACTGAATGAATCACTGCCCAGTCCTGTGCCATCCCTATGATGGGTTGAATGAATCACTGCCCAGTCCTGCGCCTTCGCTATGATGGGTTTCGGTTCAAATGATTTTGATTCACAGGGTTTTCATTGGCTTATTTTCAGAAGTAGATGGCCAGGCCTTTCTTCCTAGTCCATCTTAGTCTGGAAGGTCTGCTGAAACCTATTCAGCATCATAGCAACACACAAACCTCCACTGACAGCTGGTGGTGGCTGCCCATGAGGTGCATTGGCTGGAATTGAACCCAAGTCTCCCTCAGGGAAAGCGAGAATTCTATCACTGAACCACCGTTACCCCCATAAAGAAACAACTGAGGTTGGTCATTTAGCAAAATAATCATTCAGCAAATTGACCTATACTCATTATAAATACATAGAACAAAGACCTGTCTAAACCATTGCTGTCTATGCTTTCATCAAAATGTTAAAAGTTAATCTCAGTCTCTCACAAGTTGTTCAAATACAGCTTTTAGCACATTAAAATGCATCTTTTGATTAAGTGCACCCTTTTCAGTTTGGCTGCCTCTTTTGACCCAAATTCTTCTTCAGCCATGTCGAGAATGCAGGGCCCCCTCCTTCCACAATTTCTAAGCAGTCGTGAAACTGACCTTGCAGGATATTTCAGGCAGCATTGTATTTGCTGGTCTGATTGTGACTTACAATTAGAATAGACCTTAGTTCTTATTAACACATGTGCATATACTTCCAGACATTTTCTTTTACTTACACAAGCTTACACATTTTATAAAAATGGAATCACTTTAAATTGTATTATTCTTCAACTCTCTCTTTTTACCTAATAGCTAACATCATCCTTCCCAAGTCAATACATTTTTTTTAATGTTCTGGTAAAAATGATGGCTTGATGTAATTATAGCCTGGAGTTTCTCAAACAAGAGATGTCAAGATATCAACTAAGAGATACCAAGGATTAAACTCCTTTGCTTTTGCACAGTAACAAAATCCATAATTTGAGTAAGAATCCAGGGTAAGCTGTTTTTTAAACTTTGATAATGCACTATAGTGGCAAGGGTGTGGGAAAACAGAATCTGATTGAGAAAAGCATAACTTGGGAGAACTTTTTTTTTTTATTTTGGAGGGGATAATTTGGTAATATCTATTAAAGTGTAAAGTACACATACAATTCGACCCAATATCTTCTAGAATTGTAACCTACCTGTATACTTTAAGGAGCCTTGGTGGTGCAGTGGTTAAGAGTTATGGCTGCTAACCAAAAGGTTGGCAGTTCAAGTCCGCCAGCTGCTCTTTGG
>NW_004443965.1:10589751-10590830 GCF_000243295.1 Trichechus manatus latirostris
TGAGTTGGAATCGACTCGATGGCAACGGGGATTGTATACTTTTAAACACTTACGCAAAAGAATATCTTAGCATGATAGACAATGAAGCATTGTCTGTAATAATAAAGGACTCATGCCCATTCTACTGACAGTCCATGGTATATTCAATAGCATGTTTACTATGCTACTGTTGGCAAGGGGAAGAGGTATACTTGTAATTGCATGTATATGCATAAAACACACGGAAAGGATGCACAATAAACTGTGAACTGGAAGGGTGTTCCAATTATCTGTTGCTGTATAACAAACCATTCCAAAACTTTATAGCTTAAAGAACAGTTCTGTGGACTGACTGAACTTTGCTGGGCAGTTGGCCAGGGCTGCAGTCATTTGAAAACTCAACTGAGCTCGATGTCTAAGATGGGTCACTCACATGGCTGGCAGTTGAATCTGGCTGTCTGCTGGGAGCTCAGCTGGGGTTGTCAACTGGAGCACTTAACTGTGATTTCTCCATGTGGCTTGGGCTTCCCCAGAATATGACTGGATTTTCAGAGGAAGTATCCCAGGAGTGAGTGTTCCAAGAGTCCCAGGTGGAAGCTGCAAGGCATCTTATGACCTACCTTTGGAAGTCCCAGAATATCACTTCCATTTCATTCTATTGCTCAAGCAAGTCACTAAGCCAACCTAGATACAAAGGGGAGGGAATTAGACTCTACCTCTTTATAGGATAAATGTAAAAGTCACATTGTAGAAGGACATATAGGATAGGGGATATTATTCCTGCTATTTTTGGAAAATACAACCTTCAACAAAGGGTTATTTACTTTCACTGTTTGGCCTGTGATACTGCTTAAAGTTTTGCCCATGTGGACATTCAGGTATATTCCAAGATTGTAGATCAACCATGTTTATATACTCATTCACGTATGGTTGGTTTGTAATCTTATCCTTCTTTACTGGCAAATCCCCGATAGGAGCCACAGGGAGCAACACCGTCATGTTGTTGTTGGTATTAGGTGCCGTCAAGTCGGTTCCAACTCAAGAACCGTATGTACAACAGAACTAAACACTGCCTGGTCCTGCCCCATCCTCACAATTGT
>NW_004443965.1:10591506-10592464 GCF_000243295.1 Trichechus manatus latirostris
TCTTCTTCATATAGTCCAGCTTCTTAGATTATTGGCTCAGCATACAGATTGAATAAATATGGTGAAAGGATACAACCCTGATGCACACCTTTCTTGATTTTAAACCATGCAGTATCCCCTCGCTCTCTTCGAACGACTGCCTCTAGATCTATGTACAGGTTCTGTATGAGCACAATTAAGTGTTCTGGAATTCCCACTCTTCGCAATGTTATCCATAATTTGTTATGATCGATACAGTCAAATGACTTTGCATAGTCAGTAAAACACACATAAACATCTTTCTGGTATTCTCTGCTTTCAGCCAAGATCCATCTGACATCAGCAATAATATCCCTCATTCCATGTCCTCTTCTGAATCTGGCTTGAATTTCTGGCAGTTCCCTGTCAATGTACTAGTGCAATCGCTTTTGAATGATCTTTGGCAAAATTTTACTTGAGTGTGATATTAATTATATTGTTTGATAATTTCCCCATTCCGTTGTATCACCTTTCTTTGGAATGGGCACAAATATGAATCTCTTCCATTTGGTTGGCAAGTAGCTGTCTTCCAAAATCTTCCAAATTTCTTGGCAAAGATGAGCGAGCACCTCCAGTGCTGCATCAGTTTGTTGAAACATCTCAATTGCTATCCCATCAATTCTTGGAATCCTGTTGTCATGGATTGAATTACATTCCTGAAAAAAATGTGTGTATCAATTTGGCTGGGCCATGATTCCTGGTATTGTGATATTCCTATATGTTGTAAATCCTGCCCCTATGATGTTAATGAAGGAGGATGGGCAGCAGTTGTTTTAGTGAGGCAGGGCTCAATCTACAAGATTGGATTGTGTCCTCAGGCAATCTCTTGAGATATAAAAGAAGTGAGCAGAGAGACAGGGGGACCTCATATCACCAGGAAAGCAGTGCCAGGAGCAGAGCGTGTTCTTTGGACCCGGAGTCCCTGCACAGAGAAGCTCCT
>NW_004443965.1:10593762-10605651 GCF_000243295.1 Trichechus manatus latirostris
GTTCTGATTATTAACGGATATTTGTAGCTGTTTCTTATTTTGAGTCATACCTCATCAGCAAATGAAGGTCCTGAGAGCTTAACTCCATTCACATCATTAAGGTCGACCCTACTTTGAGGAGGCAGCTTTTCCCCAGTCGTCTTTTGAGTGCTTTCCAATCTGAGGGTCTCATCTTCCGGCACTATATCAGACAGTGTTCTGCTGCTATTCATAAGGTTTTCATTTTTTCAGAAGTAGACTGTCAGATCCTTCTTCCTAGTCTGTCTTAGTCTGAAGCTCTACTGAGACCTGTCCACCAAGGGTGACACTTTTGGTATTTGAAATACCAGTGGCAAAGCTTCCAGTATCATAACAACTCGCAAGCCCCCACAGTACGACAAACTGACAGGTATGTGGTAGACACTGTCATAATCATCAATGATGTCAAGTTGTTCTGAACTTTTCTGAATTTTTTGCAGTTTCACTGTTTTTCAGACTTACACATCCAACTTCCTGTTTTTAACCTTCAATCCACATTCCCAGTTAAAAATTGTGATTTTGAAATGATTATAGTACAAAGAGATGAATGAAGAATGACATTAAAACCACCAAAACAGTGTTCTAGCGTTATCAGAGATCTGTAGTAGGAAGTGAAACTCAGTATGGTATGTATTTGTGAATAAAACATTTGATTCAGCACATTATGGCAGGAAATAAATTGCTCTGTGGAAGCCAATTGTGTGTGTGTGTGTGTGTGTGTGTGTGTGTGTGCAGTCAAATGGTTTCTTAAAAAGTTAGGTAAAGTGACAGTTCATTTTTCAAAACTCTAGCTGTTCGGGCTATGATTCTGCAATATAATCTGTGTCCACAACAATGTAGAACATATTCACTTTGATTTGACCATAGATCAAATACAACCAGGTTCTCTGATATCACAAAAAAAAAAAAAAAAAAAAAAATTTCAACCACTTATAGCACCTAAAAAGCAAAACTAACTCATGAGCTTGGATGACATAGAAAAACAGAATCTGCTAGTTTTGCTTGCCAATATTTATCTCGAAACCCCTCAGGGTTCCCAAAATTTTTTAAAAAATTCTTTTTTTCCTTCTCAAACTTTTGTGTAAAAAATTAAAGCACATGGCTTCCGCTACCCCCAGCACACTGTGGTTGGAGGAGGTGAGTAGAGGGTCAATAAGGGAGACTCAGAGGAGAAAAGAAACAAGCAGATGACGGTGTCTGGAGGTCTCACCGTGTGCAGTAGGACACCCTATCTGTAGCCATCATCACCCTGCAATTCTGAGAAGATCAACAAAATCAGAAAATGTCTTGATGCATGATTGGATTTTTGAGAAAACTGGCTCATGGCTAAACTCTGCATCCAGGTTGATGAGGGGGGAAACTGTGTCAGAATGCACAGTTCCTGATGCTGCTCAGAAACCCAGGAGATGGACTGGTCCTGGTGTCCCCTACAAGGCAATACTTCCTCCACAACATGATCATTAGGGCTGGGAGCACCAAAATCAGGCAGCTGCCCATGGAGAGGGTATCTAGGGTCAAGAAGCCATGCTCTGCCCAGCTCGGTGTCTTTAGAGGGCCAAGGTTGCAGACTTGCAGTGAACATGAGCAAGGATGGGGGGAAGGCAGGCCACATGTCCACTCAGCTGGACCCCCCTCAAAGACTTGTGGGATGGTAAGGGCCTGGGATGAAACAGATATAGAACCTCAACCCTAAGGGATGCACCTCTAGTTAAATGAATGTTAGGTGCCTGTAAGTCAATTGTTGTTAGCTGCCATGAAGTCAGCCCCGACTCATGGCAACCTTACACAATGAAATGAAATCCTGCCTGGTCCTGCACCATCCCCATGATTTGTTGTGGATCGGATCTGTTGTGATCCATTGGGTTTCCATTGGCTGATTTTTTTGAAGTAGATTGTCAGGCCTTTCTTCATCTAAGTCTAGAAGCTCCGCTGAAACCTATTCAGCATCACAGCAACACGCAAGCCTCCACTGACAGGTTGTGACTGCACATGAGATGCGTTGGCCAGGAAGCAAATCTGGATCTCCCTCGTGGAAGGTGAGAATTCTACCACTGAACCACCACTGCCCCTACAATAAGTCAGTTAAGGTGGGCTATTTGGAGGAAATCTCAATAATAATAGGAATTATCTATTGCTAACATGCTGTATTCAATTGAATTATGCCTATCATGGCAGATCGTTATATTAACCTTTTACAATAAAAAGACACCAGGAGGTTAAATCATAGCTACAGTATGATCATGTTGAAAATTAAAAACAGTCCCCTTGTATTTCAGATTTTACTTTGTTACAAGAATATTTTGGGGTACAGATTATTGCTGTGTGGATTTTGTGCATTTATACCATCTTCTAGCTTGAAATTCCTGATATCCCAGTAAGGGAGTAAGGAGCGCTGTCCCTGTTTGATAGATGATTAATTTCTGGAACAGGAAAGTATGTGATTTGACTGAGTAGCAGTGCAGGAGGACAACCTGTTACCCTAAACTGTTTTTAAACTGCTCTTCCATGAAGGGCATGTGCCTGCGGATGAGAGATCAGCCTGTGTTCTTGAGCCACGCTGAGGGGCGGTTGGGCAAATAGTTCGCAGGTGTTCTAACAATGCTTTTTTTTTTTTTTTCCGACTGGCCTGAACGTTACCTGATGGGGCTGAGATGTAGGTCACAGTCACTGCCCTTTTCGGCAGTGAGGTGAGCCTCCGGGGACACAGCTCCTGGTCTGAGGAACTTCTGGATGGGGTAGGTCTGTGTTGGACAGTGGCTCCCTTCTAAACTCAGGAATTTATGTGCTTGTGTGTTTTTTTTTATGGCTGAGCAACAAATTAGCACAGACTTAGCAACTTACAACAACACTCATTTATTAGCTCACAGTTCTGTGATTCAAAGTCCGTCACGGTTCAGCTGGATTCTTTGCTTAGGATCTCACAAAGCCCAAGTCAAGGTGTTAGCCAGTCTGGGCAGTTATCAGAGGCTCTAGGGAAGAATCTGTTTCCAAGCTTGTTCAGGCTGTTGGCAGAATTCAGTCCTGTGCAGTTCTAAGACTGAGGTCCCAGTTTCCTTGCTGGAGGTTACTCTCTGCTCCTAGCAGAGCTTAGAACAGTTTCGGAATGGTTCAGTAATTGCCAACATAAACTGAGGGCAGGGTATGCATTGCCTAGCAACCAAATCTGTTGCCCATAGGATTTTGACTGGAGTAGGAAACAAATACTGGGGCCCACTCAAAGACGGCAGCCTACCTTGCCACTTTGAATGTGTGTCGCTCTCCACAGTCTTGCCAATAATCCAATCTCTCGCATTAGCCTCCTGAAACTTTCTGGGTCCATGGGGGAGATTAGATTATCAGCAGGACTATGGAGACGGACACACATTCAAAGCAGGCCAGTCTTTGAGCAGGCACAGCTGTTTGTTTCCTAAACCAAAAACCCATTGCCATCCAGGTGATTCTGACTCACAGCAATCCTATAGGACAGAGTAGAATTTCCTCACAGGGTCTCCAAGGAGTGGCTGGTAGATTCGAACTGCCAATCTTTTGGTTAGCAGCTGAGCTCTTAACTAGGGTTCTGTTGGTTTCCTACTCTGGTCAAAATCCCACAGGCAACAGATTTGGTTGCTATGCAACACATACGCTGCCCTCCTTTAGGTTGGCAATTACTGAACCATTTGGGTTTGAAGCCCTGACTCCGAGCAACCACCAAACTTCCTTCTCACATGGCCGCTGTGTTTTCAAACCAGCAATAGCAGTTTGAGGCCTTCTCATGCTTCGAGTCTCTCTGACTTCCCCTTCTACCTTCCCCTCCAGCCTTCCTCTTCTGCCACCACCAGCCGTAGAAAGTCCTCTGCTTTTAAGGGTTCATGTGATTAGATTGGTGCAATTGTTTAGGTGCTCAGTTACAAACCAAAAGGTTGGTGTTTCGAATGCACCCAGAGGTGCCTTGGAAGACAAGCCTGGCGTTCTTCTTCTGAAAGGTCACAACCTTGAAAACCCTATGGAGCAGTTCCACTCTGCACAAATGGGGTTGCTATGAATTGGAATCCATTTGAGAGAAATTAGGAGCAACAATAACACTGCATGTCTACTGAATTAGAACCTGTCACCGTGGGGCCCTGAGAGCTATCTGTGTTTTAGTCCTCCAGGTGAGATCTTGCCGAAGTTTAAAAACGATTTCTCAAAGGCAAGTCCTATTTTCTTTTTGGTGACAATTAAAAGTGGGTAGAGGTCAAACAGACTAGTTAATCTCTAAAATGACTTCCACTTCTAACAATTTGAGTCTGTTATTATGAAAATCATTACACTATATAAAGCAAAGGGAACAGTACGTATCATCTTGTTTGCGTGTGTGTGTGGGAGGGGCTTACACATGTGTAGCGGTCAAGAGTACAGGCTCTGGAGTGTTTCCTGGGATCAAATCCTGGCTCAATCAATTACTAGCTTGATAACCTGGGTCACCTGCTTACTCTCTGAACCTCAGTTTCCTCATTTATGGAACAGGCTAATAATAATTCCTTCTTCGAAAGGTTATGAGGATCAAGTGAAATGATAGAGAGAGCACTTAGATATTAAACTCAATGACTATCAGCTATAATGATTTTATCTTGCTAAGTTTCTTCAAACTTTCTCCTTGGGTACTTGAGGAGTTGCATCCACGGCTGAGCTGGAGCACCCGGGCCCCTGTTAAGAGGCCTATAGGCAGCCCAGATGAGTCATTGCCTGGGTACTGACAATTAGCTGTTACTAGACCTGAAGGTAAAGGTGAACCTCCTCTGACTCTTACTAGTACCAGTTGCCATTGAGTTGATGCCAACTCATAATGACCCCATGTTTTTCAGAGTGGAACTGTGCTCCATAGGGTTTTCAATGGCTGATTTTTCAGAAGTCGATTTCCAGGCCTTTCTTCTGAGGCACACTGGGTGGACTCAAACCTCCAACCTTTTGGTTAGCAGCTAAGTACATTAACTATTTGCAACACCCAGGGACTCCATCTCCGACTCTTAGGGTCAGTTTAAATCCTGTCACTGCAAAGGAAGTGATTTGGGTAAAGTGTGTGCATAATCCTATAACTGCATTTACCTTCTCTGGGAAGTTCATAAAACGCAAGGTGGAAACAACACATCTGAACGCTGAAATCAGCCAAGATGTGGAGAGTGGGGCTGGAAATACAGTATGTCTTTGTTGTGTGCGTATTTTGTTTGTTTTTTGTTTTTGGTATTTGTGTGTGTGTGTGTGTGTGTATCTGGTATTTTGTCACTTGGGTTTTGTTTGGTTGCATCTGTAAAGTAACAGAAATAGTTAAAGCCTAAAATAGAGTCAAGATGTACCTCTGTATAGAGTTTAGGTGAGGAAGTGCGTCATTTGGGGGAACAAAAGCACCCTGACTTCATGGGACTCCCCAGACAAGGTGCGAAGGATCTTGCCAGGGTTTGCTTAGAGTTCTGAATGGAGGCTAAGCCACTGTTGAGCCAGAAACATGGGAGAGAAGAAAAGAGCCTCCTTCAGCAGAGCCTGTTTCCTCTAAGAGGATCTCTGTTCTTCTCCCTGACAGCTGTGCTCTTGGTGGGGCTGACGTGGGAGGGGAAGGCAGAGGCCACCCAGCATGAATAGCTGCTGCCTGAAATGGAATCCATTCCCCCAGCTGTAGCCAGGCAGTGACATGAGGGACCGAGCCCCACAGCTGCTCCCCACCCACTGACTGTTCCCAGGCACCACATGGCTTCTTTAGCCTCAGTGCCACCAAGAGAGCTTCTCAGCCAGTGAGACATTGCTCTGCTAATAACCACAGGAACTCTCTAGGCGGGATGCCGTCGGGTCTCCTCCACCTTCTCCGAGTCACATCAACTGCCGGCTGTGGGGAGAGGAGTCAGAGCTGGAGGACTAACATTATTGGAGGTGGGGTCGTAAGTAGCTGCCATGCTTTTCTGTTCCTGATGAAACATGAGCCAGAGCCAGAGAGCTCTTCCTCCTGCCTCCCCTTGGAGAATGTCTACCAGCTTCATGCAGGTGAGTTCCCCTAGAGAAATCTCATGGGACTGCAGATCTGGTAGGTTTTTGGAAGGCCTCCGAGCACAGAGTTAGAGGGCCAAGACGCATTCACAACTGTTCATGGCATACAATACTTTATTTACTCCCCACTTATGTCCTCTACGGAGCCCTGGTGGTGCAGTGCTTAAGAGCTAGGCTGCTAACCGAAAGGTCAGCAGTTTGAATCCATCAGGTGCTCCTTGGAAACATTATGGGGCAGTCCTACTCTGTCCTATAGGGTCGCTATGAGTTGGAATCAACTCGACGGCAACAGGTTTGGTTTGGTGTGGTTTTTAATGTCCTCTACATATAAATCCATTTGGTTCCCTTCATGCAGGCCAAAGTTTTACAACTTTGGCATGATTAAAGATACTTTCTCCTTCTCTCTATAACTCTCCCACCAATAATTCAATGCATGTTAGCAATAACTCTGGATAACAGAGTGTACTACAATATTAAACTATGCGCCTAGCATGTCACTACAGAAGGAAACTTGGGAGACCAACACACAGCACTACAGGGATATTTTAAAAATGATGCAGAGTAAGAAATGTTAGGAATCAAATGAGGTCTACAGCATAGTATAATTAATGTATTTAAATTAAAAATATATGCACAAACAATATTCATGTCTTATAAAATGACTTCTGTGTTCAGAGACAAATATTCACATTTATGTGGTTGCCTATCAGGGAGAAAGGGATTAGTGTTTGGAATGGAGAAGGAAGGGAGGGAGGGAGGGAAAGAGATGAGGGAATAGGAGGGAGGAACCTTGTTCCAACATGATGATAGCAGACCATGTCTTGAAGAGTTTGAGTAACTCAGTCGTCTGCACCTAAAATTCCAAAACAAAAGTAAAAAAGGAAGCAATCCCTCATCTAGACCTTTCATTTTACAGATGGAAAAACTGAGGCTCAGAAAGATGAGCTGTTTGACTCCAGGTTTTTGTTGCCACTCAGTGGCAGAAACCAAGTATTCTGACTCCTACTTCACTGCTCTTTCTACTACAGCATATGGCTGCACATGTACTTACAATTCCTCGATTCCTTCCCTTCAAGTGAGTAATTCATCTGGTTATAGTCCTAACTAGAGAGGTTTGTTGTTGCCAGCCCAACTCATAACCCCTCCTCAGAGAAGCTACCCTACCTGCCCCGGCTGAAAGATAGAAGCCTTTCTGGAAACCAGGTGGCCCAGATTGTACTATTTTGACAGATTGACCTGAGACTGGTATCTGATCCAAGGGCAGCCTTCCACAGACAGGGTGTAGGTAGCCAACTATCCTGGTTTGCCTGGGACTGAAGGGGTTCCGGATGCAAGACTTTCACTACTAAAACCAAAAAAGTTCTAGGACAAATGGGACAAATTAGCCACCCTAGCTAGAAGGGACTGAAGATCTCTGTTGCCCGGTTCAAAAATATAACATGGGCTATCAGATTCTTAGAAGCTGGGAAACTAATAGATTCAGGCAGCTGGCTGAGAAAAAAAGTATCATGATATAGTAAGAGGGCAGGACTGTTGAGGAAATGCCATATTGTCATATATAAACAAAACTTAAAAGCAGAAACCATGAGTGAGTAGAGGACACTGGTTGGCCAAGAGAAGAAAAAAGGCCCTATCTTTGTTCAGAGAAAAACAGACCTGCCCCCAAGAGAATGACTGTGCAGCTGATGGGATAAAACTCTCGTATCAGTGTTTGAATAATCCCCATGTCTCAGCCTTCTACTAAGCCCTACAAATGCACACCTTACAACAAACCCTTCTCTGGAACTGCCTGCATTGGCCTTCTGTTCCTTGTGATGACATGAGTCTGACCAGGGGGATTATCTGTTAGGAACACTGGCTTTCAGTAGCTTCTTCTTTAAAAATTACCATGGCCAGTTTCTGATCCCTGTGGAGATTCTTTCCAGATGCTTCTGCTTGTGGTTGCTTCTGCTTTTACTGCCCAGAAGAGGGTTACATCAGGAGATGCTTCTCTTCTCTATTAAATCCAGTTCTCTCCAGACCAATGCTTCTTGTTTTTCAAATTAAAAAGAAACAAGCCGGTCACCAGGGCTCAGGACAGAGAGAAGGGATAAATAGGGGACCTCAGGGTATGTTTAGGGTATTGAAACTATTCTTCATGATAGTGTCACGGTGGACACATGGCATTATGCATTTGTCAAAACCCCTAGGACTGTGCAATACAGAGTGAACCCTAGTGTAAGCTATGGACTTAGTTAATAATAATAATGTATCAATATTGGTTTATCGACTATAATATATGTACCACACTAATGCAAGATGCTAATAATAGGGGAAATTTTGCATGACTGGAGGGAGTATATACAGAGGGAGTACATGAAGAGAGAGAGAGCTGCCTAGCTAGCCCCAGCTGCTTCAGCCCCACTCTGTTACAGCTCTAGCAAGCAACTGATTACAACTGCCTGAGAGACCTTGAGCTGGAAGTGACTGGCCAAACCCCTCAGTAATTCCTGACCGACAGACCCATCGTATATAAAAGATAATAATTAATGATTGCAGCTGTTTGAAGTCACTAAGTTTGGAGGTGATTTGTTATACAGTAATAAATACCTGGAACAGCTGGCCTTGAAGAAGTAATAAAACTTAGGACCTAGTCTCTCCTCAGAACCAAGGCTGCCGGCAGCATGAACAGAAGGACCTAGCTAAGCGCAGTAGTAGGCTGCCCCACACCAAGATGAGAGTATAATACTATATCTACATGAAAGACAAATTAAGGAATGTCCAATCTCTTAAAAATAATTCTTCAGTTTACCAAAGGATTCACAAAAATGTTCTTTTTTAAACGTAACTACTTCAAATAAGTTGAAGAAAGTTATTTTTATTTACAAAAATTTATTTAGACTCAATCTTTCAGAAACACATCAGTACTAAGTTCTTCTTACGCATGGCCCAGCATGAGCAATTTCAATGGCTGTGATCTGGGTATTCTAAGCAATGAAAAACCCTGTCAGCCAGACACATAAAGGGCATACAGATAAATGAAGCAACACTAGACTGTACAAACACGCAAAGAGCAGAGCCCCTTTGAGGATGGAGGCCAGAGAGGGAGATATTAGGGTTGCACATTTTTCCTTTAACAGGAGAATTTTCAAATTTTAGCTGGGCACACAATTGTCTGGGAGAGATTACATTTCCTAATCTGTTTTGCAACAAGATGCAGGCATGTGACTAATTTCTGGCTAATGGGTGTGAGTGATATGTGGTACTTCTGGGTGATGCCCATAAAAGAAATGGGCACTGCTAGCCCTTTGCCCTTCCCCTGACTGCAGTGCAGACTGAAGGCAAGAGTTGCTTGCCATCATAGAGATGGAGTCAACATGGTGCTATAGACAGAAACACCATAACACCCCTCTGCAGCAAAGACCTGAAAAACTAAGTAAAACAGATACAAACATCAGTCCTGGAACCCTAAGTACCAAATGAAGGAATAAAGAACTTGATCAAGAACCGAATGGAATAAGAAACTGACAGAGAACAGAGAACGAGGACAGCTACAGAGCCGAGGTCCCATACCAGCTAACATGGCCAGATTCATCACGTTGGGCTACAGACACCAAAGAACTCAGACAGGGAGTACGGGAAGGCAACTTCACAGAGCTCCCAACAGGAGACAGAGCACCCAGTAACCAGGGTGGGCCACGATCGCTTGGCCAGAAAGATACCAGCTCACTGCTGCATGGATTCGCCATCTTGGACCTGAGCAACCAAGGAATTCAGACAGGGAGTATGGGAAGGCAACTCCATGGAGCTCTCAGCAGGAGACAGAGCACCCTGTAACCAGGCATACATGCTTTCCCACCCCCCATGCTTCTTCCCTCTGCGTGGCCTCTGATGCTTTTCAACGGGTCACGGTCGATCAGCCAGAGAGACATTAGCTCACTGCTGCCTGGGTCTACCCTGCCCCCACCATTTTTGTTTTGTTTTCTTTTTTTAGGTTTTATTTTATTTTATTCTGCTTTAGGTGAAAATTTATAGCTCAAGTTAATTTCTCATACAAAAATTTACACACGTATTGTTTTGTGACACTAGTTACAATCCCCACAATGTGACAGCACACTCCTCACTTCCACCTTGGGTTCCATGTGTCCATTCAACCAGTTCCTGTTCCTTCCTGCCTTCTCATTCTGCCTCTGGACAGAAGCCACTGTTTTCCACCCCACCTTTGGCTTTTTTTTATTGCTTCTCTCTCTCTCCCTTCCTTCCTTTCCTTTTTCCCACCTAGCTAACCCCGTGTGCCATCCCCTCCCCTTCTTGACTGGCTATGACACTGCCTTTGCTGTGTCCCAAAGGTTTTTATATGATGTGTTTTCATTCTCATTTAATTCTAGGAATTTTTTTTATTCCATCTTTGATTTATTCTAATACCCCGTGGTTTTTAAGCAGGATGTTATTCAGTTTCCATGTATTTGATTTTTTTTGTTGTTGCTCTTCCTGTTATTAATTTCTACTTTGATCTACTCTGATCTTTGTGATCAGAGAAGATACTTTGTATTATCTCAATGTTTTGGTTTTGTTGATTCTTTCTATTTTTCTATTGTCTAACTCATTTCTTTCTGCTCTGATCTTTATTATTTCCTTTATTCTAGTGGCTGTGGGCTTCTTTTGCTGTTGTCTCACAACTGGACCAACAAGCAACATCATGATAAATGGAGAAAAGATCAAAGTTGTCAAGGATTTCATTTTACTTGGATCCACAATCAATGCCCATGGAAGCAGCAGTCAATAAATCAAATGATGCATTGCATTGGGCAAATCTGCTGCAAATAGGGATAGTTTTACCTCTTCCTTACCAATTTGGATGTCCTCTTCACTTTTAACAAGCAAGGTTGTGTCATCTGCATATCGCAGGTTGTTAATGAATAGTCCTCCAATCCTGATGCCGCATTCTTCTTCATACAGTCCAGCTTCTCGGATTGTTTGCTCAGCGTACAGATTGAGTAAGTTTGGTGGAAGGATACAACCCTGAGGCACACCTTTCCTGACTGTAAACCACACAGTATGCCCTTGCGCTGTTTGAACGGCTGCCTCTTGATCTATACACACGTTCCTCATGAGCATAATTAAGTGTTCTGGAATTCTCATTCTTCACAATCTTATCAATAATTAGTTATGATCCACACAGTCAAATGCCTTTCAATAGTCTATAAAACACAGGTAAACATCATTCTGGCATTCTCTGCCTTCAGCCAGGATCCATCCGACATCAGCAATGATATCCCTGGTTCCACATCCTCTTCTGAATCTAGCTTGAATTTCTGGCAGTTCCCTGTCAAAATACTGCTGCAGCTGCTTTTGAATGATCTTCAGCAAAATTTCACTTGCATGTGATATTAATGATATAATTCGATAATTTCCCCATTCCACTGGATCACCTTTCTTGGGAATAGGCACATATATAGATCTCTTCAAGTTGGTTGGCCAGCTAGCTGTCTTCCAAATTTCTTGGCATAGAGGAATGAACACTTCCAGCATTGCATCCATTTGCTGAAACATCTCAATTGGCATTCCGTCAATTCCTGGAGCCTTGTTTTTCACCACCGCCTCAGTGCAGCCTTGGACTTCTTCCTTTGGTACCATTGCCTCCTAATCATATGCTACCTCCTGAAATGGTTGAAAATTGACCAATTCTTTTTGGTATAGTGACTCTGTGTATTCCTTCCATCTTCTTTTGATGCTTCCTGCGTCGTTTAATATTTTCCCCATAGAATCCTTCAGTAACGCAACTTGAGGCTTGAATTTTTTCAGTTCTTTCAGCTTGAGGAATGCGGAATGGTTCTTCCCTTTTGGTTTTCTACTTCCAGGTCTTTGCACATGTCATTATAATACTTTACTTTGTCT
>NW_004443965.1:10606560-10610625 GCF_000243295.1 Trichechus manatus latirostris
TAGAGTCCCTGTGAGTCAGAACCAACTCGACGGCACCTAACAACAACAACTTCACTAATACTTCCTCATTAACATAACAAGGAAGACCCTATTCCCAAATGGTATTATAACTACAGGTATAGTAGGATATGCAAAGCGTATATTTGGGGGACACAATTCAATCCACAACAAGATGCAAGAAAGCAACACTACTTTAAAAGTCAAAAGCAGCAATAAACTAAAAAGTTTCTAAATGGGACTGTTATGAATCATGATTGGTCAATCAGTCAATGATTCACCAAGAGGAACACTCTGAGTCTGTTTTGTCACAAGAGGAACTAATGTGTGTGACCCTATCTATCCATCTCTTGATGTTTTTATGTGTTTTCATCTTTGTATCTTTCCCTGCTTTGCTCCTTTTTCCGTTTCTTTAAATTACTCCATGTCTTCACACTTTCATCATCTCAGTCTATCCATACATCTCTCCATGTCTCCTCTCTCCCTTCTGACTTTCTTCCTGAAACTATCATTAGAAGATAGTGAAGATGGCGCAGGACTGGGCAGTGTTTCATTTTGTTGTACATAGGGTCCTCCATGAGTCAGAACCTACTCGACGGCACCTAACAGCAACAACAGAAGTAGGTCTAGATGTGCATCCCTACATAAAATGAGGTTTATGTTTTCTATTCTTATTTCTAAAGATGTGTAAGCAGAATGCTTTGTAGATAAACTAGCTGCGTGGTGCTAGTGTCCTACTCAAAACCAAAACCAAACCCTTTGCCATCGAGTCAATTCCAACTCATAGTGATCCTATAGGACAGAGTAGAACTGTCCCATAAGGTTTCCAAGGAGTACCTGGTGGATTCCAACTGCCGACCTTTTTTTTGGTTAGCAGCCGTAGCTCTTAACCACTACGTCACCAGGGTGTCCTGCTCGGGGCCTCCAAATACCCATATGTCTGCCCCGTCTCTTTCCTTCCCTCTTGTCTCAGAGAAGCGTCTTGCTAAGCTGCCTGCCACAGGCATTATGATCTCATCCCCTTCCTCCTTAACTATTCTGTCTCCTTCATCAGTGACTCTCCACTCAGCCTCCAAGCACACTCAAGTCTCCAGACACTGAAAAATAAAACCTTTCCTCCCTTCCCCAACCTTGATGTCCTCTTCAACAGCTATCACAGTATTACACCTAACTTACACCAAACTTCTTGAATACATGGTTTGGACCCCGGTCCCCATTTCTTCCCCTCCTATGTAATCCCTAAAACCTCCCACCCTCCCACCCCCAGGTAATCACTCTGGCCCTGATCCCCAAGGCCCACCAAGTTGCCCCATCCCATGGTTTGTTTTTGTTTTTTTTTTCAGTCCTGATCCTCCAAGACATTTGTGTAGCATCTCCCACCATCTGCCTCACATTCTACTTGAATTCTGCTCCCTCAACTATCAAGGTGCCAGACCTCACTGTTTCTCTCTCCTCTCACTCCTTAAGGCCCTATTTTCCCTCCTTTTCACTCTTCTATTTTTTGCCATCAAGTCAATTCTGACTCATGGTAACACATAAGTGTCAGAGTAGAATAGTGCTCCATAGGGTTTTCGATGGCTGATTTTTCACCAGGTTTTTCTTCAGAGGCATCTCTGGGTGGACTAAAACCTCCAACATTTGGTTAACAGTTGAATGTATTCACAATTTGCACCACCCAGGGGCTCCTTCCTTGGCCTTGCTACCTGCTAGAGGTGCATAGTACCAAGGGAGCGCTTCCAGATCTCTTATCCTTCCCTCATCATCTCCAAGAACTCACCTACTCAAGATCTCACCTACCAGAGGCTCTCGCAGTGTCTCAGAATGGCAGTGAGTTTTTGTCTGAAGAGAGACATTTTTGCAAACGCATGTGTAACTTTTTGTAAAGTGCCCCCACGTGAATCTGATTTTCACTGTTTAGTAAACAAGGTAACGTGGGCCTTGTTTTTTCTGTCTTTGCTATGAGATTTTAGCTTGGCTGGAAGAATGCAGTCAGGGAGTGCCCTGTGCAGGCTCAGAGAATGGTTGAAGAATGCAGGGGGTGGGTAACTAGTTAACCATTCACCTTGCTCCCACGAAGGACAGCAAAGCAGTAGCCTCAGCCTCCACCCACCCTTGCCCACCAGCCCTGGGGACTCATCAGCTGGTGTTCCTAACACAACATGTTGAGACCCTCCCTGCCGCATGGACCAGCCAAGGAAGCTGGAAGTCCAGCAAAGCTTCAACCAGGTTATTCCTCACAGCGCGACAGTACTACTAACATTCGTAATGCTGTTTGTCTCTGGAATTTTGTTCAAAAACAAGCACTTAGAAGAATTTGGAGAAAATTATGACCTGAACCATGTCTTCAAAAATGTTATCTTCTAAGGAACAATTCGTAGACTTTGGGGTAAGCCACAAAATCTCAACATTAACTTTTCTTCCTCAACTTTTTATTATTACTATGAAGATCTGGGGAAAATGTTGAAAAGTCAGAAAATTTACAAATACAATGAAAATCTATATCCTCTTCACCTTCTTCAACAATTACTAATATTTGCCAGATTTACTTCATCTCTGTGTGCATGTGTATATGTGATATTTGTATTCTTATTGAGCAATTTGAAAGAAAGTTGCAGACATCATGACATTTAATTCCTAAATACGTCAGCACACATCTCCTAAGAATAAGGACCTGCCTCTACTTAACCACAAAACCATCATCATAACTAAGAAGATTGACAATCATTCTATAATATTATCTAATAACCAGGTCATAATCAAATTTTTTCCAGTCATCCTAAGAATGTCTTCTGTAGCTTTGTTTTGCCAAATAAAGACTCAGTTGAGGTTCATACATTACATTTGATTATTATCTCTCTTCAGTAAAATTAACATTTAATGTAATGCATCCATTTGAGTGTACAGTTTGATGAGTTTTAAAATATTTATATAAGGTTACAACTATCACCCCAATCAAAATATACGAAAAGCTCCCTCACGTTTCCTTTGCAACCAATCACCCCTCACCACCACCCCAAACCTAGGCAACCATTGACCGGATTTTTATCACTATAGATAGCTTTGCCTGCTCAAGAACTTTGTAAATGCAAAAATAAAGTTTATACTCTTTTGTGTCTACCTTCTATTGCTAGCATAATATTTTTTTAGATTCACCGATGTTGCATATATGAGTAATTCGTTCCTTTTTATTGCTGAGTAGTTTCTATTATATGGATATATCACAATGTCTTTACCATTCGCCCACTGATGAACATTTGGATTATTTTCAGTTTTAGGCTATTATTATTAAAGCTGCTATGAACATTCATGTACAACTCTTTTTGTGGGTATATGCTTTCATTTCTCTTGGGTATAAAACCTAGAGGTAGAATTGCTGGATTATGCTGTAAGTGTATATGTAACTAAAGTGTATATATAACTTTTCCAAAGTGTTTAGTCTAGAACAGGAGTCAACAAACTTTTTTCTAAAGGGGCAGATAGTAAATATTTTAGGCTCATGGGCCATACTATTTCTGTAGCAACTACTGAACTCTGCTTTTCTAGCATGAAAGCAGTCATAGACAATACCTAAGCAAATAGGCATGACTGTGTTCCAATAAAACTTTATTTGCAAAAACAGGTACTCTAGTTTGCCAACCTTTGATCTAGAACTGCTCCCTTGCCCTTTTCTCCCCCATGATATTGACTTTTTCAAGAGTTAAAGCCAGTTGTTTTATTGAATGCCCCAAATTCTGGATTCATCTAATTATTTTTCTGAAGTTATCCATTAACTCCTTCCTTTATCCTCTGTATTTTCTATAAACTGTCAATTAAGTCAAGAGGATTCATGAGAGTCAGATTAAATATTTTTGACAAGATTATGTCTTAGGTGATATTGGGAATATTAGCTTTAGAAAAAGCATCAGCAAAATCAATGCAATTCAGCTTCAATCATTCATGAATTCATTCATTAACCAATCATCCACCACCCATCCATCAAGCATTTACAATGCACTTAACCTCTGACAGGAGCCCTGGTAGTACAGTGGTTAAGCCCTTGGCTATTAACTGAAAGGTCAGTGGTTCCAA
>NW_004443965.1:10612212-10613832 GCF_000243295.1 Trichechus manatus latirostris
CTCAGAGGACTTCAACTCCACAAGAGACCATGAACCAGGACAACTCAGCTAAGCTGCTCCAGAATTCCTGACCCTCAGAAACATGTGAAGTAATATATACTTATTATTTTAAGCCATTAGCTTTGGGGTAATTCATTTTGCAGCAATAGATAACTAATACAGGGACTTTGTGCACAGTTTTGGGGTTATTGCTGGGATCACATCAGTGAGCCCCACTTGTGCTCCATTTGGGGCAGCCAGCTGCCAGCTTGAGAACAACACAATGCAGGGCTTTGCACGCTTTGCTGTTGGACACGTGTATCTCCTCAACTGTCTGCTGACCTCACAAAGAAATTCCCAGGCAGAAACCTACACCAGGCCTCCAAAGAATCAGGAGTTGGGGCTTCCAACCCCTGGGAGAGCTGTTGGGAAATGACGCCATTGCCCCTTACTTACCCACAGGGTGTTCTTTTGAGAATTCTCTGTAAATGTAGGGCAGCTGGGCAGCCCCCTTCTGGCTGAGAAACAGCTTTTCTCAATGTAGCGCCAACAGCCCATGTGAGTATCAAAACTGCAACCTTACTTTCATTAACACCGCGTTCTAACCAAACCAGCTGACTGGCCAAGATGTGGAGAAATAATAAACTAATGTTTTAGTGTCAAATGCTCCAGTCAGCACAATAGGGCCTATGAAAAAAGGTTAGAATTTAAGAGCTCACCAAGACATTTTGGTTTAGAGGGAGTTTGGGGGTGAGGAAGCAAAGTTCAGTACTGTGATGTTTCCTTGTTGGATTGATCTTGTATTTTCTCTCTGTCTGGCATGGATGGGGTGGATTACCCAATAAGCAAGATAAACACAGGATTACTTGCATTTACTTACTAATCTGTAGTAAACAATTTCATATGGGTTTCACCACATAGCCCATGCTTACTGGGTATTCTGCCCCTGTCAGGGACTGTAAATTTGAAAAGAGGCTTTGATTCTGTAGGAAGGTGTTGTGGGGTTGGGAGAGAGACAGATGCCAGCCATACCTAGAAGCAGAATCTTTCATGTGGTGAAAAAATGTGAAGGTGTTCACTACAGATTATCTGGTAAGCAAGGTAAGGTGCTTACCTTCCTATTGGCTAATCTGCCCCTGGGGTACAAGTGCAAAGTAACTTTGCTTGCATCAAGAGAGGTTTGGGTTAAATTAAAACAAAAAAAAAAAAATTAGGCTCCAAATTAGTAGATAATGGACAACAAATATAAACAGTTCACAGACAAGAAAATTCAAAAGGCTGTTAATGTTTGAAAGATGCTCCATCCCAATCATAGAGAAATGTAAATTAAAACCGCACTGGAAGATGATCTCTTGTCTATCGGACTGGCAAAAATCCAAGAGTTGGGTTTGAGTAACACACTCTATTGATAAAGCTGTAAGGACATAGACACTTTTATATGTTACTAATGGGAGTGCAAAACGGCACAGCCACTAGGGAGGAGAACTTGGGAATATCTAACAAAATTACATATGCATTTACCTTTTACAGCAACTTCTAGGAGTTTACACTGAAGATAAACCTTCACAAATCAAAAACAACGTAAGCACAAGGTTATTCACTGTGACATTAGTTGCAACATTGAAAGATTAGAAATAGCCT
>NW_004443965.1:10615508-10616794 GCF_000243295.1 Trichechus manatus latirostris
GTCTGCTAACCAAAAGGTTGGCAGTTTGAATCCACCAGGCACTTCTTGGAAACTCTTTCGGGCAGTTCTACTCTGTCTTATAGGGTCGCTATGAGTCAGAATCGACCCGACGGCAATGAGTTTGGGTTTTTTTTTTTGGTACAGAGGGGTACCATGATTCATTGAATCAGGCAGGCAAGGGACATCAATGGATGCTAAAGACGTTGAGCAAAGGGTTGCTGGAGAACAGGGTATTTGCACTGTGCCAAACTATTACTCCAAGATCTGGTAGTCACCATCTTAACCAAGGGTTCAAATTTAGCATCTCCAATCATGGGGCAACCTCCCATTAGGTGCCTTCTGGTGTGATGAAGTATGAAGTATACAGCATTCTCCCTGAAGTAATCTTGCCCCAAATGTTTAACAATAATCTATTCAAGCTTTTAGGTTTAACTTCTAGTTTATAGGAACACAGGGAACAGAAGACCATGTTAACCAGCTTCATGGGGAGATGAACGTAAGACACTATACAATACAACTGCCTGGTCAGTGAAATGCAAAGAAATTGACTGAAGTAGTAGTCCATATTAACGAAATAATACTAATTTAAAAGTGAAAAAATAATGAGTTGAATATGCACCGTATATTAGATAATAATATTGTATTGATTTTAAATTTCCTAAATTAGATAATTGTACCATTTTTTAAAGAGATTATTCTTATTTTTAGGAGCTAAATGCTAAAGTTTTTAAAAATAAAAAATTATGATGTCAAGAGTTTACTCTCAAATAATTCAATAATAACAATATGTATATGTTCATATACATATTATATATTATAATGTGCAATATAATATATACATATATGCATATAAAATGTTGTTGTTGTTAGGCGCTGTCGAGTCAGTTCCAACTCAGAGCGACCCTGTCTGCAACAGAATGAAACACTTCCCAGTCCTGCACCATCCTCACAATCGTTGCTGTGTTTGAGCCCATTGTTGCAGCCACTGTGTTAACTATCTCATTGAAGGTCTTCATCTTTTTTGCTGACCCACTGTTTTACCAAGCATGATGTCCTTTTCCAGAGACTGATCCCTCCTGATAATATGTCCAAAGTTCATGAGATGAAGTCTCACCATCTTTGCTTCTAATGAGCATTCTGGCTGTACTTCTTCCAAGACAGATTTGTTCTTCTGGCAGTCCATGGTATGTATACTCACTATTCTTTCACCAACACCATAATTCAAAGGCATCAATTCTTCTTCAGTCTTTCTTATTCATTATCCAGCTTTTGCATGCAGATGAGGC
>NW_004443965.1:10632319-10638029 GCF_000243295.1 Trichechus manatus latirostris
AGTTTTCTCACTCCATTTGGTGCTTGGCTGAGTTCTTTATCTCTTCATTTGATGTTTTAGGGTTTCAGGATTGTTGTATTCTCTGTTCTGCTTAGTTGTTCAGATCTTTGCTGTGGAGAGACGGCGTGGTGCTTCTGCCTAGAGCACCATTTTGCCGGAACTCCTGGAATTTGCACATTTTCAAAATTACCCCAGGTGATTCTTACCATTTTGGAAGTTTAGGAAATACCACTGCCTCCACTGACAGTGTGCCCTCAAGTGTAGATCCTCGCAGATACAGCCAAAATACTGGTTCTCTCTTCTGCCTGCCTAAGGCCACTTTCTGAGGTCTGGTTCCTGTCTCTGGACCCCCTTCTTTCCTACAACCTACCCTGAAATGACGACCCCCTTCAAGGGAAGCCCACTTGCCCACATAGCCTCAGTCCTTTGCACAACAACCATATCAGAAGATCAGCAGTCATACACACTCTAAAACCCATTGCCGTAGAGTCAATTCTGACTCTTGCAACATTACAGAACAGAATAGAGCTGCTCCCATAGTGTTTCCAGGGCTGTAAATCTTTACAGAAGCAGACTGCCACATTGTTCTCCTGCAGAGAAGCTGAAGAGTTCAAACCACTGACCTTTTGGTTAGCAGCAAGTGCTTAACCATTGTACAACCAGGGCTTCTTAGACACACACTAGGGGAAAAAAAAAAAAGCCTGTACATAGAACAAGAGGCAGTTGTTAGAACAGAACAAGAGGATACTGCATGGTTTAAAATTAGAAAATGTGTGTGTTAGGATTGTATCCTTTCACCATACTTCTTAAATCTGTACACTGACCAAATAAGCTGAGAAGCTGGACTGTATAAAGAAGAATGCAGCATCAGGATTAGAGGAAGACTCACTAACAACTTGCGATATGCAGATGACACAACCTTGATTGCTGAAAGTGAAAATGACTTAAGCACTTGCTGATGAAGATCAAAAAGACCACAGCCTTCAGTATAGATTACACCTCAACATAAAGGAAACAAAAATCCTTACAACTGGACCAATAAGCAACATCATGATAAACAGAAAAAAGATTGAAGTTGTCAAGGATTTCATTTTACTTGGATCCACAATCAACACTCATGGAAGCGGCAGTCAAGAAATCAAACATACTGCATTTGGCAAATCTTCTGCAAAAGACCTCTTTAAAGTGTTAAAAAGCAAAGATGTCACCTTGAAGACTAAGGTGCATCTGACCCAAGCCATGGTGTTTTCAATCGCCTCATATGAATGTGAAAGCTGAACAATGAATATTGAAGACTGAAGAAGAATTGACGCCTTTAAATTATGGTGTTGGTGAAGAATGCTGAATATACCATGGACTGCCAAGAGAACGAACAAATCTGTCTTGGGAGAAGTACAGCCAAAATGCTCCTTGGAGGCAAGGATGTTGAGATTATGTCTCACATACTTTGGACATGTTATCAGAAGGGATCAGCCTCTGGAGAAGGACATCATGCTTGGTAAAGCCAAGGGTCAGCAAAAAAGAGGCTCACCGAAATGGACTGACACTGTGGCTGCAACAATGGGCTCAAGCATAATAACGATTGTGAGGATGGCACAGGACCGGGCAGTGTTTTGTTCTGTTGTAGACAGGGTTGCTATAAGGTGGAACTGGCTCAACAACACCTAACAACAACAGCAAATCTGGAAGAAACTGATTTTTAGAAGATAAAATCTGTAGCAACTTAGTGTTTTTAGCAATAATGAAATTTGATGTAGCAAAAATATGAACTCTTTGTGCCTTTTACGTAAGTCATAATCTCCATAAAAATCAATATTATCCAGTATTTAAGTGTCTGAAGGCAGAGCTTAAGGGCGTTAATGCTCCAACAGTTTAACTAAAGTAATGAATGATTTCGTGGGAATTGCCACAACAATAAATCAGGAGTGGCTGCACTACCTATCTGTTTTTAAATTGTACATTTGCTGGACTCAACTGCTTTTAAAATTCTGCTTTTTTTTTTCTGGAAAGTTAATTATTTACATTTTAAAATTAGAACAAAGGGTAGAAAACTACCACTTGCTTCTGCTATTTGTTTAAAATAGTTAAGCTGAAACTGAAACTTCTAGGCAGAACTAGTGTTAAAAATTTATGGATGCTCTTATATATAATCACGAGTCTTTTAAATGACTCAAAGTTTGAGTTTGTAACTGGGAATTTTACTTTCGTGTGGTCATAAACGTAAACAAGCAGTTGGAATTGCCTAGGTTTAAGTTTGACCTCGTTATGGAAGTCTGTTCCTATTCCACTGCCTCCATCGGTGTCCCAGTATTCAGCAAAGCAGGGACTGAGACCAGCATCTGTAAACCTTCCAGAAGTAGAAGGTTTTCCTAAGCATAAAAAGGAGACCCTGGGTGGCGTGAATGGTTAAGTGCTCGGCTACTAGACGGAAACGCTGGCGATTCAGACCCACCCAGAGGAGTCTTGGAAGACAGGCCTAGAGATCTCCTTCTAAAAGGTCACAGCCTTGAAAACCCAATGGATCATTTCTACTCTGCACATATGGGGTTGTCATGAATCGGAATCGATTTGATGACAACTAACAACAACAAGTGCAAAAATGTTTGTTTCAGAACTGAAATCATAGTGCTGTGCAGTGAATTGCTTTAATGTGGCCCTTCTAGCCATGGTCTTTAACTCACACAAAATGATTGGGTGGGACTACACACACAGAGCAAGGCAGCAGCAGGCCAAGAAGAAACCGTCCTGATTGAAGAACTGTATCTTGATTTGTTCCTGTTACTTCCAAGTTGATCCTGATCCTAAATTGTAAACTGTTACTTCCCTAAGAAACCCCATAATCATCAGTATGGTCTGTGAGTTCTGTGTGGCCATTGCAACTGCTTATCGAACCCAGCAGAGAAGTAGAGCGTGCCGGGGGAGGATGGCTGGTGTCAGAATTGGTAAAACGGTTGAAGAGTGGAGGTATGTCTGACCGCCACCTCATAGGAACCAGCCTTGGGCTGATGCTGATCTTGACGTTGATTCTCCTCTCTCCTCCTGAAGTTAGAGAAAGTCCGATGCCATGCCATTTTTACACATACGTGATGTAGCTGGGGCGAATCCTTTAGTCATAGGAAGATGTTTTTTGCAAATCAAAGTGCTGGCCGAGGACTACAGCTTCTGAAAACCCACCTGGTGGATTATTACTTGTTTTTTGTTTTTTTTTTTCCCCTTTTCCCTTACATGTATTAAGTTTTTATTTTATTGTTTTATGCTCGTCACATATTTATTTTATTGAGATGAAATTCACATAAGATACAACCATCCATTTTAAACTGAATAATTCAGCAGTATTTAGTACAAACACAATGTTGTGCAAACACCACCTCTATCTAGTTCCAAAATGTTTCATCACCTCACAAGGAAACCTATACCCCTTAAGCATTTACTCCCCTTCCTAGCCTTGAAAACCACCGATCTGCCTTCTGTCTATGGATTTGCCTATTCTAGATATTTTCTATAAAGGTAAGCACACAAAATATGATATTTTGTGTCTGCCTTCTTTCATTTAGTATAATGTTTTCCAGGTTCATCCATGTTGTAATATATATCAGTACTTCATTCCTTTTGAGGGCTGAATAATATTTTATTGCATGGATATACCACAACTAGTTTATTCATTCATCCACTGATGGACATTTGTTTCCACGTTTTGGCTATTGTGATTAATGCTGCAATGAACATTTGTATACAAGACCCTGGGTGGTACAATCGTTAACATGCTCAAAAGGTTGGTGGTTCAAGTTTACCCAGAGGTGCCTTGAAAGAAATGTCTGACAATCTACTTCCAAAAAACCAGCCATTGACTTCAGTAGTACACTACTACTCTGCACACATGGAATTGACTCAAGGGCAACCAACAGCAACAAGTTGTTTGAGTCCTGGTTTTCAATTCTTTGAGGTATATACCTAGAAGTGGAATTGCTGGGTCATACGGTAATTCTATGCTTAATTTTTTGAGGAACTACTAAATTATTTTCCACAGTGGCTGCACCATTTTACATTCCTACCAGCAGCAATGCACAAGGGTACCAATTTTTTCACATCCTTGCCAACACTTGTTTTCTTCCTTCCTTCCTTTCTTTCACCCTTGCTCTCGATCTCTCCTTCCCCTCCTCCTCCCTTTTCTCCCTCCCTTCTTTCTTTTCTTCTTTCCTATACTAGCCATTCTAGTGGATGTGAAGTAAGATGTCACTTTGGTTCTGATTTGCATTTCCCTAAAGACTAATGATGTTGATCATCTTTTCATGTGTGTTTTTCTTGAAAGCTAAATACTGTCACCAGAGGCGGAGGCAACATGGAGCTATAGAAAGAAGCACCACACTGTCCCTCTGCAGCAAAGACCCGAAAAACTAAGTAAAACAGATAAAAATGTCAATCCTGGAACCCTAAGCACCAAATGCAGGAATAAAGAACTTGATCAAGCACCAAATGGAATAAGAAACTGGTAGAGAACAGAGAACAAGGAGAGCTATGGAGTGGAGGTCCTATATGAGCTAATGTGGCTGGAATCACCATCTTTGACTACAGCCATCAAAGAATGCAGACAGGGAATACAAGAAGGCAACTTCATGGACTCCCAACGGGAGACAAGCACCCTATAACCAGGCATACATGCTTTCTCACGCCCCACCCCTCTTCCCTCTATGTGGCCTCTGCCACTTTCCAAAGGGCCATGGTTGCTCAGCCAGAGAGACACTGGCTCCTTGCTGTCAGAGTCCGCCCACCCCTACCAGCTGGCCCCTTCAGCGCTACTTTTTTAGGGGGGGTTAGTATTTTTGTTTGTTTTACGATTTTTTAGCTTTTTTGTTGTTGTTGCCTCTCTCTCTCTCCGTTCTTTCCTTTCCTTTGCCTTGCCCAGCTAGCCCGTGTGCCATCTCCTACGCTTCTTGACAGGCTGTGATTTTTTGGTTTGTTTCCTGGTTCTTTTTTTTTTTTTTCTCCTTCTTCTCTCTCCTTTCCTTCTGGAGTGGCCATGCTATAAGGCTTGGTTGGAGAGTCACTGCGCACGGCTTCCCCGGGTCTGCGCCCATCACTGAACAGCTCCCTCAGCGCCATTTTATTCATATATTGTTTGTTTTTGTTTTGTTTTGTTATTGTTATTGTTTCTTCTCTCTCTCTCTCATCCACCCAGCCCTATACACTGCCTCCAAGTTCTTGGCAGGCTGTGCTGTACCACTTGGCTGGAGAGCCTCTGGCACACAGTCTTCCCAGGTCTGAACCGCCCCACAGGCTGGCTCCCTCAGTGCCATATTTTTTAAATTTCTTTATCCCCTTCTCCTTTTCCTTCTCCCACCCATCTAGGCCATACACTGCCTCCACCCCTTCCTAATGGGCTGTGCCGTGCCACCTGGCAAGAGAAACATCAGCTTGCTGCCACCCCAATTCTGCCCCACCCCCAATGGCCAGTTCTCCCGCCACTATATTGTTTTGTTTGTTTTGTTGTTGCTGTTTTTATTTTATTTGTTATTTGTTTGATTGTTGTTACTTCTCTCTGTCCCTTCTTCCCTTTCCTCTCTCCTGCCCACCTAGCTCCATGTGTCACCCATGCCCCTTCTCAAAGAAAAGCCACACTGCTGGGCTAGACAGCCACCAGCACACGGCCTTGCCAAGTCTGTGCCGCCCCCTGCTGAATTCTACCACACTGCCATTTTATTTACTTTTTTTA
>NW_004443965.1:10638779-10639947 GCF_000243295.1 Trichechus manatus latirostris
TATATATATATATATATATATGCTTTACTGGTTTTGCTTCTCTAGAGAACCCAGCCTAAGACATGGCCACAGGTGAGCAAGCAACAAAAAACACACTCAGCCCACCTGCCCAAATATAAGCTAATAAAACAAAAAAGCAGGACTAAACAATCAAATCTACAATCAATAAATGAAGAAAATAATTCCTGAATGGTCTGGACACAGCAGGAAATATCAAAACATATTTAAAAAAAACAGGAGAGGATGGCTCCAGAAAGTGACCAAAATAAAATACCAGATGACCTTCTGCTAGAAGAAAAGGCACTGGAACTACCTGATAGGGAATTCAGAACTCTAGTACTTTGGTTTTTCCAACAGATGAAGGAAAATGCAGACAAAAATAAGAAAAAATAGACAAAATCATGGAAAAGACAGACAAAACAAGAGAAGAATTCAGGAAAATAGCACAGGAATAAATTGTCAAAATAAATAAAAAACTAGAAATCATACAAAAACAGCAATTAGAAATCCAAAACATAAACAACAAGATTTCATAAATGGACAGTGCAATAGAAGGTTTTAGAAGAAAATTTGAAACAATGGAAGACAGTTTCAGTGAAATTGAAGACAAATCCTTGGATACCACTTTTTTTGAGGAAAAATAAAAAAAAAAAGAATGAAGAAACCCTGAGAATGATGTGTGACACAATCAGAAGCAAAAAATTGCATGTGATCAGAGTTCCAGAACAGGGTGAAGAAACAGAAAACACAGAGAGGATCACTGAAGATTTGCTGACAAAAAACTTCCCTAATATGAAAGATGAAAAGTCAACTATCCAAGAAGCTCAAAGAACCCTATATAAGATAGACCCCAAAAGAAAAACACACTCACTAAAACCAAAGACAAAGAATCCTGAGAGCAGCTCAAGAAAAACAAAAAGTCACATGCAGACGGGAAAAAATAAGACTAAGCTCTAATTACTCAGCAGAAACCATGCAGAAAAGAAGGCAATGGGATGACATATATAAAATCTTGAAGGAAAAACAACTGCCAACCAAGAATAATATATCCTGCAAAACTCTCACTAAAATATAATGGTGAAATTAGGACATTTCCAGATAAACAGAAATTAAAGGAATATATAAAAACCAAACCAAACTTACAAGAATTATTAAAGGGAGTCCTTCA
>NW_004443965.1:10644483-10646254 GCF_000243295.1 Trichechus manatus latirostris
AAGGATGCGCTCTGCTCCCGGCACTGCTTTCTTGGTGGTACAAGGTTCCTATGTGTCTCTGCTCGCTTCTCTCTTTTATATCTCAAAAGAGATTGTGTTAAGACATTAATCTTGTCAACCTCATCAGTATAACCTCATCACAGTGATAGAATTTACAACACATATGGAGATCACATATAATCTCATCATAGTGATAGAGTTTACATAACAACAGATAACACAATCATACAATACTGGGAATCATGACCCAGCCAAGTTGCTACACACATTTTTTGGGGGACACAATTCAATCCATGACAGTTTACATCTAGAATTAAATAATTATTGCACCCAACTACAAAAGTTTTTCTTAGCAGTATCCCTATAAGAATAAAAGTTAATGGTTTGGACATTTTAGAATGAGTACATTATAATACAGAAAGGGAAATCTTTCCTGCACCTCAAGAAGGGAACCTAGTTACCAAAGTATCCCAAGAAATTTCACTATAAGACTCTAGAATATCAGCATGCTTGTAACTGCCCCAGTATAAACCAACCAGTTGCTGCTGAGTCAGTTCTGCTCATGGTGACACCATGTGTGTCAGAGTAGAAGTGTGCTCCATAGGGTTTTCAGTGGCTGAGTTGTTGGAAATAGATTACCAAGCCTTTCTTCCAAGGCACCTCTGGTTAAACTCAAACCTCTAACCTTTCAGTTAGCAACTGAGCACATTCACTGTTTGGACCACCCAGGGATTCCATTATAAAGGCTCCCTAATTATCTTCTTTCAAAATGAAAGAAGAAGGGAAAGGAGAATAGAAAGAAGAGGAAAAGGGAAAAGTGGGGGGGAGGCAGAAGAAGCAATAATAAAGCAGAAGAGTAATCTTGTTTCTTTGCCCCAGAAGCAAGTAACATTAGAGATAGGCTGGATCAAGCTAACAACTGCTTCTGGTTGTTCTTTTATAGCACAAGGTAGTGATATGAACCTGGCTTTCAGAAACCTTCTGAATGGCTTCAGATCCCAACTTCACCATTTAGAAGCTGCAACCTTAAATAAGTTGAATAGCCTCTCAGAGCCTTTGTTTCCTCACCCACCAAAAGGAGCAACCCTACTACCACCCAGAGTTGCAGGTCTAAATGAGAGAGTTATGTTAAGCACAGGGCCCACAGGACACACTCACTGGAGTTTTTGCCTGTTCTGTGCTCTGAAGTGCTAACCACTGGAATCCCACCTGGTAGACTTGTTACTGTTATTGATGCTGTCACACCAGGAAAAACAGAACATAGCCAATGCTGTTGTATTTTTTATTAAAAACAAATTAAATAAAATAGTGATCAATCACATACAAAACAGAACTGGAGTCCATAGTTCATGGTGGGGAAGGCTCAGAAGATGGTGACAGGAATGTAGCTGTAGTGGTTTCTTTTTCTTCGTATCTGGGAGGTGATTCAGATGGAAGATGTGGCATAGGTGAGAACTCAGAGGGTGAACTAGTCCCAGAAATAGTATATATAGATTCACAATCTCTCTCCAAGGCTGCTCCTTGGCCCTCAGGAGTTTGGGTCCTGCTAAAAAGAAGGAGAGAGGAAATGAAAGGGAGGGGAGGAACAGTCCCACACCTTCAGTGCTCAGCTCTTTTCAAATTTTTCATTACATGCATTTAGGAGCACTTGCGAGGATCTAAGGAGTAATTTCTTCCACATTCTATTTTTTATAGATATGATTTGATTGCTTACCCTATTGTCATCGAGTAGATTTCAGCTTATATCAGCCCTACAGGAAGGAGTAGAACT
>NW_004443965.1:10647307-10650772 GCF_000243295.1 Trichechus manatus latirostris
GCGTCCTTTGGACCTGAGGTTCCTGCGCAGAGAAGCTCCCAGACCAAAGGAAGACTGATGACATGGACTTTCCTCCAGAGCCAATGGAAAAAGCATTCCCTTGGAGCTGAAGCCCTGAATTTGGACTTGTAGCCTACTAGACTGTGAGAGAATAAATTTCTCTTTGTAAAGCCATCCACTTGTGTTGTTTCTGTTGGAGCAGCACTAGATGACTGAGACACAGCCCTAGATAACTAAGACACTATCTAAGGAACACAGACACACAAAGTTACTGTTCTGTGCTATTTTGTCTCCTAAACAGCTAGCAAATGACAGACAAACTTATACAAATAGAAAATAAAAACGTTAAGCCAAAAACGTGTAGGGGGCAGGAAAGCATAGTGGTTAAGGGAGTGGGCTCTAGCAACAGGCAGACCTGCACTGGAATTTCAACTCTGCTGCTTTCAAGCTGTGTGATCTTGGGCAAGTTAGCTTTCTAGCTGTGTGATCTTGGGCAAGTTATTTAACCTCTCTACATCTCAGTTTCCTCACCTGTAAAATGGGAATGATAATAGTGCTAGAGTGAGAAAACCCCCTAGAGCGGCTATGAGAATTAAATGAGGTAATACAAGACAAGCCCTAAGCCCAGATCCTGGCACAAAGAATCATGGCAGCAATGACAGCAGTCGTAGTGAAGACATTTATGTTAGAGCTTGGGGAAGTTCACTGCTGGGGAAAAAATAAGAAAATTCACCAACAGAATTCTACAAATGCCCAGTCTTAACCTTTCATCCATGCAGGTAATTCCAGTATTCATCGCCGGTTGGATCTCCAGGTCACCACTCGGTCTGAAGCTCTCAAACATCCCCTGCCCTTATCAGCCACCTGTTCCCCTCTCTTCAGATGAGCCTGTCCTCTACTTTTGTGGGAACATGAAAGTCTCTACACAGCATCATTCTCTCCAGGCCTCAGAGAAAAGAGGGTCCCCCTGGCCCCACTCTGAGGGTCACATACCTCCACCTGCCCGGTTCATGGGTACCAAGGAGCACCCATGTGGTGGCCCATGCAAGGCAGTAGAGGACAGTGTATTCTCGACCCCTCATTGTGCCCTAGAGTGGAGAAGGTGGAACATGTGCTTTCAAACATAAATGGCAAGGTAAGGTTGCACCATCTCCAGCGTGTTCATTTTGTCTCTTGGGTGCTGCTCCTCTCTGCTTTCAAAAAATGTGCATGCCTCCCTGTCCTGAAAGTAGATCTTCTCCAAGCCCTGCGTATCCCTCCTAGTCTTCCCTGTAATATTTTCCTGCAATCCTTCCTTCACTGCCTACACCCTGGTTTCCTACTCAGGAAGGTGCCAGAGCCCTGCTCCCTGGGCTCTCCATCCCTGGGGTCTGCATAAGCCCCTTTCCCTCAGTTGCTGAGGCTCAGCACTTCCCAGATCTCCTTCCTACCACACCTTCCTCTCTTGTGGATTTTCCACAGGTCTCCAGCCTTGACTCTCTTCCCTCCTAGCTTCACAACCTCTTTATAGCGCCATCTCCAGCAGCTCAACTCTCTCCTAAGATCTAGCTCCATCCAGTCTACCTCAAAGACCCACATCTCACTACCCCTCCCCGAAAGCCAGCTCACCATCTTCTCCTGCTTAAACTGAGCTCATCACCAATCTCCTCAGTCAGGGCATCTCCACCGGCCCTGCCACTCACCCTTGAAATCATTCTCTCTGCCTCTTCCTCAGCGTCACTCTTCACTCCAGATTCCCTCTCACACTATCCCCTCCTTTCCAACCACACAGTTCCACGTTTCTGTCACCTCAGGCCTGTCTCCATACCTCCAGGCCTTCCCCATGGTTAACTAACCACCACTTTGATCCCATCACTCCGACTCAAAAACCTGCCATTGCACCCTCTGCCCAAGGGAATCCCTGGGTGGTGCAAATGGTTAATACGCTCAACTGCTAACGGAAAGGTTGGAGGTTTGAGTCCAACCAGAGGAGCCTCAGAAGAAATGCTTGGCTATCTACTTCCAAAAAATCTGCCATCTAAAACCCTATGGACCATAGTTCTACTCTGACACATGTCGGGTCACCATGAGTCGGACACCATTGCAACTGTTTTTCTTCTTTTATTTTTTAAGGGGGGTTATCTAAGGGAAAAGCACTTAGCTTTTTTTTTTAATCTGACCCCATATATGCATCCTAATTTGGAGGCATGAAGGGGAGGAGGGATCTTGTATTTCTCTTAGGTCAATCTGAGAAGATTTGGAGGCCCAGGAGTTATGTTGTTGTTGTTAGGTGCCGTTGAGTCAGTTCCAACTCATAGCGACCCTATGTACAACAGAAAAAAACAATCTGCACCATCCTCACAATTGTGGTTATGCTTGAGCCCATTGTTGCAGCCACTGTATCAATCCATATTGTTGATGGTCTTCCTCTTTTTCACTGGCCCTCTACTTTACCAAGCATGATGTCCTTCTCCAGGGACTGATCCCTCTTGATAACATGTCCAAAGTATGTGAGACGTAGTCTCACCACGCTTGCTTCTAAGGAGCATTCTGGTTGTACATCTTCCAAGCAGACTTGTTCATTCTTTTGGCAGTCCATGATAGATATTCAACATTCTTCACCAACACCACAATTCAAAGGCATCGATAATTCTCTTGTCTTCCTTATTCATTGTCCAGCTTTCACATGCATATGAGGCTATTGAAAACAACATGGCTTGGGTCAGATGCACCTTAGTCTTCAAGGTAACATCTTTGCTTTTCAACAGTTTAAAGAGGTCTTTTACAGCAGATTTGCCCAGTGCAATGTGTCTTTTGATTTCTTGACTGCCGCTTCCATGGCTGTTGATTGTCAATCCAAGTAAAATGAAATCCTTGACATGTCAATCTTTTCTCCACTTATGATGATGTTGCTTATTGGTATAGTTGTGAGTTTTGTTTTCTTTATGTTGAGGCATAATCCGTACTGAAGGCTGTGGTCTTTGATTTTTATCAATAAGTGCAACAAGTCCTCTTCACTTTCAGCAATCAAGGTTGTGTCATCTGCTTATCACAGGTTGTTAATGAGTCTTCCTCCAATCCTGATGCCCCATTCTTCTTCATATAGTCCAGCTTCTCAGATTATTGACTCAGCATACAGACTGAATAGGTATGGTGAAATGATACAATCCTGACCCACACCTTTTCTGACTTTAAACCACACAGTATCCCCTTGTTCTGTTCGAACAACTGCCTCTTGATCTATGTACAGTTTCCTTATGAGCATAATTGTTCTAGAATTCCCATTCTTAGCAATGTTATCAATAATTTGTTGTGATCCACACAGTCAAATGCCTTTCAATAGTCGATGAAACACAGGTAAACATCATTCTGGCATTCTCTGCTTTCAGCCAGGATCCATCTGACATCAGCAATGATATCCCTGGTTCCATATCCTCTTCTGAATTCAGCTTGAATTTCTGGCAGTTCCCTGTCGATATACTGCTG
>NW_004443965.1:10652351-10663334 GCF_000243295.1 Trichechus manatus latirostris
TCTTCTCATTTTGAGTCATGCCACATCAACAAATGAAGGTCCCAAAAGCTTGAGTCCATCCACGTCATTAAGGTCTATTCTACTTTGAGAAGGCAGTTCTTCCCAGTTGTATTTTGAGTGTCTTCCAACCTGAGGGGCTCATCTTCCAGCACTATATCAGACAATGTTCCCCTGCTATTCATAAGGTTTTCAATGGCTAACTCTTTTCAGAAGTAGACTGCCGGGCCCTTCTTCCTAGTCTGTCCTAGTCTGGAAGCTCAGCTGAAACCTGTCCACCATAGGTGACCCTGCTGGTATTTGAATATCAGTGGCATAGCCTCCAGCATTACAGCAACATGCAAGCCCCCAAAGTACAACAAACTGACAGATGCGTAGGGGCCAGGAGTTATGGGAAAGACTTAATATTGAGGGGAGAGGCCCAGGTTGGTAAGATCAGGAAACAGGGCTGATTCCAGAGAGTCACACAAGTACCTCCATTAGAATACCGGAACACTTCTGTACCTGCTCCGGATTCCCTGGGACCCTTGTACTGCCCCAAGACCTACAACAGTAATGCTTAACACGGCAGGGCTTCTGGGCCATGGGCCAGCATTCAGTCTGATTCAATAGTTGTTAAACATGTTCGGTATCACCCTGTTAGGAGCACGTAATGATGCCTAGAGAGAACTTCATATTTACCAAGCATAACCACTCTTACCAGGAAAGACCAATCACTAGAAAAGGATGTCATGTTTGGTAAAGCAGAGGGTCAATGAAAGCGAGACAAACCCTCAGTGAGATGGACTAACACAATAGCCACAACAATGGACTCAAGTATACCACCGATCATGAAATGGCAAGGACCGGGTAATGTTTCGTTCTGTTATACATATGGTCGCCATGAGTCAATGGCAACTGACAACAACCACTTTTATAATTTTTAACTTATGTTCTGCCCGAAGTTTCTTGAAAGGACCATTAATATTAAGGCGATAATTCTAACATAAGCATAAATGATACTCACACTCTAGGGTTTATGCTTATACCACAGCCTTAACAAAGCTAATTTGGCCTCGCATAGGCCTGAAAAATTAGACATGCCTATTCTTGAAAAGTTCAAATGAAATTCTTACCCATAGTTAAAAATACTGTCATATGAAGGTGGACTTTCATTTGGAAGCAAACTGTTAGCCAGAGGACTTCGCGTTACCGAAGAAGCTGAAGACTCAGGAAAGTAAGGTGGGGGAGGAGGTGGAAATATTATCACCGCATCACCTAAGGAAACACAACATTTAGTTAAAGACGTGAGTAATAAAGGGAAGCAAAACAGCAAGAGCAAAATAAATTAACTCTATACTTACGCCATCTATATAAAGATCAAAACATCCGCCACCGGCTCCAGAATTAAAAAGTAGGCCTATTTTTCATAGCAAGTCTGAGCTAAAGTATTTCGGTGAAGTGTTTGTTAAAAAAAGGTGCCTTATCTTCCTCGAACGTCTCCTGTTAATAAAACTTTTTTTTTTCATTTTCAACTTACAACTTAAATTCATCAAAAGCTAACTGTTGGGTAAAGCACCTTGTTCCTCAAATGCAGTTTCAGTCTCTGAACAAATGACAGATAAGCTACGCTACAGCACGTCATCATTATCAACATTGTAGTTGTGCCTTTTGTTGTTGTTAGTTGCCACTGAGTCAGCTCCAGCTCATGGAGATCCTATATACAACAGAACAAAATGCTGCCTCAACATGTGCCATTTCCATGATCACTGGTATGCTCAAGTCCATTGTCGTAGCCACTGCACAGGACAATGTTCTGTTGTGATCCATAAGGTTTCCATTGGCTAATTTTGGGAAGTAAATTGCCAGGTCTTTCTTCCTACTCTGTCTTAGTCTGGAAGCTCCACCAAAACCTGTCCACCATGGGTGACCCTGCTGGTATTTCAAATACCAGTGACATAGCTTCCAGCATCACAACAACACACAAGCCACCAGAGTAGGACAAACAGACAGGTGGTGAAGTTGTAGCTTATGCACTTTCACAGTCTTTTATGTACCAAAATTTCATCCAAGCTTTACAAATGAAAGTCCAACTCAAAGAAAAGCTTGAGTTTGCATTTCTGCTGCTACTGTTCACTCAAGAACACACACGCCTGTGCTTTTGGGAGGAGAGACTAGGGTCTGGATGCAGGCTCCAATCTGTATTCTAATTCCAATACAAAATACACCATACAAGTTGCCAAGAACATTCTAGACATGAGGCAGCTCCACGATGTTGAGGTCTGAGGAAGGCCTCTGGTAAGTTCGTGGCACCGACTTAGGAGGACTGGATGAGATGTTTTGTGCCCAGGGATTAAAACAGTGCTAGGCACAGAGCAAACCTGTTCAGCTCTAACATACCAGCAAAGGCACTTTCTTTACACTCATTCAGCAAATGGCACTTATTTGCGTGTCTAAAGAAACCCTCCCAAATGGCAGTCTGGCTAGTGGCTCCACTCTCTACCCTGAAGCCTCAGTCACTTCCCCTGAGTTCACGTTGCCCTTCAGAAAAAGTGTTAACTCCACCTCTCGTTCTCCGAGGAGATGGCAATCAAAGCTTAAAATATCTAAACTAGATAAGGCATAATGGTTGTTTTGGAATTCTCACTTCATTTTTAAAAGATCCGAATGTGTCAGAGGAATTAAGGCTGAGCGTTCACTTTAATTACACATTGTAGAATAAGGCACTTGCGAAATAAGCCTCTAGGACGGGCCAGTCACCTGTCAAAAACAAACAAGGAAATGCTCAGAGTAACCACAGTTATCTCCAAGGCATGTCCAGTCTTCTGCCTCATCAGCTCCTGGAGCTCCCACACCTCGCCACCTGCTCTCCCTGGATATCCCTGTCACCACCATCCTTCAGAACTTGATGTCCTTTGTGAGGTGATAATATTCACCCACTGAGGGAAGGCTCTGTCTCATAAACCTGCTTGTGTATCCAGCGCCCAGCAATGAGCCTGCGAGCAGCATGGACCCACAGTGGGGATATCATTGCTTCTCAGTTTATCCATTCTGGGGGGGGATCTTCCTTTCTGGGAATAGCTGAACTAGCAAAGAACTGACTCCCCTCATCCTAATTCCCTAAGAGAGTCAAAAACCAGAATTGACAATTGATAGACCGTGTCTAGAGTCTTAACGTCTATTGTGCTAAAAAGAAGTCATGATTCCTAAAAATGTACACCTTATCCCACAAAACCAAAGCAGAGAAAAACAAGGAGTTTGCTTTTCGCAGGTTTGACAGAACCTGAGTGGTTAAGTGACAAAGATTTTAAACTCTGCAGTGCCAACATCAGGATGGGTTTGGGACTGCCCAGGGTTCACCGAGCCCCAGACCAGCAGCTCTGTTGCCCCCTCCCCAACTCCAGCCAGTCCCACTATGTGGGCCAGAAACTCCCTGCTGGGAAACCCAAGAGCACACCCTGAAATGTCCTCAACTAAGTGGAAGAATCTGTCTTGGAAGAAGTACAGCCACAATGCTCCTTAGAAGTGAGAATGGCGAGGCTTTGTCTCAAGTACTTTGGACATGTTATCAGGAAGCATCAGTCCCTAGAGAAGGACATCATGCTTGGTAAGGTAGACGGTCAGCAAAAGAGAGGAAGACCCTCAACGAGATGGACTGACACAGTGGCTACAACAATGGGCTTAAGCATAACAATCAATGTGAGGATGGTGCGGGACTGAGCAGTGTTTTGTTCTGTTGTACACAGGGTTGCTGTGAGTCAGAACCAACTCAAAGGCACCTAACGACAAGTGGAAGAATATGAGCGTTCAATGAATGTATTCACTTGGACCCCATCTTGCTCTCCAAAGGCCTGAGAACATCTGTAACACTGGGTGAGCCCTCTGGTCCTCTAACAACTACCCAGAACAACTGGTGAAGGATGAAGCCGGTTTTGGGGCGGGGGGGGTGGGTGGGGGAGGTTATGCAGGGGCTGTACTGTATGCATGCCCACTGGCATGGGTTTGGATCCTGGCTCTACCACTTGCTAGTTTGTGACCTTGGGCAAGTTATTTATATCCCTATACCTAAGTTTCTTTATCTCTAAAATAAGAGTATCTGTCTCTTTGTTTTGTTTTAGGAGTGAATGAATTTCACAGAGTAGCCCTCAAAGGACATATGCTAAGGCATTTATATGGCCATCTGGCTCAAGAATAAGCCCCACATGGGGTTGCTGTGAGTCCAAATCAACTCGATGGCAATGGGTAAGTGGTTGTTGTTGTGGTTAGGTGCTGTCCAGTTGATTCCAACTCATAGCTGCCCCATGTATCAGAGTAGAACTTCCCCACAGGGTTTTCTTGGCTGTAATCTTTATGGAAGCAGATCGCCAGGTCTTTCTCCTGTGGAGCCACTGGGTGGGTTCGAACTGCCATCCTTTCAGTTAACAGTTGAACACTTAACTATTGCACCACCAGGGTGCCTTACATAAATGTCAGCTGTTGTTAATACATAATTAATATTGATTTTGTCACACACAAACACATACATGCACAAATAAGTGAACAGGGATCATCAAACCAGGCTCGACACCAGAAATGTCTATAAATCGATCTCTGCTTTCTCATCAGGGCTGGCCCCACGCAAGGCCACCAGCCCAGTGAATTTCCCCCTAGCCTGCAGCCCGTGAATCCTGCTGGCTCCAGCAGACAGCCCCAAACACGAGAAACATCTCCTTGTCCCAGTCTTCTTTGTACCCTCCACAGTTTCTGCTCAGTAATCCTCTTGGCCTAGCCTTTCAGATGTCAAGACTGTAGCTTCAGAGCTTTACCATTCCTAAAGCAGAAGACTGAAAAAAAAAAAACCCAGTAATTTGCAAGTAGGAGTCCTTGGTGGCACAAATCGTTAAGCCGTCAACTACTAGCTGAAAGATTGGCAGTTCAAACCCACCAGAGGCACCCTGAAGACAGCCCTGGTGATCTGTTTCCAAAAGGTCACAGCCTTGGAAGCCGTATGAAGCAGTTCTACTCTGCACACATGCGGTTGCCATGAGTCGGAATTGACTCCATGGCAACTAACAGCAACAACAATTTGCAAACGAGTAGCAACAGGGTTTTTCCTTGGGTGCGTGGAGCTACAAGGCTAAAGCGACTAACGTTATTCTGTGGGGATAATCCATCTCTTCTGCAGAATCTGGGGATTCCCAAAGGAATTTCTGGCATTCCGTGGAGAAAAACCAAAAAATCAAACCCACTGCCGTTGAGTCAATTCAGACTCATAGTGACCCTATAAGACAGAGGTAGAACTGCCCCACAGAGTTTCCAAGGAGCACTTGGTGGATTCAAACTGCCGACCTTTTGGTTAGCAGCCATACAAGCACTGCTGCATTTCACCTCGGTCTATGCCACTGCTTCCAAACTTCATTCCACCCCTGCCACCAAGGACAAAGTTATAGAAAATAAAGAACAATGCAGAAAATAGCGCAGAAGGCCCCTTCAAAGCATCTGAAGATTGATGGACTGGGACAGACTCAGAATCCTAGGATGTTAAGTGCTGAAAAGAATCTTTTTACAGATGTATAAACTAAGGCCAAGAGAGGTTAAACTAAGGCCAGGAGAGGTTAAGGATTAGCCAAGGACAGCCAGCCAGTGACAGCCCAGGGATGAGACCCACGTGTCCAAACGCCAGCAGTGTCACAAGGTTTCAGTGCAAGAATAACAGAGGAAGCAGGGTCGCCTGGCAGGTCACTTGTGACAGAAGGCTCTAAGGCTGCCTTCAAAGTTCTCTCTTTCCCCTAATTTGCTCTATGATCTCAGTCAAGGTCAGTACTTAATGTCCCAATGCTTTTTCTAAATGATAAAGAGTTGCTGAGGGTAGGGGGCGTGATGAGTACAAGGATTCCTGCGAGGTGACCACAGCAGCAGCGCTGTGTGTGTGAGGAAGAGAGAGAGAATGAGAACCAAGGCCCAAGGGCAGCCCAGTGGAGACAATGCAACAGCCACTGTGACATGAGCCAGCACATGCATGACAGCCACCCACCTACAGTGACCTGGATGGACTCTGTGCTCTGGGTCTGTCCCTCTTCACTTTCCGAGGCATCCTGGCTCACACTCAAGCGGTTTCTTCTCTTAACATGGGCAACCACGAAGAAACACAATCCCACGAGCACAATCAAGGGCCCCGTGATTTGCAGAGTCAGCAACCCACAGATATGGGGTTCAGAATCAGCGGTGTCTGTCTCATTCTGCGGCTCCTGCGCCCAGCCTGAGCCACATCCAGGGATCCAAATGCCCACTATGCTGATCAGCAGGCCACTCGTCAGGAAGAGAAACCCAAGGATGAGGTACTGGGCAAACTGGCGGCTCTCTCCACAGATGAAGGCTCCATCAGGGTCCACCTGGTTGCCTCGAAGGTGCCCCGCCAGGAGCTGAAGTCGTGCCCAGGAGCGGGCCAGGATCACAGTCCCCAGCCCGATCACGGCACACGTGGGCCCAGTGGCCTTCAGTACTGGGCTGCAGTTGAGGAAGGCTCCATATTGGCATACCTGGAACCCAAAGATGGACAGCAGGACTCCCAAACACAACAGGATGGCACCAAAGACAAAGAGGAAGAAAACGAGCTTGCTGACATGCCTTTCTTGCTGGTCCCCACTGGGCTCAGCAGCAGCCGTGGGAGACATGGTCAGAAGAGACCCCTTCCCTGAAGCGGGGTGAAATGTGTTTCCTTCCCGCCGACGCTTTCAATAGTTCTGCAAACACAACCAAACGCCAAATTAAAGTGGGCACAGGTGCGCCAATCCACCCTGGTCCTTTGCTAGCCATTTCAGAAATCACACAGGATGTAATAATCAGGGGACAGAACTTCATGCAACCAATAACACCTTAGAATAAGGAGTTGGTTTTTGAGTCAGAAGAACTGGCATTCCAAAACTCCTTGATATGTAATTTTATGAAGATATTCAAGAAAAGGAAATGCAATTACTCTGCATCTGAGATAAGAGTATCTTTGAAAAGCAAAACAACAAAAGTAACCAGGTGTAGCTTTTCCTGTTATGAGCCTCACAAAGTCACTTTCCCAAGTAAAAAACAATGGCGAGTGAGGGAAGAACTACAAGGATTATTTCTGATTTACAGATGCCCCACATTTCACTACAGCTGTTCTGAGCATTTCCAAGCCAGTAAATTTTCGTTCAGTAACTAACTTTCCATTTCCTGCTTTAGGCTGCGGCAACTTTCCATTCTGCGCTTTATTCCTAGGCAACATCTGCAGGAGACCCAAGCTCAGCAGTTTCAAATGAAGTATCAAATGGAAAGATGGTTCAGGAACACAGCCATGTAATGGACTAATTAATTAATTCTGTCAAAATGGGATTCTCGGGTTCTCAACAGGCACACCCTGGCGCTGCCCTGCCTGAAATTAGGTGGCCCAGCTGCTTGGCTGGGCCTGGGATGATCCACTTGTTTGGAGAGTCTGGCACAGCGGTCAAGGGCAGCCATCTCCAAGGCAGGCAGGATCCGTCTCACTCACCTTCCTCCATGGTACCACCGCTTCCACAAAGAGGTCGAGGTTCAGTTAAAAATAAGCAGCTGATCGACAAAATCACCAATTACCAAGCACTAAACACCAATGGAACTTGACTTTGAAAGAAGAGTATAAGTTAAAACAACTGGGAAAACACCTTCTGCAAAATCACCCAAACTCTTGACTTCAGTCATTTGAAGCAAGGGTATTATATATAAAACTTACATGAGCAGTTATTAAAGAGTTGTCTAGTTTACACAGAGCTGACTCATCCAGTTATCTTGTCTTTCTCTAATGAATGGAGTATTTTACCAGGACCCTTTAAGTTGGGGCACCCTCAAAAACAATCGAGGTTGTGCAGATTATTTACACTTACTCAAGAAGAGAAACTTTTTAAATATTTTGTGCTACAAGCATCAACTATCACTTGAAGGAGCTCAAGACAGAAGCTCTAAAGCCAAGGCCATGTTGACAAAACATACTAAAATCTTGTCGATATGAAGTCAGTTTAGGTAAAGAAACCAAACAGCCAGTCTTATACTAGGAAGTATTTTTCCAGGAATGAATGATAGAATCAGAAGGAAGCTGGAGGAAAAAAAGGAAATACGGCTAAAGAAGGATAAGCTCTCACTCCAAATTTGGCAAAACTATACTTTATGAACCTGCAATTAAGCTGAAACACAAAGACCTCAATATTGCACAAATTAAAAAATTCCAAATCATGTAATCTTTATTGCTGATTTCTGAGATAAGGGTGGATTTTCAGCGACAAAGTCCTACCAGGAATTCATTGTATTCCCGGTCAACTTTAAAATGAATCACAAGGTTTAAACTGCCTTAAGACAAATTCCCAAACACTAGTTAAGTAAATAGAAGAAGCCCAAGGGTGGATTTGTACCTTCTTTTCCAGGAACTAGTGGACTAAGTACCTGGCATAAGTGTTAATCCCCCATCCAAAATAGTGGGAGGGTACAGTGTCTCTCTCCTTCTTATACTTGCACTCACAAACGGAAAGATATATCTACACTAACAGAAAACTAAAACTTCTCCAAATAGCTATCTACAGTTAATTTACTTAATGCTAAATCCACCTCCCCAACATTCCTATCGGTTTTCCAAAAGGCATTTCCAATCTAATAGCATCTCACCACGTCCAAAGCTCGGATAAGTTTGGGAATGCAGGCAAAGAGAAGCAAGTGTCCTTTATGGGAAGTCGCTTGCTGGGTTTTAGGGAGCCCGAGCGCAACCAACAGACTCGAGTAGCTCGGTGCGCTCCCACAGGCGCCTGTTTAGCGCAGAGTCCTCCACACCCCCGCTACTCCTCGCGCTCACCCCTGGTCTCAAAACCATAGCGCCCGGCCCGTTACCTCACTCCGAGCTGCCCACGCGCGCTGGCGGAGCAGCTTACCTGAGGACGCGTCCTGTGTGCGCGCTGCCGGCGCCAGGGCGCGCAGCCCGGGAGCCTGGGGCCAGCCGCCGGGGTCGCGGTCCGCGGGGGCAGCGCTGGCCGTCTGCCTGGAGCTCTGCACGGCCTACGCTTCTGCACGCGCGGCCTCGGCAGTGCCGGCCGCGCCCCGCTCTCCCCAACCTGCGCGCTCCGACAGGGAGGGGCGGGCTGCGACTTCATTTAGGGAAGGAGGCGGTGCCAGGACAGTGTGCCGGAGAGTGGACTGCAGGCGGCAGGCAGGGCAGGGCATGGCATACCAGCGGGAGCTGGCCGCCACCGGGCGTTGGCTTCGGGAGCTGGAGGAGCGCCCGGCGCGGGAGTGGGGAGAGAGGGCGGCCCCCGGACCCAAGGCGGGCGGACTTGGTCGCTTCCGCGCACGATATCGTGCGCCTAAAGGATCCGGGAAGAATGGGCACCCCTGCCACCTCCCTGGCCTGCAGCCCTGGGGGCCCTTGGCAAGTCGAGATTTTCGTGGCCCCGGAACTGCGCGCTGCCCCGGCCGAGGTCCGGGCAATGGACAGGGGACTGGTCTCCTTCGGTGCCTAAAGCCCAGCATTTCGGGGAGGCGGGGGAGGGTGGTAGGAAAGGGGTGCGAAAGGGGAGCGCCTGCCCCTCCCCCTTCGGCGTAGCCGTGGCCGAGGCGCAATGGGGTCTCTGCGTTCCCGCCACCGTGCCCTTTGCCACCGCGTGCGCGGTCAGGACGGATACACCCGGGTGGCCGTGTGGCCTCCTGCCACTTGGGAGACCTTGGGTGGAGTCACTGGAGCAGGTGCCTCTCTGGGAACTCTTTGACTAACAAGATATGGAGACAATCGGTCCCAGAAACATGTGCTCCATTAGAATGTGAGACCAAAAAAACCCGTTGCCTGGAGTGGATTCCGACTCATAGTGACCCTACAGGGCAGAGTAACTGCCCCATAACGTTTCCAAGGAGCGGCTGGTGGATTCAAACTGCCGACCTTTTGGTTAGCAGCCGAGCTCTTAACCACTGTGCCACCAGAATGTGAGACAGGGTCCTTCATATCCGAGCCATTCAGGCATGAGGTCCTGGCTCCAAGGCTGAAGCAGGCCCTTGGAAGGACTTGTGTCCAGTCAGTTTTGCCCCTTCCACACACACATATAGGCGCACAGCCTGCCTTTGCCATAGAACCCCCTTCCTGGATCTCAACCACTAATGATCTCCTGGAATTAAACTGATAACTTTCCCTGCCCTTGAACCAGGAGTTTCCAGATGGGTTTGCTAATCCCCTGCTATTTGTAACCTACCCCATGACACGTGACAGGGATCCAACTGTGCCAATTTCCACCCCAGAGGTCAGGGTGCTGTGGAAGGTGAGTCAAGGACTCAGCCCAAGCACAGAAGGGACCTCCCCACACATGTCCCTTCTCTCTGGCTTTCTGTCCACCCTGCCTGCAATCCAGTCAAGAGTTAAATCTATTGGATTAACCTTTTTAAAGTGCAAGCACCCTACCTAATTTTGTTGGTAGTAGTTCTCACTGAGGGTAAAGTTTGAGTTGTTCGTAGCTGCTGTCCAGTCACCACAACTCACGGCAGCCCTACGTATGAGAGGTTTAGCTAATTATCGGAGGTGGGAACAAGAGTCTTAAAGCAGGGGTCAGAGGGAGACAAAGACAGAAGCGTGGTTGCCTGGGGCTCTGAGGGCTGGAGGGGTGGAGTGGACGGAATGGAGGAGATTCACCAGAGGGGCATACTGGACAAGCTCCAGCTGTCAGAATTTGGTGAGTCACTTGCCCAGGTGACCAAATACGGACTTTCTGACAGCCAGGGTGCCCTGACCTCAGTGAATCCCTGCCATAAGTAAATAGCAACTGCTGGTTATTACTGTAATGAATAATACTGTATTCGTTTCCTAGGTGCACCTCACCCAAGCCATGATCTTTTTAGTCATTGCCTCATATGCATGTGAAACCTGGACAATGAAAAAGGAAGACAGAAAAATGGATGCATTCAAATTGTGGTGTTGGCAAGGAATACTGAAAACACCATGGGCTGCCAGAACGAAGAAATCAGTCTTAAAAGAAATACAACCAGAATGTTCCTTAG
>NW_004443965.1:10665387-10677160 GCF_000243295.1 Trichechus manatus latirostris
CAGCACCATATACTGGACGCTGGTTTAGAGCATATACAGCCTCCTGGAGAACACTGCCCCAACCCTGCAAGGTATTACCACCGAGCTGGCTCGAGCTCTTAACCACTGCACCACCAGGGCTCCTCCTGGAGACTAGAAGTCCAAAATCAAGGTGTCAGCAGGGCCACACTCCCTCTGGAGGCTCTAGGGAAGAATCCTTCCTTTCCGCTCCAGCTTCTAGTGGTTGCCAGCAATCCTTGGCACTCCTTGGTCTGTAGCAGCATATCTCCACTCCCTGCCTCCATCTTTACCTGGCCATCTTCCCTCTGTGTGTCCAAATTTCCCTCTTCTTATTAGGACATAAGTCATGGATTAGTTGTTGTTAGGTGCCATCAATTCAGTTCCAACTCATGGTGATCCTATGTACAACAGAAAGAAACACTGCCCAGTCCTGCACCATCCTCACAATCGTTGTAAGCCCACTGTTGCAGCCACTGTGTCAATCCATCTCGTTGAGGGTGTTCCTCCTTTTCACTGATCTTCTACCTTACCAAGCATAATGTCCTTCTCCAGGGACTGATCCCTCCTGATAACATGTCCAAATGTATGTGAGAAGAAGTCTCGCCATCCCTCCTCCTAAGGAGCTTTCTGGCTGTACTTCCAAGATAGATTTGTTTGTTCTTCTGGCAGTCCATGGTATATTCATTATTCTTTGCCAACACCATAATTCAAAGGCATCAATTTTTCTTCAGTCTTCCTTATTCATTGTCCAGCTTTCGCATGCATATAAGGTGACTGAAAATACCATGACTTGGGTCAGAGGCACCTTAGTCCTCAAAGTGACACCTTTGCTTTTTAACACTTTGAAGAGATCTTTTGCAGCACATTGGATTTGGGCCCACCCTAATCCAATATGACCTAATATTAACTTGATTACATCAAAGACCTTCATCAGGTCACATTCACAGGTTCTGGGTGGACATGAATTAGCAGGGGGACAACCTTCAACCTAGTACAAATCCTATTACTCACAGCCCCGTTCTCTGTGCCAGGTTCTGTGTTACATGCTTTGCCTACAGTCAAAGTTCAGCTCAGAGAAGGTTGGAGCCAGAAAGGAACAGGGGACCTAGAAGAATAGTCTTTTTTCAGTTGAGGAAACCAAGGCCCAAAGAGGTAAAGTGACTTCCCCAGCTGGTTAACATGGAGCAAGGGCTTGAACCAGGTGTGCTGACTGTTCCTCCCTGTGTACATCTATTACCCAAAGACACACACGCTGTGAACCCACAAAGTGCCTCCTTACATGGCTTTTAGATGCCAGGAGGGGGACCTGGTGCAGATCATTATAACAACACAGACACTGTATTCCAAGGACATTGCAATAATCTATGACTGGGGTGGCAATCTCTTGGTCAAAGTGTCAAGATACACCACCTTATGGAAGGGCACCAAAATACGTCCAGCTAATGAGCAGATAACCAACAGTAGCCATTGCACAACAACAGCCAGCAAAGGACAAGGAACCTGAGGCCTCCAGGGTTTGCTTTCTAAGAACACAGGCCCTGACTATAGGCTTTGTCCTCTGACCTAGGCCTGTTAACAGCTTTTCCTTGTACTAGGGGGTTTCCATTTCCTTCCCTATTCATTCTTCCCTTCTCCCTTATTTGAAACTCAATCTCTGGCCACATCATGTGCAGACCTGCAAGGGGCCTGTTGATACAGCTGCCCCTCCGGTGCCACATGACTGCAGGCTTGCCACACATGACGAGCTTGAATGCGCTGGCACCAGGGACAATCAGATTAGCTTCCCCTTAGGGTATCTGCTGCTTGGACTGTTTGTGTCTTTTGGAGCCCGTTTGACTAAATTAAGCTCCTTGGAAACCTATCATCAGTCATGTATGAAAGAGATATGTGCCAGCCTTCAACGTGCTTGTCTTTGTAGCAAACCTATTCTTAGGAAAGAGATGGGGTGAACTTGTCACTATCTGAAACCAAGTGGTCATTTCTAGCCTGTGTGGCAGTGAAAACAGATAAGCCCAGGCTAAATTCTTAGAAAAATAACATCAGGAGAAGATTGAAAAATGGATGAACTTTGAATCTAGGAAGTGAATACAGCAAGGAAAAGCTGAGGTATATACTCATTTGCTCATTCAGCATGTATTTATTAAGTGCTTACCATGGGCCAGTTCACAAAACAGACAAAATTCTTTGCCCTCATGGAACTTATATTTTAATGGGGAGGAGAAAGGCACTAAAAGAAATACGTGAATTATACATATTAGAAAGTGATAAATGCTATGGAAAAATATAAATCAGTGCTGGACAGATTCCAATTTAAACAGGGTAATTAAGGAAGGGAAGCCCTGGTGGTACAGTGCTTAAGAGCTATGGCTGCGAACCAAAAGATCCACAGTTCGAATCCACCAGGCGCTCCTTGGAAACCCTATAAGGCAGTTCTACTCTGTCCTCTAGGGTTGTTATGAGTCGGAATTGACTTGACAGCAATGGATTTGGTTTGGTTTAGTTAAGGAAGGAGTCCCTAGGTGGTGCAAAGGATTTGATCTCGACTGCTAACCTAAAGGTTGGCAGTTCAAACTCACCCAGTGGTGCTATGGAAGAAACGCCTAGTGGTGATCCGCTTCCATTAAGATTACAAGCAAGAAAACCCTATGGAGCAGTTCTACTCTGTAACATATGGGATCGCCATGAGTTGGAACTGACTTGCCGGCAAATAACTACAACAGGTAAGGAAGACATCACCAAGAAGGTGACATTAGAGCAAAATCTTGAAAGGAATGAGGAAGCAAACATATTAATTCTCTCTTACTGCATAACAGATTATCCCAAAATTTAGCAGCTTTTAAAACAACAGAGGTTTATTAACTCTTATGGTTTCTGAAGATCAGGAATCTGGGATCAGCTTAGTTGAGTGGTTGTGGCTGGGGGTCCTTCATAAGGTGCCTTCTTGCAGTTGGCCAGGGTTACAGTCATCTGGAGGCTGGATGAGGTTTGGAGGATCCATGGTGGCTCCCCCAGGGCTGCTGGGTGGAGGCCTCATTTTTTCAACACATGGACCTCTCCACAGAGCTGCTTGAGTGTCCCCATGACATTGCAGCTGGCTTCCCCTAGATTAAGCGATCCAAGAGAGGGAGAACAAAGGGGAAGGCACAGTGCCTTTTATGATGTAGTCTCCCCAGTCCCACACTGTCACTTCTGCTTTATTCTATTCATTAGAAGTGAATCACTAAATCCAGCCCACACTCAAGGGGTGGGGACAGTATTAGGCTCCACTTCTTGAAGGTAAGAGCATCAAAGAACTTGTGAACATATTTTAAAACCACCACAGAAAACTATGGGGATATTTTGGGGAAGAAAGGAAGAGCACTTCAGGCAGTGGAAACAGCAAGTGCAAAGGCACTAAGGCAGGAGCACGAGTAGCATGTTCAGGGAAGAGCAGCCCTGGCCAACTGCAAGAATCTGGTGCACCAGATTGTGTAGGGCTTCATGGGCCATTGTAAGTACCTTGAGGGAGATGAGAAGCCTTTGGAGGGTTCTTGAGTTGAGAGTGATATGATCAGACTTGTTTTTTAAAAAGAAGACTGTGGCTGCTGTGGTAAGAATAGCCCAAGGAGGGGCAAGAGTGGAAGTGAGGAGACCAATTTAAAAAAACAGAAACAAAAACCAGTTGCTGTCCAACCAATTCTCATTGTGACCCCACATGTTGCAGAGTAGAACTGTGCTCTATAGAGTTTTCAAAGCTGCAACATTTCAGAAGCAGATCTCCCAGGCTTTCTTCCAAGGCACCTCTGGATGGCTTCAAACCACTAGCCTTTGGGTTAGTAGTTGAGCACTTAACCATTTGTACCACCCAGGAACTCCAAGGAGGCCAGGTGGGAGGCTGTTATAATAATCCAAGAAAGAGATGGTGGTGGCTTGTGTTAAAAAAACAAAAAACAAAAAAAAAAAAAACCCAAACCCATTGCCATCAAGTCGATTCTGACTCATAGGGACCCTATAGGGCACAGTAGAACTGCCCCATAGGGTTTCCAAGGGTGGCTGGTGGATTTGAACTGCCGACCTTTTGGTTAGCAGCCTGAGCTCTTAACCACTGCGCCACCAGGGCTCCATGGCTTGTGTTTAGAGGTGATAAAAAGTGAACATATTGCAGATATATCTTGAAGGTACAGAACAGAATTTGAGGTGAATTGAATGTGGGTTGTGACTCCATGGTTTTTGGCCTGGGCAATGGAAGGCTGGTTCTGGCATTGACCATGAAAAGATTGTGGGTAAAACAAGTTTGAAGGGGAACATCCAGAGTTCAATTTGGGGTATGTTAACTTTGAGATGTCTACTAGATATCTAGTGGAGAAGTTGAGTAGGCAGTTGAATATACAGGTCTGGAGTTCAAGAATTCTGCGTTCTGCCGGCAGTGTTTATTGCACAATAAAGAAGGCCATGCCCCTCTTCTGGAAGAGTTTACACGTGCATATGTGGCTACACCTGCCAAAAAACAATTCAGTCCTGACTGAGGGCTCCGAACTCACACAAAGCAATGGGCAGACTAGTGTCAACGAATGTGCAGATTCTAGATGTTTCCAGGGGACAGAGGGCAGCAGGAAGGGGTGAGTTTCTGGAGTTTCTGCAGGTGCTGGGGCTTCTGCTCCTCTGTTCCCAGAAGTGGAGCCCTAAAGAACACGTTCATTCTAACAGGACCGGCCACAGGACACTCCCCAGGGCACTGCCAGCCCCCAGAAGAAGTTCAGGGCACATGGTGTGTCTTGGCTTACAGAGCTCAGTATCACCATTTTCCAGAACTCACAAGATTGCAGAAAGACCAATAATAATAACGTCTGCCAGACTGAGCCTTTGATCTCTAGTTCTCTTTTGGCTGCGCTCTGGTTCTCAGCCCCCAGACGCATGCCTTCTTGCCCTCCAACTCTTCCAATTTCTGGGTCCTAGCTGGGGATGCCTTACAGAATATACTTTCAAGAACTCAGTCTTGGGTCCTTGTTTCAACTAGCATTCCCAGGACTCCCAGCACTGCTTTTGAACTTGCCTGGGACCCATCCAGCTGCCGGTCCTCCAAGGGCACGGCAGTCAGGGAGGCCACAGTTTCGGGGGCATTTTCCTCCTTCCTCACCCCTATGTTGGACTTAGACCCAGGGGCCTAAAAGACATGTCTGGGATGTGGTTGACTGATTGAGCAATCTTGAGCTGAGGTTTTAGATTTGACCCCCAGTGCAAAGGCTAATCTTTTGCAGAGTCATTTTATTGCTTGGTATGGCTGTTGATTTTGCACGGTTGATAACACCTCAGCCTGAGTGCTGGCTGGACTCAGCCAGGGATGTGGAATGCAAGAAGTTGTTTCAGGGAGAATGGGAATTTGCCTGGAGCACAGGTAGCCTTATCAGGAGAGGCTTCACAATGCTGAGGGAGGAAGGCCACTTCAACAGTGATGGCAGCGTCCAGGCAGCAGGCTAGAGGAGAGGAGCCTGTTGATAACAACAGTTTCATGGAAAAGTAATGATCTCCTGGCCTCTTGTGTTGGTTCTTTCACTTACCCACTGCAGTGGTTAAGCATTTTGCTACTAACCAAAAGGTCGGCAGTTCGAATCCACCAGCCGCTCCTTGCAAATCCTATGGGACAGTTCTACTCTGTCCTATAGGGTCACTTTGAGTCAGAATCGACTCTACGGCAATGTTTTTTTAAATTTATTTTTTTTAAAGGTGGTGCAAATGGTTTGCACTCGTCTAACCCAGAAGGTTCGAGGTTCAAACCCACCCAGCAGTACCACAGGAAAAAAGTTTGGCAATCTGCTTCCATAAAGATTATGTCCAAGAAAACGCTATGGAGCAGTTCTACTCTGTAACACATGGGGTCGCCATAAGTTGGAATTGACTCAATTGCAATGGGTTCGGATTTTTTGGTTTACTGGATCCCAAAGCCTGAATGATTTCTCCTCAACAGGTAAAAGAGGATGAGCAAGACCTAAGTTTAGATCCTGGCGTTGCCACTTACTAGCTGTGTGACCTTAGGGAAGTAAACAATTTTTCTGTGCCTCAGTCCCCTCATCTATAATATGGGAATAAGCAGGTGGTCAGAGGGTCAGTGGAAAAGAGTAAGACCCTCAACGATATGGATTGACACAATGTCTACAACAATGGGCTCAAACATAGCAACAATTGTGAGGATAGTGCACGACCGGACAGTGTTTCATTCAGTTGGACATAAGGTCTCTGTGAGTCGGAACCAACTCGACAGCACCTAACAACAACAACCTCAAAAGGCGTCTTGAAGAGTAAATATTTGGTACATGGTAGACCATCAATAAACATATTTATCTTCATCCTCTCTAGCTACTCACCTCATCTTCTGCCTGTGGCCCATTCCTCACAACTTTCAGAAGGGTTGATGGGATGAACCATGGAGACAGTGAAGAGATAGAAGAGGAGGGAGATCAGGATGCTCAGAGTTCACTGTTCTCCGAGACCAAAATGAGGTCACGTTGACTTCTAATACCAAGTTGCAGTGGTTTCAGTTCCCACCAGCTCAACTGTGCTTCTCTCTGCAGCTAATCCCCCAGTTATTTCTGAGTGTCTTGACAGGAGTGCCGACTCCCTGGGTGGTGCAAATGGTTACTGTGCTCAGCTGTTAACTGAAAGGTTGAGTTGACCCAGAGACTCCTTTGAAGAAGGGCCTGCAATCTACTTCCAACAAATCAGCCATTGAAAACCCTATGGACCCCAGTTCTATGCTGACACACATGGGGTTGCTGTGAATCAGGGTCCACTCAAGGGCAACTAGTTTTTTTCAAAGACCACATTGCATGTTCTCACAAACCAGCCTACCCAAGTGGTCACCTGTGGTGTCTGCTGCGTTGTTGTACCTCTGCTCCAGTTCCTCATCTAACGGCTGCTGCTGCAAAAGCCTCCAGAAGGCACCTGGCTGTTGGCGAGGTCCCTGGACGAATGCTGGTAGCCTGTGGAGGATAATCCCCCAGCCAACCACGGCCAGCACTGTGATTCTACCTCCTAACACCTACTGAAGTGGCTCAGGTAGCCCAAGTGGTTTTCCATGCACTGCTAACCTAAAGGCTGGCAGTTCCAACCCATCCGGCAGCTCCTCAGAAGAAAAGGTCTGGCCATCTGCTGCTTCCATAAAGACGACAGCCAAGAAAACCCTATGGAGCAGTTCTACTCTGTAACACATGGGGTCACCATGAGTTGGAATCCACTCCACAGCAACTAACAAAAACCACCAGCACCACCACCACACCTCCTGGATCCATCCACGTGTCCCTTCCATATCACTACCCCCTTGGTTCAGACCCCTCCACCTCTGGGTTGCCATTGATAATTCTAAAAAAGGATTCAGCTCAGTTTACAGTGCTCCAAAAATATAGCAAGGTGAAATATAAACATAAAACAAAAAAACCAAACCTGTTGCCATCTAGTTGATTCCGACTCATAGCAACCCTATAGAAAAACAAATGAGTAAAAGAAAGGATTTACTGTATTTCCTACCTCTTTTAACTAACTTGTTGGTAACGGGCATGCAGGGTTGGAATCCTTTTGATGTTATCCATGTTTTAGGGTCAGATGTGAAAACTTGCCTGAGACATTTGATTGCTTTGAAAATGGCCTGACCCCAAAACCCCAGAGCTGGCCTCTGTCTGTCCTGGGCGCTGTGTTTGGGGAATGTAGCACCGGGCACCTGGCTGGGAGTACCTAGGGCAGGAGAGGAGTGGGCGTCCCCAACCCCTCCTGGTCATCTCCTCTCACTCATACACTTGAACCCCTTAACTTCTCTCCTCAGCAACTTCTGGCTTAAAAATTAAGCAATAACAATCTGAACACCTGAGAGCTGGGAGTCTTTGATAAACTAAAAGCCAGTTTGGCAGGAAACCAACTCCTGAATGCCCTAGATTTTCACAAAAGGCCCTTTGTTGCCACAGAATGCAGGTAAAGCCAGGCCTCTAGCCAGTGTTGATTCAGGGGGGAGGAGGAAAAGAAAACTGCTCTTTACGTTTTTTTTTCTTTTTAACCTACCTGATAGGGTTGTTTAAAGGATTAAATAAGTACAGAGAGAAAGATCGGCTGTAATTTGTGCTCAGCTATAATTCCAGGAGACATATTTTCTCCTAAATAATACAGTAAAACCTGCGAAAGCCAGAACCTGTGGAAGGCAGAAACCTGTCAGAGAAGGAAAATGTAAATATTTCCCATAAGTAGATAGAACAGTGTAAGTTGCACCCTGTCAAAGGCAGAAAATTTCTGAGACCCAGAAAAACAAGGTAGTCCAGTCGAGTTAGCTCTCACAAGTTTCAGTGTAATTTGTTGTTGTTAGGTGCCATTGAGTCAGCTCTAACTCATGACAACCTTATGCACAACAGAACAAAATGTTGCCTGATCCTGAGCCATCTTCATGATCATTGGTATGTTTGAGTCCATCACTGGGGCCATTGTGTCAGTTCATCTCATTCAGGGTTTCCCTCGTTTTCATTGGCCCTCTACTTTACCAACCATGATGTCGTTTTCTAGGGATAGGTCTTTCCTGAGGACGTGTACAAAGTAAGGAAGTTGAAGTCTCATCATCCTCACTTCTAACCCTTATATACAGCCTAGGGTCGCTATGAGCCAGAACTGACTCCATGGTACCTAACAACAACATGTGTTTTTAGTAATTTACATGTGCATTAACTCATTTGCATCTCATAACAACCTTGTGAAGTCAGCACTATTGTAAACCTATTTCACACATGCACAGAGGTGTGAGTGTTTGCCAGTAAGTGGCAGAGCTGGGTTTGAAGCACCAGGCTTCTCTCCTCTCCAGGTGAGCCTGAAAGCACTCTAGGACCCTTTTTCATTCCACTTTGGAGGTGGCTATTATTAAGCATCGATTTTGAGTCATTCAGGGGCAAGCTAACAAACTCCTGTTCATTCTTTAAATCTCAAATTAAATTGCACTTCCCCAGAGGCCTCCCTTGACCCCCTAATCTAAGTTAGCTCCTGCCTCCCATGCCCCCTTGTTATTCTGAGTACCTAGTGTTTTTCACTCAGGATACTTATCACAACCATTGTTATTTATTATCCCTTTCAGACCTATGGCAATTTAAACCACTGAGTCACCCTCTGACCTTCCTGTCACTGTTATCTACTGACTTTCCAGGTCTCCTGTCACTCAGTGCAGGTTTTGGCACCTGGTGCCCATGTCCCTTCCACTTCAAACCCTGCCTCAATCCTGGAGGCTTAAACTTCCACATGGGATGACCCATATACCATCCAGGCCTTCTTATCTCCAAATCCTTCTTCTCCCATCCGCCTCCACCTCTGCCTTCCACCATCACATGTGGGACCCAGAGATGACCAGAATGGTTCCTCCTCCAAGAGCAGGGAGCCCCTCCTTCCATCCCACCCATCCAACCACTTACTTAGTATGGCCTTTCTCATCATGGTCTTGTAACTCCCACCCAGGTGATTGTGTAATAGGATAACTGTGGCCTACCAAGGGGATTGGTCAGTTTTGCCTTAAAAGAGAGCCAATTCCAGAGCAGAGAGGAAGAGCCCACCACCACCACCAAGGAAGTAGAGACCAGCAGGAGACGGCACAGTGGGCTTCCCGACCCATGGAGAAAGAAAGCTGATTGGGCAAAGACTGAGGGCCAGAGAAAAGTGTGCCTGCAAGCATAGCTGGGAAGAGGCTATCCTGATGAAAGAACTGTATCCTAAATGTTCCTGAGCCTGAACTGTAACTGTCAATTCCTAATAAACCCCATAATCATTAGTATGGTCTGTGAGTTCCGTGTGGCCATTGCAATAAACTGTCAAACCCATTAGAGAAGCAGAGAGTGCTGTGTGAAGGATGGCTGTTGTCAGAGTTGGTAAAGATGGCGGATAGAGAAGGCATGTCTGACCTCTCCCTCATAGTAATCAGCCTTGGGCTGTGGATCTTGGTTCTCCTTCCCCCTTGTGGGGTTGGAGGAGGTCAGGCGCTGCCCCCAAGTGGTTGTTACAGTTGGTGTCAGAAGTGGGATTCTTTGCAATGGCTCCAGACGCATGAAAGCATTGAACTTTATAACAGAAAGAAGGGGCTCAGGAAGGGAAACTTTTGATCCTTAGATCATTACTCTTGTTGTTGCTGCTTGCAGTGGCTGAAGGGAAGGTTATGCTGCAGCTGAGGGGAGAAAAGCCCCATCTGGAGTGGCCTGGCGCAAAGGCCAGGCCAGATAAGCAGGACGACTGATATGGGGTCAGAATCTTCTGGTTCCACCCAGCCAGAGGCCCAAGGCCATATGCATATGAATGGGAAGATAGTTAAGGTATGGAGAAGAAAAGACAAAACCAGAATGTTTTCAAAAGAGTTATGTGTTTAGGATTATGTGTTTAATCGAATGTACTATGGATAGTGAATGTTTCTCCTACCTCGTGTTGTAAAGCAGACGTAAATGTACGCTAGAAATGAATACTGGGTATTATAGATTACAGACAGCGTGTAACTCCGCCTTCAACCTATACTAAATTGGCTATGCTAAAGGGAAAACTAGTATTTGCCTTGGAGAAACACAGGCTATTGTTACAAGCCAGTAGCCTTGTATAGAGAGTGGAGGCTTAGGTCAAAAACCTAAGCCCCACCCAGATTTTGCATTTGAAAAGATATGCAGAACCATCCAGAACTGTTAAGGGAACAGAAGATTTACATTTGAAGGAGGAACTTACAGAAAAAAGTGCTGTTTTGCTTTTTGAATTCTGAGCAACAGGTTTGCTGTTAGATGCATCAAGGCAGGAAAAGTCAGTGCCCATCAGAGAAGGAACCCTCTTCCAGGATTGGAAGTTAAAAGGAGCCAGCAAGTAGGTAGCTTCGTCTGCTCAATTATGATGACTACATGGGTCCACTAATGAGTGGAAGTAGGGGAAGTGCAGCAATGAAGAGACCGCTGAGTTTGGATATGTTCCATTGGCACCCGTTGATATAGCCCACAGGGGATAGGGATGAGAGAAGAAGGGCTGGTCAGAAGGGAGTTGTATGTGGACTCCTAAGTTTCCAGGTGGAACCTGCTGACCTAGCCCAAGGGGGCTAGGGATGAGAGAGTGTGAAGGGGCTGTCTGAAGTGTCTGGAGGTGTGTGTGAAGTCTCAAGCCTAAGGCTGCTACCCATTGTGACCTAACTTGGATGGCTAGGGATGAGCTGATCAGCACCCAACCAAATGGAGAGAGATGTCTGACTGTGAGCTGCTGCAGTTTGCTGCAATTTGATGGCTTGCTCTGGACTGGACTTTGCTTATGGATGCAGATGCTCAAAATTCCAAACAGAAGATTCTTCAACACCAAAGAACATGCTTGTCTCCTCAGTACTGGTTTGATAGGGGTGGGCAATTTAAACATTGGCTATCTAAAATTGGGGGAGATAAAGACATGAAGTGGCTGGCTTACACACTTTCATGAGTGTGCTTACATTAAATGAGGGGGACCTGGGAGGATCCCCACTGAACAGATTCCTCTTTTCCTGATGGGTGTGGGGAAGAGAGGGTGGCGAAAGATGCTGATAGGATTATATGATTCAGCTGTGTCGACTGTTAACCGAGTTAATTGTGCTTGTAAAAACTAATTGTAGAAGCTGTAAGTGTGAAAGTGTGGACTGAGGGGGAAGCGCTTGCTAGACTAGTCTTCCTGGACTAGCACAGCAGCTGAACCTGATGTTCCTTCCCAAGGTGGAAAAGTTTGGGTAAAAATAAATGACAAATGGAAGGAAGGAGAAATAATAGCTGACGGTAAAGGAATGAATAAATGGGTTATGCAG
>NW_004443965.1:10677726-10682425 GCF_000243295.1 Trichechus manatus latirostris
AGTGCCTTTGGGCAGAGACTGAGGGCCAGGGAGAGGCGTGCCTGCAAGCATGGCTGGGAAGAGGCTATCCTGATGAAAGAACTGTATCTTAAGTGTTACCGAGCCTGAATTGTAACTGTTACTTCCCTAATAAACCCCATAAGCGTTAGTATGGTCTGTGAGTTCTGTGTGGCCACTGCAATGAATTATCGAACCCAGTAGAGAAGTATAGAGTGCCATGGGAAGGATGACTGGTGTCAGAGCTGGTAAAGATGGCGGAGTGAGAAGGCATGTCTGACCTGCACCTCATAGGAATCAGCCTTGGACTGTTGATCTTGTTTCTCCTTCCTCTTTGTGGGGATGAAGGAGGTCAGATGCCACCCCCAAGCTGTTGTTACACATTACTACTACCACTGCCCTTCATCCCAACTGGATCTTCACTTGCTTCCAATCGACCTTCTTCTTTCTTGACTTCTTATGTGGTTTAGCTTCTATGGCCCATCAATTCAGTAGCACTCTTTCCGATACCTGAGTTTCCAAGCCTGTGTCTTTTCATCACCCGTCTTGCAAACTGCTCTTACCCACTTTTCTGAGTCTCTACCTCGTGCACTTCACTTACTGTCAGGGTTGTGCAAGCACAGGATCAGCAGCTGAGAGTGAATGCCCTCTTAAATTTGGTGCTGTGGCACCTCGCTGGCCTCACTAGTCCTGGCCCTGTCACTCTACTTCTAACCTATAGCCATTAAGATTCAATATCAAAACTCTTGCTATTTCTTCATCTCCTCAAGTTATCCTGCCCTGACACCCATTGCCCGATGCCTTCCAATGCCCTCCCCATTCAGGTTGGGTCACATACCCCTTCCACCTTTTCTCATAGCATTCTTGGCTTCTCTTTGCCATTTTAATTATTATACATATATGTTATACTCAGTACTCACCCCTTCAACACACACACACTATTATAGCTTAATTGATTTATTCACATACTATATAGTTCAAAAAAAGATTTAAGCTGGTCTGTACAATACACATATTCCAACTGTATAAAATGAAACAACAAATACCATGCTATAGTAGGATCTTGTCTGTCTCCCCTACCTGATCTTGAGTTCCTTGAAGGCCAGAACAATGTCTTGTATGTCTTTATCCTCCCTTTTGAAGGGAGGATGCGTAAGAATGAATGAAGGAAAGGGAGACTTAGTCTAACAGGAGGCAGTATGCCAATTCTTTCTCTGCATAGTCCTGTGACCAAACCAAAACAGCTCACTGCTGTCAAGTCGATTCCAACTCATAGTGACCCTATAGGACAGAGTAGAACTGCCCCCATAGGGTCTCCAAGGAGTGCCTGGTGGATTCGAACTGCTGACCTTTTGGTTAGCAGCCATAGCTCTTAACTACTATGCCACGAGGGTTTCCAGTCTTGTGACAGTAAGGTGCATATCTGCTCAAACCATTGAGTAAGCACAGGCTGCTGATTGCCATAGGAGCTGAGAGCTTGGTAGGGTGGAGCCATCTGGGAGACTGTATTTCTGCAGTCCAGGGAAATTAGGGAAGTGCCAGCCTCAGACCCCACAGACCACTAGGTCATCAGCTCCACCAACTTCTCTACACACAGGGTTTCTGGACACCCATGGACTGTGTCTATAAGCTCTCCACTGCCTCCGGGAGATCCAGCACTCCCAACCAACTTCTGCTGGCTCTGCTAAGACTTGACCAGGTAGAAAATACAATGGCTTCAGCTAAGAACACATTCTGCTGCTTGGCTGGGTGGGTATCTATCAGACACTGCTATCTCACTGGTCTGGAGACAAGAAAATAAAATCAGCTCACGTTTCTGATATTTCTGCCTAGCCAACTGTGCAGTTTATGCCTCCCACCAGGAGGATTGAAAGATGGAAAAAAAAGCATCATGGAAATAACTGTAAAACTTAACAGATCATTAGCAAATCTGACTTCCTATTACAAACCCCGGAGCTGTAATATCAGTTTTATTTATCTGATCTGTGATTTTTTTTTTAAATCTACCCCAATTCCTTATACTCTTTGTAATCAGGTCCATTTCTCTCCACATTCAGCAACTGAAAAGATACCAGAGAAAAGTACCCATTCAAAACACAAACCATAACCACTTCATACCCACTAGGATTGAAAATAACAAGTGTTGTTGAAGATATGGAGGAACTGAACCCTCGTGCATTGCTGGTTGGAATGTAAAATGGTGCAGTCACTGTGGAAAACAGTTTGGCAGTTCCCCAAAAAGTTAAACGTAGAACCACCCTCTCATTACCATATAGCCGATTCCAACTCATAGCAACCCTACAGGACAGAGTGGAACTGCCCCAGGGTTTCTAAGGCTATAATCTTTACGGAAGCAGACGGCCACATCTTTCTACCATGGAGCAGCTGGTGGGTTCAAATCACCAACCTTTTGGTTAGCAACTGGGCGCATAACCTCTGTGCCAGCAGGATGCCCTAGAATCAACTTACAACTTAGCAATTCTACTCCTAGATATATGTGATCATTAAGGTTATATGTCAACTTGGCTAGGCCATGAGTCTCAGTAGTTTGGCAGTCATATAACGATGTAATCACTTCCATGATGAGATCTGATATAATGTGATCACCTCCATGATGGGATCTGATGTGAGTAGCCGATCAGTTGACAGGGAGTTCCCCTGGGGGTGTGACCTGCATCCAATATAGGTGGACTTTCTGGCAAGGCTCATGGACTTTTGCTCACTCTGGATCCTGCAGCTGACTTCTGTTCATCTGACCTCCAGTTCTTGGAACTTGAGCTAGCAGCTTACTGCTATCTTACCTGCTGATCTTGGGATTCATCAGCCTTCACAGCCTGTAAGCCAGAGCCCTGCTGTCTAACCTTTGGATCTTGGATTCACCAGCCCCGGTGGCTATGTGAGTGTCATGGTTTGAATTATGTCCCCCAAAAAATGTGTGTATCAATTTGGCTAGGCCATGATTCCTCGTACTGTGTGATTTTCCTGTATGTTGTAAACCTGCCTCTATGATGTTAATGAGGTGGATGGGTGGCAGTTGTGTTAGTAAGGCAGGACCTGATCTACAAGACTGGATTGTGTCCTGAGGCAATCTCTTGAGATATAAAAGACAGAAGTGAGCAGTGAGACAGGGGGACCTCATACCATCAAGAAAGCAGTGCCAGGAGCAGAGCGCGTCCTTTGGACCAGGGTCCCTGCGCCGAGAAGCTGCTAGTCCGGGGGAACACTGATGAGAAGGTTGAGAGAGAGAAAGCCTTCCCCTGGAGCTGATGCCCTGAATTTGGACTTTTAGCCTACTTTGACTATGAGGAAATAAACTCCTCTTCATTAAAACCATCCACTTGTGGTATTTCTGTTGTAGCAGCACTAGATGACTAAGACAGTGAGTCAGTAGAAGCCTCCAGCCTCACCCATGGACTTAAGAATTCCCAGCCTCTACAACCGTGTGAGTCATTTCCTTGATATAAGTCTCCCTATATATATATTTATGGAGCCCTGGTGGCACAGTGGTTAAGAGCTTGGCTGCTAACCAAAAGGCTGGCAGTTCAAATCCACCAGCCGCTCCTTGGAAATCCTATGGGGCAGTTCTACTCTGTCCTATAGGGTCGCTGTGTGTAGGAATTGACTCGACGGCAATGGGTTTCTTTTTGTTTTTTTTAATATCTATATACAGTGCACTGATTTTGCTTTTCTAGACAACTCAGCCTAAGACAGTATATACACAAAAGATTGGAAAGCAAGGACTGAAACAGATACTTCTACACCAGTGTTCACTGCAGCATTATTCACAATAGCCAAAATGTGAAAACAATCCAAGTGTCCATCACAGCTGAACAGATAAACAAAATGTGTGGTCTATACATACAATGGAATATTATTCAGCCATCAAGAAAATTGAAGTCCTGATACATGCTACAACATGGATGGACCTTAAAAACACTATTCTTAGTGAAATGTCAGACACAAAAGGACAAATATTGTATGATCCCACTTATATGAACTATCTAGAATAAGCAAATGCATGGAGACCGAAGTTTATTAGTGGTTACCAGGGGCTACGGGAAGGGGGAAATGGGGAGTTACTGCTTAAGGTGTATCGAGTTTCTGTTTTGGGTGTTGAAAAACTTTTAGAAATAGACAGCGGTGATGGTTGCACAACATAGTGAATGTAATTAATGGCACTAAAGTGTACATTTAAAAATGGCTAAAATGGCAAATTTTTGTTATATACATTTTACCACAGTAAAATTAAAAAAACATTTAAAAACCTCACAAGCCATAAATAAATTAAATATAGATATAGCCACAGTAAAAGAGAAAGTATGTATATATGAGGTGGGTTCCTCATCAGGTAAATCTTAGAGATACAGTGGTTGGACATTAGGTCATATGTTCAACTCTCAAATATTTTGAGGTGTTGTTAATGAATATTAAATCATAAATCTCTGAGGAGAGCATAACTATTTATAATCTCAACTTTATAAATATAGTAAAAACCCACTAACTGGAGGAAGGAAAATCTGTTCCTGAGAAAGCTGAATTAAAGACTATATTGAAAAGAAATAGTTTTCTTGTCTTCAGACAAGCAGTGTTTATTAATTAATTCATTCACTTATTGACAAATATATTTGATCATTCACTATATGCCGAAGTTTCTTCCAGGTGCTGAGGATACAAAGGTGATAAAGATAGACAGAGTCCCTGC
>NW_004443965.1:10682709-10684476 GCF_000243295.1 Trichechus manatus latirostris
ATGAAATAGGTCTGCCAAAAGAGTAGAAGAGGACTGAATGGGGAACTCTAGTAGGGTGCTGCCTAGATCTATGGGCCCACTTGAGGTTTGTGGTTGTGAATTTATAGCATGACTGGTAGGCTTGGTTGTGTCTCTTTCTGCAGCAATGGCTAGTTGTGGAACAGATATGAGCAGTAGGAAAGTTGGGTTTAACCAAGGTTGGTGTTTTGCCAGCCCAGTAAGAGGAACAAGGGTGTTGAGGATGTTTGTAAAAAAGTAGTTACAGTGGTGGACCACAGCGTTTGATCTGAATAATGAGGAAAGTGAGGATGAGAGGGAGAGTGGGCAGCAACCAATGGTTCCACGACCCATGGGGTTGAGGAATTGTCTGACATGAGGTTCTAGATGGAACAATATGGAAAAATAGGAATTCCTAGTTAGAGAAGGGATGTTTAAAATTGAGATGATGGAGGGGTTAGAGTTGTAATGACAAGGTCTACAGTATGGTCATGGGAGTTGGTGGCTGGTTGACGTGAGAAAGGCAAAGAATGGAGAGGTCAGTGTGCTGGCAAGATTGTTTACATGGATGTTGAAATCACCAAGACTGATGAGTGAGTAATGGGGAAGAAAGAAGTAGTGATGTAGGGGCTAAAATTGTCAATGAATGAGCAGAGTAAAAAAGGAAGTTAGTAAATGACGGCACCAAGGAGAGACTGTGGGTGGTAATATTCAAGGGGGTGGGATTTGTGAGGGAAGGAGAAAAGGTCTGAAAATGCAAGAAGCAAGGTCCTCTGGTTATAGGTAGATTTATCACATCTACCCAATGAGCCTGCTCCAAGATGATGAGATTTGACTGGATTGTCTATTTCCCACAATGACTCCCTACAGCAGTTTTTCCCTCATCTTCCCTCCGGCAGGGCAAGCACACTCTTCTGTCCATCTTTTCTGTGATCTTTCCATGATAACCTGGGGGGATGTGCTTAGGAGCAGAGCTAGGGACCTGAGCTCCAGGCCTGCTAGGTAGGAAGGGACATGAACCCATGGCAGGTCCTTGAAGGCAGCCCAAGAGGAGCCCGCTGTGCAGAAAGAGCACTGGCTTTCAAGTCAGGAGACCTTGACTGCTGGACCTTACTCTGGCCAGCTGACAATTTGAGCTCATGTTGGGGAAGGAACAGAGGGCAAGGATTATGCAGAACATGAGCAGAACACAGCAGAGGCTCTGGAGGCGTCCACATCCCAACTCTGCCACTGACTCACAGGGAGCAGGGGCAGGAGCGGGCCTTACAGCTCAGGAAGCCCAGTAGTTTAAAACCGCTTTTTAGCCTAAGACTGTTTGCCCAAATCCAATCTTACCAAGAAAGCCAAATATGTAAAACAAATCTTTGGCTGGACTTCCTCAGAACACAGATCTTCCCCATTTACATCTGAGGAAACAGAGGTCCAGAGAAATCAATGCTTACTTAGGGTCACTCGGCTAGTCCATGACAAGCCAGAACAAGATATAAATAGTCTGGAGTTTTCCCATGTTGAAGACGGATTTCAGAACAAGTCAGAGAAATGGCAAGGCAGAAAGATGAGGCAGCCGGGGATGAAAAAGAAGGGAGAAGAGTGAGACCTCAAGGAAAAGGAGGGTAATGCGAAGGGGGTCATAAGCCCTTTGAAATGGAGCTGGTGGCAGGAAACACAGTAGTTCAACTTTCCCCCATTAAGGCAACTCTGCTAGTGGAGGGGAGCCAGGACCCCTTCCCAGTGAGGGTTTTTGGACTGTGACTACTCTGAAGCAAATTT
>NW_004443965.1:10685538-10686921 GCF_000243295.1 Trichechus manatus latirostris
GGACAGGGAGTAGTGAAAGGCAACTCCACGGAGCTCCCAGCAGGAGACAGAGCACCCAGTAACCAGGGATACATGCCTTCCCACCCACTACCCTTCTTCCCTCTACATGGCTTTCACTGCTTTCCAACAGGCCGCAGTTGCTCAGCCGGAGAGACACCAGCTCACTTGCCACCAGGGTCCACCCTGCCACCACAGACCAGCCTCTTTAGCGCCATTTGTTTTGGTTTGTATTTTTGTTTGTTTTTTTAAATTGTTTTGTTGCTTCTCTCTCTCTTCCTTCCTTCCTTTCCTTTCTCCCATCCACCCAGCTCCATACACCACCCCCAGCTTCTTGGTGGGCTGTGCTGTACTGCTTGGCTGAAGAGCCTCTAGCACACAGCCTCCCCAGGTCTGCACTGCCCCCAAGGCTGGCTTCCTCAGTACCATTATTTTTTATTTTTCTTTATCTTTCTCCTTCTCCTTTTCCTTCTCCCTCCCACCTAAGCCCTTCACTGCCTGTGCCCCTTCCTGATGGGCCTTGCCATGCTAGCTGGCAAGAGAGACTTCTGCACACATGCCGCCACCCCAATTCCACTCCACCCCCAATGGCTGGCTCCCTCCAACACATTTTTTTTGCTGTTGTTCTTGTTTTTATTTGTTTGTTTAATTGTTGGTTTCTTCTTTCCTTCCCCCTCTTTCCCTTCCTTTTTCCCACCAACCTAGTCCTGTGCACCACCCACACCCCTTCTTGACGGGACAAGTCACACTGCTCAGCTACAGGGCCACCAGCACACGGCCTTGTCAGGTCTGCCCTGCCACCACCTGCGGAAACCTATAGCACCGCCACTTGACTTTTTTTTTCTTATTCTTTTTACTATTTTGTTTTTTTTTGCTTTTGTTTCTCTCTCCTCTTTCTCTTCTTTCACCCACCCACTTAGCTCTGCACATCACATCCTCTCCTTTCCCTCCTATTTGCACTATGTGCCAGGTGCCATGCCCCTGATCAGTACCAACATGATCCCCCAGACTCCAACCTGCACTGCTCCCCCTGCTCCACCCTGTTGCCCCCAGTTCATGCTACAAAATATTTATCCCCAACCTTCCACCCCCATGGGACCTGCCCTGCTGCACTATAGCTGAGTGACCGGCCCTGCCTACCTGGACAAGGTGGGGAGAAGTATCGTGCCTACAGGTGAGCAAGCAACAAAACACACCCAGCACACACCAGACATAACCAAATAAAACAAAAAAGCAAGATAAAACAATCAAATCTACATCAATAAATGAATAAAATAATTCCTGAATGTCCTGGAGACAGCAGACATCAAAACACAATTAAAAAAAAAAAAAAAAAGGAGAGGATGGCTCCAGAAACTGACAAAAATAAAACACCAGATGACCTTA
>NW_004443965.1:10694121-10701989 GCF_000243295.1 Trichechus manatus latirostris
CAGATATTCCCCAGGATTTCCTTTGGGAAGCTGACCTCAGAGACACTTCATGACAGATACAGCAGATACCTAGATATTTTTCCTTGACTGCTCTAAGCAATTCTAGGTGACACAGAGGTTTTACAGTTTGTTACATGAAAAAAAAAAAAAAAAGACATTTCCAGGACTTTTATAGCCAAGTAGATAATATCTGGAAAATTTATTGAAGACCTATAAAATATGTATGCTTTGGAATGTTTGACAGGCTACAGTATTAACTTTTGGTTAATTACTGAACTTTAAAATATTTTTATTTTAAAATTCCCACTTAATATTTGTTGCCCAAAGATTTCAGGAAGTACACAGGTATGTCTTATCTCTCTCATAGTTTGCCTACAAACCAAACTCCCGTATTTGAGTAGTTATTAGCAATTCTTTATATTTTACAGTTTTCAAAAAATGACTTTTCTTCCAGGAAGAAAAAAAATCTGTTCACACATATGCATCTAGTTTGTAATGCCCTCTTAAGGGAAAGAAGTAGCCCTTCCATGTTTGACTTCCACGCCCCCTAATTTCTGAAAAACTGATCGTTACTGTGCAGATGTGTGAACGTGCATGTTTTGAATTGCTCACTGAATTCTGTCCTAATGAGCTGGCATTTTGAGGGGATTTTTCCTAATAAAAACACCATCTCTGACTGGGGAACTGCCTGGGGTCAAAGATCCCAGGGCCACCAAATACTGTGGTGCCAGCAGTTGGGGTCCCAAAGAAGTGGAGCAAGCAGCTGCAGTTATGCACTGATAGGATTTTGAAGTATACAGTCTAATCATTAAGAAGCTTATAGGACTTTAACAACAAAGTGAAGAGACAATCTACACTGGGGGAAACTATGTATCAAATAAGGGTTTAATATCCAGAATATATAATGAACTTTTACAAAAGCAAAAAAGACAATCAATCCAATAAAAAGGGGAGGAGAGGGAAGGACTTGAATAGACATTTCACCAAAGAAGATATAGAAATGGTCAACAAACACATGAAAAGATGCTCAACATCATTTGCCATTAAAACCAAACCAGCTGCCACGGAGTGGATTTCAACTCATGGCCACCCACCCCATGTGCTCTAGAGTAGACTGCAAGCCATAGTTTTCATGGTTGTGACCTTCCCAAAGCAAATTGCTAGGCCGTTCTTCCAAGGCACCTCTTGCTGGGTTTGAACCACCTACCTTTCATTTAGCAGACAAGCACATTAACCATTTGCACCACCCAGGGATTCCTGGCAAAGAACTACTCAGTATTTATCAAAACTCGCGTTTCCTTCTCCTCAACACACAACCGAACTACACTTCCCAGCTTCCTTTACAGTTAGTTGGAGCCACAAAATCAAGTTCTGGTTAATGGAATGTGGGCAGAAGTGATGATGCCAATTCTAAGCCTGGCCCATAAAAAACTCGCATGTAATCTTTGCTCTCTTTCCCCTCTGAAAGCCAAATGGAGATGCTTCGAAACAGAATCAGGAAATGGAAGGAGCCTGGAGCTCTGAATTACCGTAGGGAACAAAACTCCTCCTCAAACCTGCATAGGACTGTGCCATAAACATAATATTAAGCCCCTGAGATCCTGGAGTTGTTTATTACAGCAGCTAGCACAATTAATCCTAACAGAAGTGGGAGAAAGAAAAAAAGAGAATGAAGAAAAAAATTGATGGGCAGATGGTATGAATAGTAAGAGACTACTATTCTTTCCACAGGTTCCCTAGCCCTCACCTAGATTCACTAAAGTGCTCCTTTTTATAACAGATTTGCAAAGTTTTCTGTACCTAAGATGAATTCTTCTTTCCTTTTTCATTTCCTTTATTTCTCCCTTTCTAAATCTATTGTTTTGCGGGGAATCTTGTTGTTCTTAATTGTTTCTTTGGAACAATATGATCTTAAAATTGTCTAAGATTGTGTTCCTGAGCCACTGGTCGGGAGGAAGGCCTTCACTAAAGCTTAATAACAATTTAAAAATACATCAAAACACATACACATTTTTTAAAGAATTTATATACTTTGGGGATATTATCCAAACGAAGTTTTTCTACACAATCAATTAAAATGAAATTGCATAGTTCAATCAGTATGCCTGTTCAAATGCTGGTACAAATTTCAAACAAATAATTCACCTCTTGGCTGGCTTACGTTACCCTAACACTTATGGCATGGCTATTACTTTCAACAGGAATAAAAAGACACAAAACCAATTAATAAATTATATATTACATGTTTATTAAGGGTACAACTTTCATGTAAAATTTACATTTTATGAAAAAAAATCAAAAATATTTACAAAATTTTGTAAGATAGATTTGCATTGTTCTAATTACAACCCAAAGTAGTAAATAACAACCCTTAAAAACTCACATTTGTTAGAGTTCTGTGTTTACAAATCCTTGGTTAAAGAGAAGCTACAAAGTTTATCACTATACAGAAGCAAGAACCAGCTTGCTAAATACATTTCCCATTGAAAATCTACTGGTCTGTTTTACACCATTAGTGGAATTTTTTAAATGGGAAAAAAAAAAAAAAACAATATAAACTTATATGGCTTCAAAATTGTAACTTGCACCCAATAGAAATTTATGTATCAACACTTGGTATGAAGACTGTGGTAATTAAGAAAGTGCAGAAGTTTAACCATTTCACTAATTTGTACATTTGTAGGTAATACTTGATTAAAAAACAAACACAGTGAGTATAATAAAGTTTGGATTCCAATAATAAAATATTAACTGCCCAATAAAAGCAGTTTGATTGCAAAGCAGATTACAGTTACGATTCCAGTAAAGGACAATAATTGGCATTTTAAAAAAGCACAATATGAGTTCGATATTCTAGTTTTGCTCACTACTTAGTAAAGATTAACATGTTAGCAAACTGTCTTATGTGTTACTTCAGTCAAATCTAAATTTAGAATTGGGATAACACTGAATATATAAAAATAAGCACATACTGTGTTACATATTCCTAAAGAGTAGATTTTCTGCTGTATTTAGTATAGCAAGATTTTTACATAAATGTATAGTAAAAGGGGTTTTCTGTAAGCTTAACAGAACAATTAGTGGTTTCATATAAATTACATATAACACAACTTATCACTTCTACTATGCAAAATGGACATTGGCATTTATCATTATAAATAAAATTCCCATTTGTAAATTATGAAAATTTGTCCAAAATATTTCATTTCTGCAATTACTCAGGATTTGCTGTAAAATTAGATTTTTTACTATTCAGTATTAGTAGTTTAAGAAATGCTTACCCCAAAACATCACTTCATATAAGTTCTCTATTTTTAACAGGTGGCAATTAAATAATGTACCAAGTGATAACTTTTCCAATTGTTTCCAAATGTTGAAAACAAAACAAATGGCAGTACATCTCTCTCTGCTGCCAAATTTAATCTTATCTAAAATGCTGTTCCTCACAAAATATTACAAAACTCATGTTCACAATATAATCTGTGAATTAAATGTGTAAATTTTTAATGATAAATGGAATAATTACGGAAATGCTAAATTGAAAGTAAAAATACCAATTGCCAATTTACCATTACAGTGTTTCAGAGTTTATGTTTAAAAACTCACATACTTTTGATGAAGTTAAGATCAAATATTTGAGGTTATTTTTCTCTATAAATATATGCCATTAGGTGTAGTTTTCTTTCTAGTGGCTACAGTGTATCACTAAGGAAAATGAGCCAGAAATCTTAAGTATAAATTATCTTTTAGTTACTCTGAATTCCCTTCCCAATTGCAGTCAAAGATATTTACTAAAATTGCAAATACCTTGGAAAACTGCTTGACCATCGTAAGATTCTGAATAGAAAATTCAGACTGTGAGAAAACAAGTGAGACACATTAACGAACACAAACTGGATAGGCACGTTTCTGGTTTTTGTTACTGTTTTAAAAGGCACACATTATGCAATCCATATAAAAATAAATTAAATCTACAGCATTAATTCATGAAAAACAATCACAACTTCTATAAAGTTAACTAACTGCAGAAGTAAATATCTCTGCTGTCTTTTGCAAGCTTATTTTAAAACACATTGCACTTGAGAATTAAAAAAATATAAAATACCATTTACACTTTATTAATGTTTATATGAAAATCAAATCTTAAATTTTTTGAATACAACTAGGAATGCAGTCTGATTATTTTATGGCACATAACTCAATTTGATTGAGTATTCTGAATTAACATTATCCAAAACTTAGAATTCATGTTCTGCTTGTATCCATTTAATACCAAATTTATGAAATTTCCAAGCTACCTCTGACTCTAAAAATTTATGGAAAGCTAAATTATTTTGTGCTTGCTTTCCTGAAATTTCTGACCTGATGTTTTCACCATAACCTCTTTTTTTCAACAGAGACACTGAAGATAATTTTAAATTTTACTATTAAAACTTCATTTTACTGAGATTCTGAAAAAACGTGCTTTCTGAATATTGCAGTTGATCATTTACAGCACTGAAAATCATCTCAGTGCTATTTCTTTCAATGACTCACTTTAAAAGTGCAATTTAATGTTTGTAATTAGCTCTGAAATATGTCTAAGTTTAAAAGACATAATACAAGTTAGAATAGTGTTTGGGAAGAACAGATAATGCAGAATGGCAGGTCTGTACTACTTCCTTGAGCCAACCACTTTCCCAGGTCCATCAACAATCAGCCAGATATCGTCCTGAAAAACACCAAGCACACCCTTGTAATTATAATTCCAGATGAACCCAAAGGAGGACATTTTTCACTGTGGTTACAGATACAGAACCTGAGTTCCCATCTGCTGTTTAAAATACATTACAATCAGATCACAGGTGTTCAGCTATCCTGACCATGGGTATTCTGTCTCCCAGGTGTGTTTCTACCTGGCACTTTGTACCAAGGGTCAAAGAAAAAACTTTCATGCCTTTAGATTATAAACTGCCTGACACTTGTTTAGTAACTGTTAGAAAACAAATGTTTCCCATGTATATTAAAAACCCTGAAATCTCCCAACTTACCAGTGGCAAACCGCTTCTTTACTAAGGAAAGCCTATAGCCAGTGCCTACAAGTTCAATATCTACTCCTGAGAGGGTACTTCCCTCGCTGAGAAATTGCACTGCAAGTGTTGTGGGTTTACTGGGTCCTTCTGAAAGATCAAATTTTGCTCTGAGGGACCCAGAACCTACAAGGAAAAGAATAAAAAACTTACACAAGGGTAAAATACATTTCATACCAAATAAAATGATCATGTAAACTAAACAACATCAAATTTACCAAATTCACGAGTCATAGATAATAAATGAATCATTGTCCTGTTTCCAAATCAGATTTTATACAGTCAATATCAACTAACTTTCATTAAGTAAATAATCTTAATTCATGCTTCTCTTTCACTTAATACAAATCTTCAGAGATGTTTATTACTGAGACACCTATGCAACAAGCAAATGAAAGTAAGCCAAAAGAGAAGTCAGTCAGTTATTGAGGACAGCTCAGAGAGAAGTCCTTGGAGGGATATGGGTGGGATAAAGTAAGAAGAAAATGACTGAAGAGTACCCATATCACGGGAGCGGGAGAGGTAAAGAAGTAAAAGTAGCTAGGATTGGGAAGAGTTGTATTAAAATTAGTATATTCTATTGACTTTTCTTTTAAAAAATTTACTAGTCTAACATTATGCCAAACAGATATTTCTGAGGTGCTCTCTTTTTGATATAACCATTTATTCAACTTACTTCAGTCTAACAGTATGACAGAAACAGTAAACTAATAATTATAATGAATGAGATAAATGCTGTAAAGGAGTCCTCAGAAGCTATGGGCACCCAAGCACATATCTCTGACAGAATTTACAGATGGTGGTAGTGATGATGCATTATAGGCAGAGGTAACTACGGGTACAGAGATGGGACACCTGAGAGAGCATGATGTGTTCAGGAAACTGCAGATGCACCAGAATAGCTGGAGAACAGGGTACAAGTGGAAGGAGAGTGGCAGAAGATGAGACTAGAGTGGTAGCAAGAACCAGGCTCTAAATAACTTTACATGTCATGGCAAGAAATTTATGATGTAATGACAAACATAAGGGAGACAAGAACACTTCAGGTTAGTGCCTTAGAAGGGGAGAGGGAAGCAAGACGCAAGGTAAGGAGACCAACTGAAAGTCAATCAACAGTCTAGGTGACAGAAAAGTGAGATCTGAACTGGGTCTAAAGGGAAAGAAAGAAGGAAATGCATTTGAAAGATACCATATTGAGGAGTTGGAATCAAGAGGTGAGAAAGGAGGAGGAATCCAGGAGGGTTCCCAGGTTTCTGGTTAGGGCAAGGGGACAGAACTGCTGAGTAACGTAATGTTCTGTGACTCCTTGAATAGGAGTTTAACACTACAGAAAGAAATCTGGAAGGTGTCACAACACTGATCCTTCCTACACTACTGGGTCTGATGGTGTAGATCAGCAGAGGAGATGAATTGCTGCCTAATTTTTAACCACTCTCCAAGTCCTCCTAAACTTTTATAATTCTTGATATGCAACTCAAATTTGTGAAAGTTCTACCATAGGCCAAGAGTAGCCACCTTAGCAATCCTTAAACTTCAGAATTATTTCCTATCCCTCTACTGGGCACAGAGCCAAAAATATAAACATTTCTATTTTACATTATTCTAACTTGAGTATTTATTTTTATAGGCTTGACTAATACAAAATCAAACCACATTTATAAGCTTTTCCCATTTCCTCTCATAGACCCTCTGATACCTGAATAAAAGAATAAAATATCTGGCTAAGAAAATTTTTTATCCTATTTCTGAGAGAAGATATTCCTTTCTTGGTAAGTGTTTACAATAGTATAGTTTCATTAAGTCAGAGGAAATTACATCCTTTCTTCCTTGCTAACTGGTTCTAAGCCCTCAATTCAGGTAGGATTTCTGGTTTACTTCTACTTTAAAGTAGGAATTTTAGTTTAGCCCCCCCAAAAGTCATACAGCTATGGTAAAATTCAGTGCAGCTAACCACCTGAAAAGAAGCAACCTTTAAGTACCAAACAACAACAAGAAAGCTGCAGATTAACTCAGTTATTTCACTCAATGAATTGCTCTCTGGCCAAAAAGTCCGATTCTGCATGCCAGTGCGCAGTGAATAGACAACACATGTGTTCACAGTCCTTTACATAGAAATTCCTAGGAAGAAAACTATTGATACATTTTAGATTTTGGTTACATTGTATTTAAAGTGTTCAAAAAGAAAAAGCTGAGCAAAACTTGAAAAACCAAAAAACCTAGTCAACAAGAAGTTACTGAAATTCAAAAGAGGGTAGGGGAATTCTCCTTTGATTAAGAAAAAATGAGAATATCTAATGTTAAAGGCTTGACTGTTCTGGGAACTATATCCTAATTATAAGCTGAGGTGGTAGGGGAGATACTAGGAGTGATCAGCTAGCAGACTTCTCCTTTTCATTGTGAACACAAATAGGTACAGACTTAGTAGGAAAAGACAATTAACTTGTTTCTCCATAAATAACCATCACAGAATTGAAAGCTACTGATGGTTAGTTTCAATAGGGTAAAAAAAGGGACCTCTTTAAAGTGTTAAAAAGCAAAGATGTCACTTTGAGGACTAAGGTGTGCCTGACCCAAGCCATGGTGTTTTCAATCACCTCATAGGCATGTGAAAGCTGGACGATGTATAAAGAAGACTGAAGAAAAATTGATGCCTTTGAATTATGGTGTTGGCAAAGAATACTGAATATACCATAAGACTGCTAGAAGAATAAACAAATTTGTCTTGGAAGAAGTACAGCCAGAATGCTCCTTAGAAGCAAGGATGGTGAGACTTTGTCTCACATACTTTGGACATGTTAT
>NW_004443965.1:10702089-10709764 GCF_000243295.1 Trichechus manatus latirostris
AAAAAGAGGAAGACCCTCAATGAGATGGACTGACACAATGACTGCAACAATGGGCCCAAATGTAAAACGACTGTGAGGATGGCGCAGAACCGGGCAGTGTTTCGTTCTGTTGTACATAGGGTCGCTATGAGTTGGAACTGACTCGACAGACCCCAACAACAACAACAAAATGACCAGGGAAGGTTCTCTTAGGAAGATGGAGTAGGCAAGGGGGCTTTCCAAGGCCTGGAAGCGTCTACATGATTTCTGGGAGGCCAGGAGGACACCATTAACAGAATGAGCTAAACTGATTTAGCACACATTAGGTATTTTCTTTTGATATTAGTTTGTAAACATAGAATAATTCACATAATATTTACAAAGTTACAGGAAAGCTAACTATTTTTTTGTACATAGAAACCATATTCAATCTACAGAGAAAAAACTGTGCTCTGAATTGCAGCTGGTTCACTCTTACTTAAGGTATTAACTTCCACCTAGTGGCCAATGCCAGAACTGACCAGAAGGCACGAAATTCCAAGAGGAAACTTTCAATAAACATGCCTAAAAAAAAAAAATCTATTTTCAATGATATCATATTACAAACAAAAAAGCATGCACGTACTTACCTCCATTTTCTGATTTTTCTGAAATACCAGATAATTTCCAAAATGCTTTCATTTGTTCTGCATTCCTGTCATAAAAACAAAATATCTTTAGATTAAATGTCTAGTATAGTATGTTACACACAGGTGAGCATTCAATAAATGAATTTTAAAATTTTCACTTGAACAACTATAGTGCTAAATTTACTTTAAATAGTCTCACATGGTGAAAACATGTCTACAATATAGTGTAAATATAATATTTCACATTTCTGAATTAATGGAATTTTGCCAAATTATGTAATTCTTCTCATTTCTACCGGTCAGAAAAAGGAAAACTAAATGTGTATAGCTGGCTCAGTACCTTCATTTATCAAGGAAAACAAACTGTTATTTATTAAATAGTGAAGCAAATATAAGCGTGGTTAGAGTCTATACTACTAATAACAGAGACGACAAGAAAAGTGATTAAAAGATTGGATTAACTAATACTATTGAACACCTAGTCATATGCCAGATGCAATATTTAATCCTGTAAAATAAGTATTATTCTTATTTTTTTAAACCGAAAAAAAGAAAAAAAAAAAAGAAGCTTACAGAGGTTAAGAATTTGCCTGAGGGTAAAGTTAGTATGGTGGTAACAGAAAAGCTAGTTTTGTTTATTTTGGACTGAGGTTACTATAGCTTAACTAGTAAAACAACAGCATCTTTTATAGCAATGGTTTGTATGAGTAAATGCACTAAAACTTTTCAAACTTACAAACCAACTTTCAGAAGTTGGGTTCTAAAAGCTGGGGACTGCGACAGAAATCTGGCAGGAATGCAGAAATATACTTAATTTACCATATTGCAGGAGGAAGGGACTGCATGTTTGTGACTCCTCCATCCACTGGTACCACCACCTGTATGTTGGAAAGCACACTTGGTGCCACCATAGCTTCTGGGTTATACTTGTAATCCACTCTGAGATCTGTGGTGCCAGCACTACATTTCCAGTACGTTGCAAGATTCAGAGGAGTGGACTGAATACCATTTGATGATACCTTTACAGAGGAAAAACAAACAAACAATTATCTTTGGCTTGAAAAGTAAACAAGCCACGTTAATGACATGGATACTTGAACATAAGGGTTCACAGAATCAAAAATATCTAATGTGGGGGCTGTCTGTTGCTAGGTAGAATAAAGCAGACTCATGTCAAAGGAGCAAGGATTACTCTCAAAGTGTGGACCTGGGATTACCTACATAAAAATTTTAGTAATGTTTGTTAAAAATATGCATTCCCTTGGCTCCAACTGCATAAAATCTGATGCAACTGCATGGGGACAGGGCCCAGAAATGAGCATGTCATCAGGTGATTCTTATTTATACATGTGAAGTTTGAGAACCTCTCAACACTCAACACAGAATACTATGATTCTTTATCAATTTTAAGAATTTAACGTGGCGACAAAAAAGGTCACCACGCAGTTCCTCAAGCCTGGAGTTAGAATGTTTCCAACTTCAAACGTTTAATCATATGACACATAGTAAGTGATGCAATTCCTTCAAAGCTTTCAGCAGTTTTGCTCAAATGGCTCCTTCTCATTGAGACCTATTCTGATCACCCTGTTTAATTTTACATTGAAAATTGCATTTTCAATCTTCCTTACCTTACTCTACACTTCTCTTTTTCTCCATACCACTTATTTTCTAAATACAATTATTCACTTATGATATTTACTGCCTCCCCACCACAGTCCTGGGAATTAGCAAGCACTGAATAAAAAAATGTCTGCTGAATGAATGAACAAACGAATACTAGGAATAAAATTTAAGCCAACTTAAGTGGCAGCACTTTTTTACTCTTTAAGTATTTCTTTCCTAGAAACATAAAGCATTTTAATACAATTGCCCTATTAAAAATTCAAATACGCAGTTGTTAGCTGCCATCCAGTCAACGCCGACTCATAGTGACTTCATGTACAAAAGAATGAAATGGTGCCCTGTCCTGTGTCATCCTCACCATCACTAGCATGTCTGAGCCCCTGATTGTGGCTACTGTGCCAATCCATCTCATCAAGGGTCTCCCATGCCCTCACTGGCCCTCTACTTCACCAAACATGATGTTCTCCTCTTGCAATTAATCCCTCCTGATGACGTGTCCAAAGCAAGTGAGTGTGACAATGCTCTGTTGTGATTCATAAGGTTTTCATTGGCTCATCAACAGAAGTAGGTTGCCAGGCCTTTCTTCCTAGTTTGTCTTAGTCTGGAAGTGCCACACTGAAACCTGTTCAGTGTTTGAGTGATCCTGCTGGTATACGAAATACCAGTGGAATAGCTTCTATCATCATCGCAACCCGCAAGCCACCACAGTATGACAAACTGACAGACAGGTGGTGGTCAAACAATACAGAAGTACATAAAATAGAAATTTTATCCCTTGGCAATGTTACTCTCATTGGTATCTGTTAACATTGTGGTATATATCATTCCAGAGTTCTTAGGCATATGCAAACATGGATCCACTTCATTCTTTTCAATGGCTGCAATAACTTATTTAATAAATCTCCTCCTCCACTGGTGTGTACTTAAGTGGTTTCTAAACAATGTAGCAGTGAATATCATTTGTACTTTTATCTTGGCCTACTTGTGCGATTTCTGAAGAATAAATTTCTGGAAGTGGAATTGTTGAATTAAAGGTTACATCTATTTAACAATGTAAAAGAATTGCCTTCAAAGAGGTTCTACTAATTTGTACTCATTAACACAGTGGTCACACCCCTCTTAATACTAGATAGAGCAATTTTTTCTCATTTTTGTCAATCTAAAACAGGTAACTCATTGCTGTCTTAATATGAATTGTTGCTTAATACTGACATGGAACATCTTTCCATATATTATCCATCTACTGCATTATTCACCTTACTTAATGACTTATAAGAGCTCTTTGGGGGTAAGTCCTTTGGTCTATCTTATGTGTTGCAAATACTTTTCTCTCACATTTAACATTGATTCTGTTTAAGGGTTTGTTTTCACCAAATATCTTATACATAGAATTTATTTTTATGTATCAAATATCTCAATTTCTTCTTGCATGGCTTCTGGGTTTTATGGGGTACTTAGAAAGGTCTTCCACACTTTAAGATTAAAATATGTAATAAATATGTTACACACACATATATATACACATATATATTCACCTATAATTTATTTTAGTACCTTTATACACATGGATTTTATTTTGGTTAAAAATGTGAGTTAGGGATTCAGCTTAATTTTTCTTGAATGTCTAGCATGCTGCCCCACCCAACACCATTTATTGAACAATTCATCTTTTCCACATTACCTTCAAATACTACTTTGTCATATAAACAATTTTCCATTTATTCTTAGATCTATTTCTGGATACTCTAATCTGCTCCATTCATCTGGCTATCTATTACTGTGCCAGTTCCAAACTATTTTAAATACTGTTGCCTTATAATAAAGTATCGAGGAGCCCTGGTGGTGCAGGGGTTAAGTGCTCAGCTGCTAATCGAAAGGTCAGCGGTTCAAACCCACTCCATAGAAGAAAGATGTGGCAGTCTGCTTCTGAAAAGATTACAGCCTTGGAAACCCTATGGGGGCAGTTCTACTCTGTCTTACATGGTTGTTATAAGTCAAAATCGACTCAATGGCAATGGGTTGAGTTTATAACAAGTATTCCCATCACAGCAAAAATATTACTCCTCCATTACTGTTTAAGACGTTTTCTGACTAAGTCTTTCAAGCTTTATTCTTCCAGAGAACTTAAAAATTACTGTCAAATCTCCAAACACACACACAGGCACACGCACACCCACCTTTACTGAGTTTCTGATCAGGGTCACCTTAAATTTATAGGTTAATTTAGAGACAGCTTTTTTTTTTTTTTTTTTTTAAACAACATTGAGTCTTTCTTTCAACGAACAAAGTAACCTTTCTAACTATATTCAAGTCAGTAGGGGTTTTGTTATGTTTCTTCCTAACTGTTCTTATTGTAAATATTTTTCTCCATTAGTTTTTCTAACTGGTTGTCTTAAAAGCTATTACTTTTTGTGTGAATTTTTAACTGACCACCTTACTAAATTCACCTATATCATACAGCTTTTTCAGTTGATTCTCTTGTGTTTTCCATGAATACAATATCACCTGTAAATAACAATAATTTCGTTTCCTTTTTTCTAATACTTATTACTGATTATTTTACTCTCTTGGCTCATTGCACTGGCTAACACATCCATAAAAATCTTACACACCTAACAGGAATGACAGGTATCTTTGCTACACCTAACATTACTGGATTGCTTTAGGCACTTCACTATTAAGCCTGATGCTGCTGGTCTTTATTTGAGATAAATATATTTTTTTGGGTTAGGGAAGCATTCATGTATTTATATTTACTCATTACTCAGGAATAGATCGTGAATTTAACTAAATTGGTCAAAATGTCCATTAGTTTATTAACAGATTTTCTAATTTAGAAGTATCTTTGCACTTCTGGAACAAACCTCATTTGGCTTTGATACATTATTTAATAATCTGCTATACTGTATTTGTTAATATTTTAATTTAGGATTTTTAACAATGATATGAAACTCACCTGATACTTTAATACATCTATATTATAATAAGAAGCAGCTGGATTTTGCTCTGACAGTTTCTTGAGGTAGACAGTAACAGCTTGCATGTTCATCCAAAAATCTTTTGTGTTGGAATCACACTGTGATGGATCACTATATACAGAAGAAATATTTTTGTTATTTTGTTTGTCTTTATCCTTTACCTCTTGTTAATCTGGTGACCTGGGAAAGACTAGTAGAAATGAACTAAATGGTGGGATGAAGGAAAAGTAACATTAGGGGATAAAGAACAGAACACAGCAGAAGCTTGCCTGAAAGAAGAGAAGATGAAGAGATGGAGAGGATTTAACAACTACTACCACCAACATCAAAACAAAGACACAGGAAGGCTGTTTAATAATAAGAATTTTGGTATTGTCTTCAAAGTGAATATTATTGTTTCAGAAAAGGAAACAATTTCTTAAAAAAGAAGTTTCACCTTCAAAACACTCTAAGATAATTAAAAGTACACAAACCTGAATACAAGTTGTGCATTAGGAAGAATTTGCTCTAGTCTGCTGATATTTTTCACCCTGAAGCATAGTACAGCTGGAGATGGATTGCTAGTGAAGACTTTAATAATTCCACTTGGAAATGATATTGTCATGTCACCAGTGATCTTCACAATACACCTGAAATTGGGGATTTTGAAAAGTGTTTAAATAAAATGCTTTAATCTCCAAAGTATATTTGAATTAAAAAGGAATAAGCACATATATATCATATTCTATGTGTGTGTGTATACACACATATCTTTCATCCTAACTGTGGATGAATTAATTTTTCAATTTAATTATAAAAAAGGATTTTACATGAAAATAGCATACTGATCTAGCATTATCTTTTACTGAAATTAAACTCTCAACACAAATCCAAGGGTGATAACTTTTCTGTGGTAACCATCCCCTGGCTGTCCCCTAAAGGCACTGCTGCCCCAGTAACAATCCCTAGTTATAGTTAGGTCCCTAGTTATAGTTAGGTCCCTAGTTATAGTTAGGTCCCTAGTTATAGTTAGGCTTCTCTCCCAAATCCCACAATGTACTGGGCCTGATGGTGGTGGCAGATGTCATTCTTGCTCCTCATGACCTCTTCCAACCCTTTTGAAACCCATGCCACTGAAATATACTACTCACTACCCCATCCCCATTGAAGTCATGTTTAACACTTCCTTTCATTTTCTGAAAACTTTTGCTCTAGGCTTCCCACCTCACTCAAAATAAATTCAAAACTCCTTATCATGGCCTACACTACAACCCTTATCTGGTATCTCTCTGGATTCATCTTCCACTACTCTCCCCCTTGCTTACTCCTACCCAGCAACACGGGTGTCCTTGCTGTTTCTTGAATATGCCAAGCATGTTTAAACTTAGTTCCTTACACTCACTGGTTCCCTCTTCCTGGAATGCTCTTCCTTCGGATATCTCCATTGCTTGCTCCTCCATATCCTTCAAGCAGCTGCTTAAATTAACCTCATCAAAGAGATCATTCTATCTAAAACAGTAGCCCTCCACTGTTACTGTCTATCCCCTACCCTGCTTTATTTTTCTTCATAGCATATATCAATATCTGATAAACCCAGAAAACCAAACCTACCACTGTCAAGTCAATTCTGACTCACAGAGATTGGACAGGACAGAGCAGAACTGCCCCATAGGGGTTTCCAAGGCTGTAATCTTTATAGGAGCAGATGGGCACACCTTTCTCCTGTGGAGCGGCTGGTGGGTTCAAACTGCCAACCTTTTGGATCTGTTTCTTTGATTATCGTATTTTTATGCAAATAACATGCACCTTCTGTATCTATTTGCCAACCGCTCCCTCCCCTCATGAAGTATTTTCGTAAGCACCGTTATGCCAATTTATTTTTTTACATGCTGCTGCAAAAAAAAATAAGCATACTGCACTTACAAAAATACCTTGGGGGGGCATGGCTGGCAAACATGTGTAGAAGGTGCACATTATTTGCGTAAAAATACAGTACTAGTTTTCCCTCATTATCATGCAAGCTCAGGAGAGAATTTTGTTTTGTTCACTAAACTATTCCCAGCACCTATAATAGAGTCTGACACATAGTAAGCACTCAAATATTTGATGAATGAATGAATGTTGAATGAGTAATGTTCTATAAGAAAAATAAGGGTGATCATTCACTCAAATATAATTCTCTTTAAAGAAAGAGGCTAAATTGGGTCTGAAAGAGTCATTTTAGATCTCCTTTGGAAATATCACACTTTCACCAATAATGTACATTAGGCCAATGTTCAAAGTTCCATCCCTACCTAGGTCAGCTGCCATCATCCTGCTCTACAGATATGCCAAACAACAAATATGTCACATCAGTCATAAAGCCTGGGCAAGAATGAAGATAAACTGGGGGACTAGGCACCACTACTGCTGATACAGCAAATATTTTAATTTGAAAGACAATCCCCAAATGACTATATTAGATAGCAAAAAGCAGATAAATAATAG
>NW_004443965.1:10710150-10721985 GCF_000243295.1 Trichechus manatus latirostris
AAAAAAAAAAAAAATCAGGAAACTATGTCACATTGACTTTTGCTTTTAACGGAGTAACACAGAAGGGTTAAGCAATGTCAGAAGGAAAAAGCCTTTACTTTGAAAAATTATTAAAACATGGCTTTAATAACATTCAAATACTAAATTCTCCAGGTTCTAACAGTCACATACTTCAAGAGCATTAAGCTGGAGTTTTGTATGTAAGCTATTTCCATCCAAGCAGTAATTTTTACACACTACTCATTACTATTACAATTCTCTTAACCTCCTCTTTGTCTAACGTTTGTATTGTTTTGTCAGATGCCATAGAATCAACCCCTGACTCATGGCGACTCCATGCACAACAGGATCGGACCGTTGTGATCCATATGATTTTCAGCAGCTGATTTTCTGGAAGTAGATCACCAGATCTTTTTTCCAAGTCTGTCTTTGTCCGGATGCTACGCTGAAACCTATTCAGCATCACAGCAACAGGCAAGCCTCCAACTGACAGTTGGGTGGTGGCTGTGCATGGCCAGGAATTGAACCCAAGTCTCTGGCCTGGTAGGCAAGAATTCTACTACATAATTCCTGTTATTCTACCAATAATTACTACCCCCCATGTAATTACTCATTCTTTTTTTAAGGAAAACAATGAATAACCTAGGTCAGCACATATCTCTGAAATTTGAATGTATGCTTTTCACATGAATGTTATACAATGTTCATAGCCATCCGATGTTATTTCAGGTGTGATTATTGTGAAAGACTGAGTTACTTCTGAGATAGCAACAATATTGATTCTGATAAAAATCAGTACTGGCTTTCACTGCCTCACAACCAAATGTGAGAACCTACAACCAGTGAGAAAAGATGCTTTACTAGCATTAGAAGCAAATTTGATCCTACATTTTAAAGACACTTTGATTTTGAAAGTTCTTTAGAGCTGGAAAAACTGTTCAGTATTTAAAAATACATGGAAACAAGAACTCTTGCTTCTAGGCCATTGGGAAAAACAAACCCCTGCCAAAGCAAAAAAACTTGAAATTCATGTGAAAATAAAGAACTCAAGAATATGAAAAGTTATTCATAAAATTACAAAAAGTATGATTTTCTAACCAGTAATATGTGCCAGGTACTTTGCTAAGGAGGCATGAGAAGGGCTGGGATAATGAAAGGACATGAAAATGAGGCTGGAGAAGCGTTTACAATCTAGATCACAGCACAGAGGACCTCTGATCTTATCCTACTGGCACTAAAAACCACTGAAAACGTTTAAGAGAAACATAATTAGGTTCTTCCATTTGTTAAGATTACTCTGAACACAGAGTACAGCCTGTATTGAAGGGAAAAGTGACTGTTTGCAAAGATGCAACTTTGGATCAGGTGAAAGATGACTAGGTAATGAGAGATGACTAGGTAAAAGATAGGAGAACTATAAAGCAGAAAAAGCAGATTATGAATAAATTCATTGGTTACAACTATGCAAATACGTGTTTGTGCCCTGGGGAAATGTCACTGTAAGTCTATATTAGTTCAGTCACATTTTTTTTCTAATATATTGTTCTAAACTATGAGGTCATCAGAAATTCAGGAAAGCAAATTTTCAGAGAAATGTAAAGGATATAATAATCTTTGTTTACTAAAGCAAATTATATCCAAGTAACATTTGCCCTTGAATAACCCATCCAAATGCATATTTCCACACAGTCAAGGATAGTGCTTTGACATTAAAAATTAGAAGAAATCTACAAAGTTAATTATTCTTTTGAATGATCTGATTTGGGCATATAACATCAGGATTCTTGAAATAGTTCCCCTGTAAATTGTTATGCTCATTACTGGAATATTGTCAAGTACAGAAAATTGTTAGAAAGGAGGGGGAAAACTCAAAATCCATGTAATATTTTGGCATATTCCCTTTGTATTTTCTACTGTTCTTTTAAAATTACATGGCATATGCATACTTTAAAAAAAATGCACTAACATAGGAAACGTGTGCCTAAGTCCCTGAAAAGTCTAAATTTATACTGTATCATTCAAAATAAAGTTTTTTTAGAAATAAAATATTCTTTATAAGGATAGTATTCTTTCCAATTTTGGCTTAATTGTTGTATATTTAGACAATTGTATGCTTTGAAAATGCAAAGAACTTATAAAGTTGAGGTAAGTAACGGTGTGAAGAGGGGTATCTTCCTATAATAATCAATACACATGTTTTTGGAATTTGTTTCATCTCAGGAGTAAAAAAGAGGTTCACTCCTAACTATCTCCTACATCTGAGCCTCTAATTTCAGCTCAGTATATTATGAATTTTTTTTTTAACTAACTGATTCTTTCCCCTACCTTTCTAATCACTTTGTCTCTGGTTCTCATAGCTTCAGAATTAAGATTTATTGATATTTCTTAATGTTGAGGGAAGAGGAACAGGAAGATGGAAGAAAATGCAAAAATACATTTTTTTCTTTTAATAATTGGGAATTTGATTCCAATGGATCCTTGCATAGCTTCTGAACATAATTAGTACAAAACTGAGATAGTTAAACTTTAAAGTTATTCTTGATTTCCGAGACACCATACATTGCCGGAAAAGGAGAAGGTAGGTCACAAAGTATTTTAGATACACTTTAGAATCATTAGTCAACATATACATTTCCTTTTGATACAATACCTGCTGATGACTCACAGTGCTTTTCAATTTCAGAGAGTGTCCCAATCAAATTATCATCTTCTATCATATTTAAATAAAACAAAATATTGCAGGAAAATAAAACATTTTCAAGAAACAAAAAGAATCAAAATTTTAAATCTAAGCAGAAAGCTTAATAAGCATAATGACAAGAAAGAGAACTTTTTAGGTAGATTTAGAGAACCTTTATTATACAAAATCCACATATACCCGGCCTGCTTGTACCAACACTGTCACCTACTTTTAGTTCTCCTATTGCCAGCACTGGCTCAAATCATGAGCATATACGTAGCAACCTAGTCAAAATTAAAGTTTCCATCACAAGCAAAAAACCTTGAATAATCTAGAGATAACGGAAGAGAATTAACGCTTATTTTGGTTACTCAGACCACCTGCCTTGCCTGATTTCTAGTAGGATTATCTATGCTTTTATGCCTAAAATATAGATTGTGTAAAAACAAAAATTAACAAAACCGCATGTACAAACGAGAATGAAGTTTTCATTAAAGCAAACAAAAAAACTTATTAGATATATTCATTTTATATAAAGTTAAAAATAGGAAAAACACTATGTTCACAAAGATATATAAGACAGTAACATCATGTTTAGACATTTAGAAACCAAACCATTTTATATTTCATTCTAGCCTATGTTACTTATGCCATTTTAACAACGGCCACACACACAAGATATATTTCTCTTAAGTGAGTTTTGACAAATTAAATTGAAATATAATTCAATCAACTAATTAGGGCAGTGGTTCTCAAACTTAGCATGTATCAGCATCACTGGGAAGGCTTGTAAAAACAGACTGCTACCTCCATCGCCACAGTTTACGATTTAAAAGGTCTGCATTTCTAATAAGTTCTCAGGTGATGTAGATGCTGCATGTCCAAGGACCACACTTTGAGTACTACTCAATCAGTGATTTGCATTATTAATGACAACCCCATCACACCTAGAACCAGCAGCAATAAAGACAATGAGTTTTCATAATTTTAATGAGAAACGGCTGCTCCAGAAACACAGATGCTTTGTTTAAGTGGTCTTGTGATTTATTACATTAACAATGGGGGAGAGAGGTAAGTAAGAATCTATAGAAGGAATGGGTAAAGGTGATAACAGAAAAAACTCTTAAGCAAAATCTAGCTATAATAAAAAATGGGGTTTGTTTGGTGAGGTTTAGGTTTACATAGCTATGCCCGAATAGTTATTTTTAAATCTTTCTCATTTAGATTCCTATAGAGGAAAAAAAAAATTCCTCTAAGCACACAACCCTTTTCCTCCATTCAATCAATTGCTTTTAAAACAGTTGTTTTTAAAACACAAACTTTCTTAGGAATGCAACCATCAGTTCACAGGAGAAAGGACTGCATTATATTTTGCCTCCAACTATTTATATTGATCAGCAGTTCATAAATTTGATGCTTTCTTAACAGTGCTGTGATTAAAATTCTCCTATCCAGATAATTGCGAAAGAGAAAAGGAAAATGTGGCTAGTTCGATAATGTGTTTCAAATAAACAAAATTTCTAATGTTAAATTCTTCACTAGCCCATTAAAATAATAATAATCATCATCCTGATCAGACTCTGGGTGCTAAATTTCACATGTAATTGATGATAATCACTTACCTACTGTTGGAGTATTGGCTGCACTCAATGAAGCAGATGATGAGATAGAGGAAGAACTTTCTGCCCTGGCTAAAGGAGCGGCAGGAGGTGGGCTGGTGTTAGAAGTTACAGGTGGGCTGAATGGCCTAGGCTTAAAAACAAAAGGTTATTTATCAAAATGCTAAAACAACTCTTCCTCTGTCAGAAAAGATTTTAGCTATCAGGTAAGTTTAGTTTTAATATACCAAACCAAATTTACTGTGTATAAGTGTCTTATAACTCAAAATCAGAGAAGCATAGGTCAAATCATTTTCGAGAATATACTGAAGTTGAAAAAAAAGGTAGTTTTAAAATAATTCCATAAAGACGGTCTTTATCCATAAAACATTTTCTGCATATCAAAATTAGACTTAATATAGACTGCAAGAAGTTAAATTATTAAGCAGTAGTAAGGCTCTTCATACATACTACCAAACTGCTTCCCAAAAGGATTATTCACTTCACCCTACTGCCTATAAATATATGATACCTAAATATGAGAATATCTATTTCTCTTGCCAGAAATGGACAAGCCTTAGAAGAAGCAAAAATAATTAAAAAACAAGACAAACAAAAACTTAGCTAATTTGATAGATAAAAACAGAATTTGCATTTTCTCTTTCATGAATTGTCCACATCAGCTTTGTCTAACTTAGTTTTGGGAGGTCTTAGTATTACTTGAGATTTAATTAACCCTTTGCTTTATTTGCTGCAAATATCTTCTCCCTAAATATTGCTTGCTCGTTACTTTTGGTGTTCACGAATCTGTCTATATTTTCCTTTGTAATTCCTTGCAGTGCTTCCTCATTAAGAAGGTTCACCCCATACAGAGGTTTGAAAAAAATCTTAATTCTACGGTCTTCTAGTTAAACATAAAACAAATACAAAAATGTAACTCCAGTTCATTTATCTTTTACTTCGGGGCATAGATTTTTTTTTTCCTTTTCAAATTCCTAAATGTTCAAATAATACATCAGTAACACTTTCTGAAGTGTTTCACTTTTTAAAATTAGGCATTCTTAACTTAATTTTCAAATAACCTCCTCATACTGTTAAAAGTATTAAGCAAATACAACAAATATTTATTTAGTACCTATTATGTATCAGGAAACCCTAGTGGCGTCAGTTCGAATCCACCAGGCGCTCCCTGGAAACTCTATGGGGCAGTTCTACTCTGTCCTATAGGGTCGCTACGTCATTGTAAGTTGGAATTGACTCAAAGGCAACAGCTTATTATGTATCAGGCCCTGAGTTAGGTACTAGAGGCAAAGCAGTGAACGAGAGAGACAATGTTGCTGTCCTTATTTATTTGAAGAGCATGAAAACAAAAGGCAAAAACAAACAAAACTATAAGCATTCACATACTGAAATCAGTCTACCCTTCACTATATGACTATAAGCTTACAGATACATTTTTTAAAAAATTGGGTAATACACCTACTCCTCACTTATTGACTATCTCATTATCCAACACTTTGCATTTACGACAATAGTAAAAAATCTATTCAACTGTTTTGCTCACTAACAGTGTATGTCTTGCAGTAACGAATGCCAAGGTGCAAGGCAAGAGTAATGCTGGCTGTAATGGTTAAAGTTATGTGTCAACTTGGCTGGGCCATGATTCTCAGTGGTTTGGCAGTTATGTAATGATGCGGTCATCTTCTATTTTGTGATCTGATGTGGTCATCCTCCATTTTCATGTAATGACCTGGTCTTTGGAACCTAACCATGTTGATGAGTGGGTGTACTGCATATAGTGCTTTGAAATTTGCATCCCCCGCCCCCATACTGAACTATTGTTTAAACTCTTTTTTCCAAATAATGGCTTTTTAATGACTCATCATTATGCAGCTATGTAGGCAGATGAAGGTAGTGCAGGGCATGGGGCTGAACAGACAGTGAACTGATTAGCTCATCTGAAACTTACATGCTTGGAAAAAAGTCTTTTGAGATCAGCTACTGTGGAGGATATTTCTCTTCATGGCCATGTAATGTGGCTGCATTTTCTACAGTGCATTTTATAATTTTTTAGAAAAAGGAAAAAAAAAAAAAACAACAACACTGTCTAGTATAGTAGCTGTTAGGCACATGTGGCTGAGCACTTGAAATGTGGCTAAGTCCAAATGGAGATGAACTGTAAACATAAAATACACACTGACTTCTGAAGATTTAGCACACACACAAAGAGTAAAATATTAATAATTTTTATATTGATTACATGCTAAAATAATACTATTTTGATTACTGGGCAAAATAAAATTAATTATTAAAATTAATTTCAGCTTTTTTAAAGTGGTTACTAGAAATTTTTTAATTATTTATGTTGCTTGCATTGTATTTCTATTGTACAGCACTGCTTTAAAACAATGGTTCTCAAACATGCGCATGCATTAGAATCATTTAGAGGGCTTGTTAGAAGAAAAATTGCTGGGCCTCTGCCCACAATTTCTGATTTGTCTGGGGTGGAGCCAGAAAAACTGAATTTCTACCAAGTTCCCAGGTGATGCTAATGCTGCTGGCCTGGGGACCACATTTTGAGAACCACTGATCTAGAACAATGAGGGGTTCTCTGCAGGGGGCAGGGAGGGGTGGTGTTTACAGACTACTTTGAGTGGCTAGTGAAAGCCATGAGCCCTCTCTCCAGAAAAGTGCACATATAAGCAGGCAAGGAAAAAGGCATTCCAATGTACAGTTGCAGAGAATTAAAATTAGCATAACCTTTTTGATGGGCAATTGTCAAAAGAGTCCTAAAAATGTGTATACTCTTTAGTTTATGAATTTTACTTTAAAATTTTTCTACTAAGGAAATAACAAATGTCTACAAAGAAGCATAAGGATATTCATTCATTATGACACTGTAATACTAAAAATTTGGAATTAAACTAAAAAACAAATTTCTAAAAAGAATGAATTTTAGAAATTTAATTCTGGCAACAGTGTAGAAGATGGAGTAATTTAACAATTACTTTGCACTTGACAATTTTCTAAGTGTTTTAAATATTATTAACTCATTTAAGTCTCACAACACCCTTAAGTATTATTACCCCCATTTTATCCATGAGGAAACTGAGACTCTGAATAAATAACCTGCCCAAGGTTGCTCAGCTAGTAAGTGGCTAATAAGCCTGTGCTTTTAACCACTACATTTTACTGGCTCTGGATAAATATTTATGCATTAAAAATAATGAAAGGATATATGTAAAAATGTTAATAGTGGTTATCCTTGCAAGGTACAATTTAGAGGAATTTATTTTCTCCCAGATTTTACATGATCATGCATTGCTTTTGTAATCAGGAAAAAAACAGTATCTTAGATGTAGTAATTTTTACATTATTTAAATAATAACCATCTTGTTGGCAGCTTGCCCCTAATCTTTCATTTCACTTCCACTAAGTTTGTTCACTGAGATATAAACGGGTAAAAGAAAGACGACATCATTTCAACATCTGATGTTCAAAAGTCTTTTCATTCACTCACTGAACATTTCCTAACTATGTACCATATGACAGGCATCATATAAAATACTGAGGATATGAAATTGGCTAAGGCATAGTCCAGTGAAGGGAACACACACGAAGAAAGTATATATAATGTAATATGTGCACTAACAGAAATATGAGCAAAGCATTATCGAATATAAGGAAGAGAATGATTAGATCCATTGGGGGAAGAGTGATGCGATGATCTGGGAGGGCTTTACCTAGGTGGTGACATTTAGGTGGGTCTTAAAGAAAGATGTCAGTTTGCTACATAGAAAATGGAAGGGCATTTCAGATAGAAGGAACAGAATAAGAAGACATCGATGTATAAAACAGCATGATGTGTTTGGAGAACACTGGAAAGTTCCAAGCAGCTGGAGCACAGATTGCAAAGAGGAGAAAGTTGGGCAGAATCTGGTCATGCAGACTGTTGAGGCAGTAACTTTATGAAAAGCCTTATACGTTCAGCTAAAACATTCAACTACACAGATTAAGGGGAATCATTTGTGAAGTGTATCAAGGGAAAAAGAAAAACAAGATTAAGTGTGACTTTTAGAAATTTAGTATTTAATTCTGGCAACAATGTAGAAGATGGAGCAAAGCACAACAGATCGGAAGCAAGAAGACTGGTTTGGGAGGGCCTCACTCTGAATTATACATTTTCTTTCATCATCTGAAGATTTTTGAAGACCAATGCTTTTTCTTTTTAAACATAGGTACTTATACAAGTTACTTGTGTGAGCTCCAGTTTCCTCATGTATAAAACAAAGTTGGATTACGACCCTCCTGGCAGTATCCTTCTAAGGCCTAAGAACAAGCCACCATTTCTTCCTTCATATCTGACTTAAGCAGAATTACATGAAAATTGCTTCTTCATTGTGAAGCAATGGGTCCTGAATGGTATTTTTGTAATGTGCGAACCTTCTCAGGAAATCTCTTCCCTCCTGAACAATGTCCTGCTCCACAGGTATGATCACTGAGGTAATATGGGGGAGTGAAGGTGGTACTTGTTGGGAAAATTTTTCTGCATTTTAATAACTCAAGGAGAAAACTTCTAGCATTTAACTGTAAAGGGGCATATAAAGAATTATCATTTGCATCTTAAATCAAAACAGTTACATAATTAAAAAAAAAAACCTGAGTACATACTATTTCATTAATCCCACTGAGTTTGCCTGAAGTAAGCTTTGGTCTGGAAGCAGGCCTTGGAGGTGGGACAATGGTGCCTACAGAAAGAGGAGTTGTAGGCCTGGCTGGTGGGGGGAAAAAAAGAATTTGAAGAAAATCATTAGTACGCAGCAATGCTTATGTAAAGACATTCTATTATAGAGGAATTGTTAGGATTCAAAGTTTATTTTTCAGGAGGTTTTTTTTTTTTAATATGTTATATGTATTTATTGAAATACTAGCAATCTATCTATCAAATATGCTTTCTTTTGAAGTTACCAAAAATATTCCTGAAAAAAATTGTTAACATTTTAATAAAAATGATAAACATAATATAAATTTTATTCCCATTTCAATCATTTATACATATAAAATTTAAATCTCAAAAATCAGCTGATAAAAATAAACAAATTTAAGGCCTAAGGTCTTTAGTCTATGGCTAATACATCTACTTTACAGATAGTAAATGCAAGACCGAGCTCTTGAAGCAATACCTTCAGAATAATAACAGAGCGCTAAATACAACACTTACCTTAAACTTGTTAATCTGACTTTTAAGTTGGACCGTGTTGTAATATTTTTTTGGATAATCAAAAGCATTAAAACAAACCCTTAACAGTTTATTAAAAATATTCCTCCAAATCAATACAATTAATTTTTGGTAAGTGCTCAAAATGTCATCTTAACTTTTCCTAAATCTTACACAAATTTAGTGCTCACTGTTCTTCAATGCCATTTGGGTTCTGACAATTTTGCAAATTAGGAATACTAACCTCAATAGTCCTAACCAAAAATAATTCTTACTATGGTAGAAATAACCAAATGAAAATCAAGTGAACATCAAAAGTCACGAATGTATTAACACAACCAAAGCAAGAATGAAGAATAAAGTGAAATAAGTTTAAATCATCTTCAAATAAATTAATCAGAATGATTTTCAAATCCCTCTGGTCTATTCCAAAGTTTGGGACTATAATTTAGAGATGAAAAATATAATATGGATGGGAAGAAATATATTCACCAAGTTCTTTAAGTTTGCAGATACACAGATAAAAAAAAAAAAAAGTATATAAACGGGCCTAAGTATAAACATGGGGAAACTAACAGTAAAGCTGAGGGCCCTTGGACCATCGGTAGAGGAATGGAGGCATGAAAAGAAGGAGTATGGAGGTGGCAGGAAGAAAACTAAAAAGGCTAATCACATAGGAGTAAAAGTAAACGTGTGGTGAGTGGGTGGGGAGTCAATTAGAAAGCGTATTATATGAGGGAATAAAAGATGCAAGTATAATTCAGGCTTGAAGAAAATGGTAAAAAGCTGATAAGATATCAAGTTTAGGTTCTAAGGTGGCTGGCTTCTCCCAGTCAGCACCGCTTCCCTCATTCTGACTCACACTTTAAGCTGTACGCTGGAAGAAATGTGCACCAACCTGAGGACCTTAACACTTCCCTGTGCTACGACATGTTCACTTTAAAGATATGTTCACTACCAGTGAAACCAGCACTGACCTGTACTGTTATTTCAAGCCTGTGAGAGCTTAACAGAGCAGAGGTATTTACACCTGGAGCTTTATTACTATGAAGTGGCCTATCCTGATGACACTTGGATTGACTCAAAACAAGGTTGTTGGAAGTGTTACATTTAGCTCCTTCAAACAAACCAGAATTTTTTGAGGGAAAGCTAATAATAGTACTTATAAACACTACAATGAATCTTTATTATATCTGCATAGCAATTACCCACTGCTTCTAGGAGCCTCTGGAGGAAATGACTACAATTGTTTACATTCTTAAGTGTCCTAATTCTGTTCTGATTTTTGGTGGTGGCAGCGGTGGGAGTTCACTGCTAAGAAGCATCAATTAAATGCAGTATCTTAAGAAATATGAAGTGACTTGTAAAGTATAAAAACATAGGCGATAAGGGCAAATGTGTATCTGCCCTTTGACATTACCTAAAAGGAACAGACGACACGTTTCCATGCCATTCTTCATCTGGACAAAGGCAGAGTATCTTAGTTATCTAGAGCTGCTGTAACAGAAATACCACAAGTGTATGGCTTTAATAAACAGAAATTTATTTTCTCAGTTTAGAAGGCTAAAAGTCCGAATTCAGGGTGCTGGCTCTAGAGGAAGGCTTTTTCTCTCTGTTGGCTCTGGAGGAAGGTCCTTAACTCTTCTGAGCTCCTGTTCCTGGGTAGTCTTCACGTGGCTTGGCATCTCTCTTCCACCGTCTCTACTTCTCTTGATTGCTTGTTTAATCTTTGTCATATCTCAAGAGAGATTGGCTCAAGACACACCCTACACTGATCCTGACTCATTAACACAACAAAGACAACCCATTTCCAAATGGGATTATAACCACAGGCATAGAGGTTAGAATTTACAACACATATTTTGGGGGGACACAGTTCAATCTATAATATTCCACCCTCTGGCCCCCTCAAATTCGTTTCTTTTCCACATGCAAAACACACTCCCCATCACATCATCCCAAAAGTCTTAAATCAATGCCAAATCCAAAATCTTATTGTATGAATCATCTAAATCAAATATGGGTGAGACTTTAGGCATATTCCATCCTGGGGCAAAATTCCTCTTTAAGAATGTGTGAAATTTAGAGTACAAGTTATCCACTTCCAAAGTACAATGGTAAAACAGGCACAAGGTAGACATTTCCATTACAAATGGGAGAAACTGGAGAAAAAGAAGGGATAATGGGCACCAAGCAAGTCCAAAACTCAGCATAACAAATTACATTAGTTCTCAAGGCTTGAAAATAATCCTCTGTTCTCTGAGACCATCTGGACAATGGCCCCACCCTCCAGACTCTGGGTGTTAGCCATGCTCTCTGGATTCTGGGTGGAGGCCCCT
>NW_004443965.1:10722312-10741193 GCF_000243295.1 Trichechus manatus latirostris
GGTGGCCCCACCCTTTGAAACTGAGAAAGCCCTGCTTTCCGTGCTCCTTCCAACAGTTCTGCTGATTTCCAAGTTGCTCCAGAGATAGTCCTTTTCTTTTCTTGGAGGACAAGAGAAGTAGCTTCTTTGGCTTGTTTCCTGGCTACAGAATTCCAAGAGGCAGTGTTCTTTCCTTTCATTCTTTCTCTGTTCCCTTCAGTCTAAGCTGATGGGTTTTTTGCTGTGTTAGTTGATTAGATCCATCAATCACAGGCTTAATCTCTTTAACAAGATTGTGTAGCCACATCCTTGGTGAACATTCTAGGACATATTGTCCTTAGTTTGTACAACAGAATTTTCCAAATCTTTAAGATCTGTTTTCATTTTGCACAGTTCATAAAAAGTCCATCTCTTTACTCTCACATTTTACTATAAGCGGCAAGGAGAAACCACATGGCCCCTTTACAATCTTGCTTAGAAATCTTACCAGCTAGATACCCAAGTTCATCACTTACAGGTTCTACCTTCCACCAAACATTTGAACATAATTCAGACAATTTCTTTGCCACTGCATAAAAAGCATTACCCTTCCTCCACTGTCCAACCACACATTCATCACTTTCTTTTAATTCCTCACCAGAAGCACATTTAACATCCACATTTCTAGCAACATTCTGTTGCTGCTGCCATATGTATTCTTTAAGATGACAGAGACTTTCTCTATAGCTGTCCTCACTTTCTTCTGAGCACACACCAGAATTGCCTTTGACATCCATAACTCTACCAACAGTCTCTTCAAGGCAATCTAGGCTTTTACTATTCCCAAAACCAAACCAAACCCATTCAGATCAAGTCAATTCCGACTCATAGCAACCCTACAGGACAAAGTAGAATTGTCCTATAGGGTTTCTAAGGAGTGGATGGTTGATTGAAAATGCTAACCTTTTGGTTATCAGCTGAGCTCTTAACCACTGCACCACCATGGCCCCCTTTTACTATCCGGCACCTTAAAACTCTTCTAACCTCCTCCCATTACCCAATTCCAAAATCATTTCCACATTCTAGTTATTTGCTAGAGCAGCACCGCACTCTTCAAACCAAATGTCTTAGGCGGGGTTGTCTAGAGAAATAAAACCAGTGAAGCGTGTTATATGTGTGTGTGTGCGTGTGTGTATATATATATTTAAATAAATATAGAGATTTATTTCAAGGAAATGGCTCACACAGTTGTGGAAGCTGGCAAGTCCTAAATCTGTGGGTCAAACCTCAGGCTAAAGGCTTCTACTGACTCACGTGGTTGCAGGGACCAATGAACCCAAAATCGGCAGGTCTGACAGCAGGCTGCTAGCTCACGTACCAAGAACTGGAGGTCAGAGGATGACGAGCTGGATGCAAAATCCAGAGAGGGCAAGCTTTGCCAGAATATCTATATATTGGATGCAGGCCACACCCTCAAGGAACCTCCCCTTTCAACTGACTGGCTGCTCACATCAGATCACAAAATGGAGGATGGTTACATAATATCTGCCAAACCACTGAGAATCATGGCCGAGCCAAGTTGACACATAAATTTTACCATCACACAGAGACTAATCTAGAATCCAGAAGCAAATGACAATGATGTAGAATTATCAGCAGCATTGTTCGCTTCTTCAGGCAGTAAATTTTCAGGACATGTAATATTATGGCATAGGTCACTTCGATCCTCAGAGATACAGTTGTTGGAAGATTTCCAATCCAAAGCATCAGGTAACCTAAAGGTACTGTTAGCTTTATAATACAATCTCTGCAATGCCTTCTGAGCTGAACTGATTAACTGTAACAAGTTCATCAGTAAGGGAGATCCACTGACTTTGCCGCCATGAAGCAAAAGGAAACTTATCTGTGCTCTGTGGTGATGCTGTTACAGCAGGATAGCATAAACGGTTAGTGAAAAAGTCTGGTAATGGGCTTCTCGACCCAGAATCTGACCTGGTTCCCAGTAAAGATTCAATTATCATACACCCACTCAAATCAGTGGGAGAGGAAGAGGCGTTCCTATTCTGCTCTTTAAGGATAGCTGAAGGAGAGAAAAACAATTGAAAACTAGAAGCAACAGGAAAATTCTAGAAAAATATACATCTATACAGCCAAATGATTCTCTTCGTTTCAGTGAAATGTTATTTTTATTATTCCAAACTAGAAAAATTTAATAAATACATGGAACAACAGCATGAACTCAAATTTTATATTAACTGAGGAAAGCAAGTATGAGCATGAGAAATTTAAAATACATATGAATAAAACTGAAGGTCCAAAAGTACATAAAACCAGAATTCTTTCTGTTTTCCCAGAGGAACAAAAGTAACAGTTGGTATAAAGTCTAAAAAGATGACAAAGTGCAAAGTGATAGTTCTGTGTATACGTGGTACTCAAAAAAGTTCCTGACTGGCTAGTGATGAAACTTAACAGTGTCACAGGAAGTAAGTGAGACTAAATCAGTGTTCTAGTTAATATAAAAAACAGCCAAATATTTTTCAAAAGATAATTTTAAGGATTATTTGCAGAACACAAGAGCTCTTTTAATCCTTGGGCAGGGAAGAAAATAAATCTAGTAAGTCTTATCAAAGGGGAGGGAAGTATGAGATATTTATGTTAAATAACAAGCTGCATGTGTTAAAAATTGCTTAGAAATACTAGCTACATGGTAGAAGACACAACTAAATCACGTCTCTGCAAAGCTTGAAACATCCTCTTTAAACATATAACATCACTGGAAGAGAACACATCAGTTATTATAAAAAGATAAAATCACTTTTATCTGACAGCTATTAACTGATTGGAATTTGTTTTTAGACTGCTTTCTAATAATTTGAGTTCAGATCACTGATGAATGAAGATTTTGAAACAGGCAAAGGAGGGTAGGGAATAATCTGACAACTTGGATCTTGCTAAAACTTGAAAATGGGTACCAGAGGAGAGGATCTTAAGATAGGGGAGGGGTGCACTGCACTGAAAAAAAGAGATGGCACAATATTTAAGACAAAATGTCTGTTTTAGAATTTCACTTAGGTCCAGTCTTGCAAACCTGGAAAATATCAATAATGTAATGCTGTTTGATCAATAATTATATTCTGTTCAAGTGAAGACTTAATTACTATATGACAGGATAATTACCTTTTTTCAATATCACTAACACTTTTGAAGGGCAAAATAATTTATGACAATATTTTTCAGAATATGGGGGGAGGTTTAAAAATGCATACTGAAGTGAATTTTGAAACTAGCCAAAGCTTAACAAATGTTTAAACATCTCCTAATTGCTAAACATCAAATGACCACTGAATGAAAATGTATCATTTTTTTACCTGAAGTGAAGGTGATATGGGCAAAACATTCTTTAGACAGGTAACGAGGAAAAGAGAGAAGTTTTTTGAAAAAGAAGAGATTGTGCTAAAGAAAATAGCAAGCAACAAAGCACAGAATTTGATACCAATTTTAAAAATTTATTAATGATTTGAATAATTTATAAAAGGATATTAATAAAGTTTTAAAAATACTATTTAGAACCCTCTTCATGGTAAATACAAAACACCATCTGACATTTTTCTAAACAAAAATGAGCCTTAGCAGTTTCAGTTTTTCCTGTACCATTAATTCCCTCATACAATTTATCTGTAAGGTTAGTTTTATAAAACTTGTTGTTGTTGTTAGGTGCCGTCAAGTTGGCCCCCAACTCATGGTGACCCAAAGCACAAAGGGATCAGACTACTGTGATCCACGGGATTTTCACTGGCTGATTTTTTGGAAGTAGATCACAAGGCCTTTCTTCTTAGTCTGTTAGTTTGGAAGCTCTGCTAAAACATCTTAGCATCATAGCAACAAACAAGCCTCCAATGATAGAGGGGTGATGGCTGTGCTTAAGACACACTGGCTGCGAACTGAACCCATGTCTACCACATGAAAGGAAGAATTCTACCACTGAACTATCACTGCCCCCTTTATAAAACTAAATAGTAACAAATGTCCATTGAGAAAGCTATACTGTCACTTCAGAAAATGTTCAACTATCTATTGACCTGTTCCTTGTTGTTTTACAAGTATTAGGTAAAGATCGTCCTCCCTTCAAAATTTCAAATTGTTTAGGGTTAAAGTTGCCTATAGTCTATTTGCAATTCATTCTAAAATAGTCTCTAAAGAGTCTAATTTTAAATATTAGTATTTATTATTAATAGTAAAATGTTTCAACATGACTTATTTTTTGCTAATCTGCCAGGGTGTAATGCATATAGAACAAAAATTTTAGAATTAGCAAAATCCAGGTATGAATACTGGCTCCATCATTTCCTAGCTATATGATCTTGGAGAAGTTATTTATCCTCTCTGAACTTTAGTGTATTCATTTATAAAAATAAAGACAATAAGGACGTCATGCCGCTGTTAAGATAAAATTAAACAGAATGTATACAGCTCCTAGCAAAATGACACAGCAGGAACTCAACAGATGTAATTCCCGTCCCCCGCCCCCAATTCTAGCAGTTCCATAACCCCAAATATTGTATGGCAATTCTGAAACCCCAGAGAAGAGAAGGACATTAAAGATCAATTTAAATATATTTTATTTTCTTGTTCTGAAGAAGCAGGGGCTTTACTAAAGACACGTTTTTGATGCCTGCTTCGATTTTTGGCTAATGGTTAATTTTATATTTTGAAGAAAAGAGAAAGTTAACTAACACGTTCTTGTCAAAACAACTAAAAAACATCAAGTTCTTTCATGCATTGCTTAGAAAGCACTAAAGCCTTTCTGGAAAGCAGTTTGGCAATAGGTATCAATGGACATATCCTGTGACCCATCAATTTTATATTGATAAATTATTACAAGGATAAGACATGAGTAAAAAATTTATAATATCCATGTATGTTCATGATATTAAAAAATTAGATACAACTTGAATGCCCATCAAGAAAGAACTGGGTACATTAATGCATGTCTATGCAGTTGAATTCTCCATAATTTTAAAAATGTAGGTATAGATATGGAATGATGCCTAAAAATCAATACATAAATGAAAAGAAACCTTGGTGTCTGATAAACGTTTACTGTTTAAACCATAGGGTCTTTAAGGTAAATTAACAAAAAATCACTTTTATCTGGCAATATCATCAAAGAACAAGTTAATAAAATTTTGATTAAGTATAACCTACAAGTGGTGAATAAATCAATTTTTTAAAAAAGTAACTATTGTATTCCTCAGTTAAAAACAATAACAAATATATATATATAAACACACACATATATATTTACCTGACAATGATGAAGTTAGTGAAGCTGAAGATGATGAATCAAGAGATGGTCCAAACAGGGGGTCCCAAGCAAGTAAATCATTGGTCCCTTTCCTAGCATAACATTTAAAAAATAAGAATTTTAACAAAGGAATATCTTATTAGTTTAAAATCTAGTCACTTACCTTTATTTCATAGGAGGAATTATAACAGCTCAATAAACACAATTAAAAGGATGGATACTCTTCCAGTGGTGTATGAAGAAACTTAACAGATTTAATAAACCAATATTTGTTAAGTGCTACAAGCAGAATCTACAATAACATTATATGAAATTGATAGGGGAGAGTCAGGAAGACTAATCCTCACTGATCACACCTTGTTATAGTCTAATAATCTTAGGAGATGTAAGAACAGGAATAACGATTTCAGCTTTTCAGTGAAGAACAGCAGCACAGAGCCTAAATGAGCTGCTCAAGGACACACAACCAGAACAGTCTCAGGATGGCTGATTCACAGCCTGGCACCCACTCTCGGACAGAACATTTCTTAAACATGTGAAATTGGGTAGAGATTTTTATAAGGCTACACTTATTTTCAAAGATGAAAAGTAAAGGATATATATTTTTTACTACTTCTAAAGTACAGAATGATGGTTTAAATAAGTTAATGTATCTAACTTCCATTACTTAAAAAAAATACTGTAAGAAATCTTAAATAGCAGACCCACTATAATGAAAATGTTACAGTGATCTATAAACACATACCTAGGATCAGGACATGCTTTTAGGAAGCATACTACACCTTGTACGATAAAATATAACATTACAATTGTACAAATGACTCCTAAAAACAAAGTTTTTAAACACTAAATAACTTTTTTAAAATGATAAATCAAGTGAATACCAACACTGCTCAATTAGTACCCAGCTTCAAAACTATCAAATAATCTTATTTAATTAAACCTACTTTTAGTCATGTAAAAAAAAAAAATTAACTCAAAGGTATCACTGTTCTTATTGATAGATACAGATATAGATGCGAAAAAGGGCCCATGCAACATTGGCTTAATTTTTTTTTTTTTAAAGAAGAGCTGGTAACATGCCTTCTAGCCCTCTCCCCTTTCCACTTAATTGAGGCACTTGCTCATTTTGAACACTCATGACATACAGTCCATTTTACAAGGTCACAGCCAAAGCTGAAGCAAAAAAGGAGAAAATTTCCATGAGAATAACTAGCTGAAATACAGACATGTATGAACTTGGGATACAATCATTTACTTAGAAGCAGTTAGAACACCAAGGTCAACTGTGGTTGAATGGATTTTTTAAAATTATTGTAAAAAGAAATATTGCCAAGTAAGAAATAATTTAAAACATCCAAAAACTCCACCATGGCATTTCACTGCTTAGCAAACAGGATGATCAACAACACTCTACTGGAATCAAAACTGCAGAGGTAATGAAAACACTCTAGAAAACAGGACAAAAGGTTATTTAAAATTTGAAGCAGAACTTACTCATTGGATGGAGCAGACAGCTTTGATTTTGTTAACTCTTCACCTAGTTGAGAAATTATATGAAAAAAATTCATAATTTGGGTAATAAAATATTTTAATATAAAAAGAAATATTACACACACACATCAGGACTATGAATGGTTAAAAATTTTTGGAATTGCTAACATAAATTTAAACAATTATGAAGAGAAGGAAAGTTAGCTTTTAACAAGTTTTTCATTGTGCTTAAGAATATTAAAATAATAGCTGAATTTCTGCTAAATCTTGATTTCTTCTAACATCTTTGGTAAGAAATTACTTAAGTCAACAAAACTATGATATTCATTAAAATAAAATTGTTCAGAAGAGAGAAAACACAGGTTATAACCTTAAAACTCAGAAGAAATGTTTAAATATTTATGTGAATTTGACTCAAGAATTTTATTGATATGAATTATGAAAAATTTTTTCAAGTTCTAAGAATATTACTAGTGATTATTATACTTATCAAATTAGTTACAAACTCCTAAAGGAAGTCTTATTTGGAAAATTAAAAATTTTACACCAGACTAGAGCAACAGTCTCTTTATAAGAGTTTGTTCTGCTGTCTTTTTTTTGTGTGTGGTAAAATATATATGTTAAAACATTTGCCATTTCAACATGTATAATTCGGTGACATTAATTACATGCACCATGTTGTGCAACCATCACCACTATCTGTTTACAATTTTTTTTTTCATCATTCTTAACAGAAACTTGATACCCCTTAAGCAATAACTCCCCATTTCCCCCTTCCCCTAGGCCCTGGTGACACTAATAAACTTTGGTCTCTATACATTTGCCTATTCTAGAAATTTTATGTAAGTGGGATCATACGATATTTGTCCTTTTGTGTCTGACACTGCACTTAAAATGTTTCCAAGGCTCATCCATGTTACAGCATGTATCAGGACTTCATTCCTCTTTATGGCAGAAAAATATTCCATTGTATGTACAGTCTACATTTTGTTTATCTATTCATCTGTGATGGACACTTGGATTGTTTTCACCTTTCGGCTATTGTGAATAAGGCTACAATGAACACTAGTGCAGAAGTATCTGTTTGAGTCTCTGCTTTCAAATCTTCTGTGTATGCATCTAGGAGTGGGTCATATGGTAATTCTATATTTAAATTTTTGAGAAACTGTCAAATTGTTTTCCACAGTGGCTACACCATTTACATTCCCACCAGCAATGGATGAGTGTTCCAATTTCTTCACATCCTCCCCAACATTTGTTATTTTCCGTTTTTCTGATAATAGCTATCCTAATGGGGGTGAAGTGGTATCTCATTGTGATTCTGATTTGCATTTTCTTAACGACTAATGATGTTGAGCCTCTTTTCATGTGCTCCCTGGCTATCTGTATATCTTCTTTGGTGAAATATATATTCAAGTACTTTGTCCATTTTTTAATTGTGATTTTTTTGTTTTTGTTGTTGAGTAGAAGTTCTCTATATATTCTGGATACTAAACTCTTGTCAAATATATGGTTCCCAAATATTTTCTCCCATTAAGTAGGTTATCTCTTCATGTTTTGCTACCTTCTGCATATGCAACATGAAGTACTTCATAAGTAACTGGTAAACAGGGGAATGGTATCAGCAATGCTAAAGTCTTATTGGTTCATCAGCAATTTTCTTTGCATCCTACTGTTTTGCATCACCACACAGCTGACTAATGCAAAGTGTACCAATATGAGTAACTGCAGCAAACCATGAAGGAACACTACACCGTACACAATGTTCATTCACACCACATTCTTCCTTGTGGCTCAGTTTGGCCATTTGTTCTGCCTCAAAGTCCTAATTACGCTGTTCTCCATCTTTATGTATTTTGTCCTCATCTCCATAACTCAGTTGCCTCTTTTTATCCCCATGCTCCTCATATCCCCTATAATCGAAATACTTTCACCGTTTCTTTTTTAAAGGTAAAACTGCTTTATTTTGGCATTTATGAATTTAATAAGTCTTTTTAATTGTGCTAGAATTGTTATTAGGATTGATGTTATAGTTTTTATTAAATGTTCTATTTACAAAATTGTATAGGTTTTCAGTGAGCTGCCTCAACCCTATTTTTCCCATAAGCTTTGTTATTTTTAATGCACAATTCATGTAATACAGTTTAAGGCATGTTCTTTTAATGCTACAATAAAAAATATAGATAACTGTCTTCTGTTTAAAATAAACATCCTTCTGTCTTTAAGACTCATGATGAAAAAGACCATTTATTTCTATAGCTGCATCAGCTGAAAGATTAACAAATTGTCTATTAAATTTAATAGACATAAATTAACCAATTTAAATGTCAAACTTACTAGATGAATTCCGATTCATCTGCACCTAAAACAGAAATTCAAAAACTAAGTACTATTAAACAAATAATTTAACTTGACAATAAATTTTGGTAAAAAATATGTTAATATTAAGAACCTAATTTTTAGGTTGTTTTTAGTATATCTGCTCAATTGTGAACTATATTTATATAAAAAGATGAATAGAAATAAATAACTGAATAGTTTTTGTTTTATAGTAAGAAATAATCATACATGTAAATTTAATATCCAATGTTTTAAAATATCCACATCTACAAAAGATACTGTGACTTGCTAACTTAAATAATTTTAACATAAATATTTTGAAAATCAATGTTCAAATATTACAAAGATTTTTGAAAATTCAACAGGTGAAAATATAAAGTCTTATACTTACTGGGCTATGTCTCTAGAAGTACATGGAAGAAAAAAGAAAAACAGTGTTCAGTTTAAATTTAAAGTATGGAATTTTCCTGCTCTAATAATTTTTCTATTCTGTTCTGAGTCATACCTCAAAATATATACACCTTAAAACACACACATATTGGGGGAAAAAAAACTTAAGCTAGACAAGCAATAAGCAAACTGGGCAACAAAGTATACTAAAAAAATCCTCTTTTCAAATCCAATTATTAACTATTAAAAATTTTTATTTCTATTCATTTTCTGAGCATGAAATGAATATGTTTTCATTGTTTTAAAAAAAATTAGAAAAAAGAACACAAATTTTAAATCATCCATGATCACACTACCTAGAGATAAATGTTTAACATTTATTATATATTCCTTTAGGGTTTTATTATATATCTTTTTAAATTACTTATGCCCTTTCACAATAATTTTTTAATGGTTTCACAACTTCCTATTCCATAAGTATACACCATAATTTAAGCAACTATCTTTATAATCCAACATTAATCTTAATATTAAATAGTAATGGTACAATAAATCTTAGTCCAGAAATCTGTGTTTTTGGTGGAAAAAATATTAATATTAAAAACTCTAAAGTGTATGACTGGTAGAAAAATGTTTTTTCCAAACAAAATACATAGAGACTGCTTAAAAAATATACTTAAACAACATGAAATAGTGAGTTTATTCTCTATGTATTATTAAGAAGAGGTTTAATATCGTTATGATAATCATCTACAGAGATACTTGATTTTCATTCTAAGACATGCTTTTATCTCACAGTTTAACATTTCTGAAGGGAAAGATTTATTATGGTAGTTTTTCTCCTCCCTCAAAATCTATATGCAGTTTGCTATCTTAGAATTGAGGAATTAGCCACTAACACTAAGAATTATTATCTTTGCCTTTTCTTTTATGAGAAGTCTGGAAAAAGAAATGTTCTACTGACAGACAAAAAAAATACGAAGATATAATTTCATCTTTCAATTCATTTTTGTGGAATTCCCTATTTCATAAGGTTCACAAAACACGGAAGAAAAACTTCAAAATTTGATGAGGAAAAGACTTACGCTGCCAGTTCACAAAGTTCTACCTAAGGAGTGTGGCACCATTTATAAAACGCAACAAATGGCAGCAACAGTGAATTTTCTAGATTTTCATTTGCTTATAAAACACTTTCAAAAGCAAGCCAAACTAAGCCAAATTCACAAACTCATTTTCCTGTATAAAAACTATAAACTAAACATCTCCTTATTTCTATTAATCTGATACATCATAAAGAGGCAAACAAACAAATAAAGGCTTCTATATAGAGTATAAACTTGCTCATTCTACTACTTACAGATATTGCTGGGGAGAGCATTATATTCCCTATAGATACTTTTAATTCATCCAAAGAAGCCATTGTGTGATGTGAATTATTTGGATGCATAGGTTTGATTTCTATCCGATACTTCTTTGGTTCTTCATCTTCAGAGTCAGAGTCACTAGATGAGTAGAAATGGTTCTCTTTGGTATGTGAGTATCAGGTAAGGAATTTCATTTTTAAATTATCTTAATGCATAACCAGTTTTTTGCATATTTATAAAAAGAAGCAAAAACCTTTAAGAGATAAGATGAACTTTAACAGAAATAAAGCCACTAACTTTTATTAATAAAAATATGTCAAATGAAAAATAATGAGTCATTTTATTAGAATTAACTAAAAACTTGAAGAGGCTTCAGCTAACTACTAGATTATTCTGTTATAATTATCTGCTTATATGCCAACACAAATCATAAGAATATCCAGATGATGAAAGGATATCATTCTGATTTGCTTCTGGTTTAATACTATAGCCTTCTTCATCTACATCAGGAATGTTCTATGGGAAAAAGAAAAACAAACAAACAAACCTTTGACAACTACAATATACAAAAACATTAAAGATTAGCAAAAACAGACTTAAATATTACTTAGGAACTGTATCATTTATCAAATATCAAAAGATTAATAAAATTATCAAAACCACTAGGAAAATTACATCTTTATAGCTAATTAGCTTCAAATCACACCCCATGCTTCAAACGTCTGAAAGAGGAAAGCACTGAAAAATGAAACAGGGTAAACACAACTCATAATTTCAGAGCAAGAACTTCCCAAGGTCAAAATCAATCTAGATTGCTCAAAAACCTACAGTACTATCAAGTTATGCTTGCTTTCCACAAATCAATCAAGAAACAATCTCAATATTGTAAGAGGCCCTATGGAAATTTAAGATCTAGTTCCACCCTTTAAGCAGCTTAAAATCTGGGTGAGTTAATGAATCTATCTAGGACTGAACATCAATGGCTGCTAACATCCCATAAAGAGAGACAGCCAGATATCACGAGCCTCCTGAGAGAAGTAGCCTTGACGACAAAACTAAACAAACAACAATAACCCAAAAACTTTAATTTGAATTTGATCAAGCCTCTAGGTCCAAATATCAATTTACAGAATATAAAGAAGTGGAACATAATAAATACACTATGGGAATACAACTGGCAAAATCCAGACTGAAAGGAACTAAGGACAAATCACCTGAGTTCTTTAACAAATAAATAGAAAGCTAGAGAGAGGGAGGAGGGGAGGAGAAACCTATAGACTTAAAAGGCATATCAATAAATCCAAAGAAAGTATAAAAAAAGACATTAAGACGTAATGAGAAATTTGAACAATGAATGGATATTTGAAAATACTAAGGAATTACTGTAATTTTTACATGTGATATGATATTGTGATTATGTTACATATATGTATATACATATATATAAAGTATATTCAAATAAAATTATTCTGAATTTGGGCAGGGAAAATGGATAGTAAGGACTGGCTATGGGTAATAGTTGTTGTGGGGCTGAAAAATGGGGGATCATGATAGTATTCTGTATACTTTTGCGTATGTTTGAAATTCTCCATAATAGAAAGTTAAAAACAATCTAACTGGGAATTTAAGACTATGTAAAACAGCAGAAATTGCTAAATATTATAATTCAGACAAGCATTTTAACAGTTTCAGGATACAGCTTTCTGTAAACACCATAAAATTCCTATTGGTGAAAGGAAGAAGAAAGGACATTGCAAATGAGGTAAAGTAACATAAATAAAGGTACAGAAAAAGGAACAAACATTTAGTTCAGGTGTTCAGGAAAAGGTTTTTTCATGTTAAAGGAAACTGAGCATATCTGAAAGCAGAAGAGGAGCCAACAAATACTACAGGTAATGTAGAAGTGAGAGGAGATAAAACGGGAGCAAGGTAAGAGTCAAAGAAAAGACAGTATAAAACAAAGAGACTAGTATAAGTAGCGTCCGCTGTTCCGCAGAGACTAGGGGGAGAAAAACAGCAAGAACAGGTGTTCTGGTAGAAATGCCAGTGGTTGTGTAGATAACCAAATTTTCACCCAAATCTTCAAAGTGAAAAAGATAAAACTGAAAGAATGTGTGTGTGCAGGGATGGAGGAAGGTGAAAGGAGAGGAGTGACAGCTTAAGGAAATGGAAATAGCCTGGAATATGAGAACAGTGAATATTCAAAGTTCACCAGAGCATCACCAAAATAAATAAATAAATAAAAAGACTACCAAAAAAAATAAGACTACATTAAAACACCATTTCTCACCCATAAAACTGGCAAAAATTCAAAATCTTAAAGATACATTCTGTTGGTGAAGGGTAGGAGAAATGTACTCTTATAATTCGCTGGTGTAAATACAAAATGGCACAACGCTTACACTTTAATAATAAAAAAACTTTGCCAAGTATAGATTCTCTAGAAATTAGAAGGGAATATTTTTTCAAAGTATCCCTATTCCAAGATACTGTTTCACTTCCACTAGGATGGCTAAAATTTTTTTTAAAAAAACCCACAAAAGTATTGGAGATGTGGAGAAAATGGAACCCTCATCCACTGCTGGTGAGAGTGCAAAATGGTACAGCTGTTGTGGAAAACAGTCTGGCAGTTCCTCAAAAAACTATACCTTTTGGTTATCAGCCAAACACCTAACCACAGTGCCACCAGGGTTCCAGATCTGCCATATGACCCAGCAATTTCACTCTTAGGTATATACCCTAGGGATCTAATAGAAGCAACATGAACCACCATATGCACATCTATGTTTGTTACAGCACTATTCACAATAGTAGAAAGATGAAAACAAACCAAGTGCCCATCAACGGATGAACGGATAAGTAAAATGTTGTACATACAACGGAATACTACTCAGTAATAAAGAAATATGAGTTCCCGAAACATCTTACAATGTGGATGAACCTGAAGGACATTATGTTGAGCAAAATAAGTCAATTACAAAAAAACAAATATCATATGTTCTCACTTTTATGAAATGACATGAATAGGTAAATATACACAAACTAATGTTCAGTAGTGGCTACCAGCAGTGAGGACGAGGAAGAAATATTCCCCAGCTAGTAGTCACTTTTTGTTTATAGAAATGGGAACAGTGGCACTGAATATGGGTGAAGTTTGCACAGCATGACTGATATAAGTGATGTCAATAAGCTGTACTTAGAGAAAAGTGATGAATGGCCAAATGCTATGCTGTGTATAGTTTTGCAACAATAACAACATCACAAAGGAAGCGGGTACAAATGCTGATACGAGACATAACCAATCACCTCATGGGAATAGTTGTCTTGGTTTGGGGGCTTAGGGCCGTGGTTTTGTGTGACAATCCACTCAATTGGCATGATATAGTTCTTAAAAGTTTATATTCTACCTTCCAGTATGGTGAGTAGTGTCTAGGTCTTGAAAGCTTACGAGTGGCATTCTAAAATACAACTATGGTCTTTATCTGTCTGGAATAAAAGATAAAAAAGGAAACTCAAGAATCGGAGAAGGAACTAGACTACAGGACTGTCTACATGAACCACTATCTCCTCTACTTTTAGATCAGAAGAACTGGATGATGCGCAGTTAACCACTACTGAATGTTCTGATCAGGAACACAAGAGATGAATCCTGATAAAAAGAGAGGAAAATGTGGGACAGAACTTCAAATTCTTCAAGAATCCAGACTTACTAGACCTACTGAGGCTAAAGGAGTACCCAAGACTATTGCCTGGCCCTGAGTTGCTCTTTAAACTTTGAACTGAAACTATTCCCTGAAGTCATCTTTAAGCTAACAGTTTAGCCCAAAGAGTAAAGACTGTCACTCTTGAGGATTGTATTTAAAAAAACAAAAGAAAAATTATCTATTTAAGACCAAAGGACCAACAGCTATTTTAAAGCATAGATGAGAAGGTTGGGGGCAGGGTGATTAAGCAAATAGAAGTGAAACAACTAGAACAGAAATAATTAGAATGTCAACACAATGTGAAAAATGTAACCAATGTCACTGATCATTATGTCTAGGGAAAAAAATCCTTATTCTAACCTAGAAATGTACAAGGTGCATTAGTTTCCTAGAGGTTCCATCTGTGAATCAATAACTGAGACTACAGGCAGTCTCCGGGTTATGAATGTCCAATTTATATACCGTACCACCCACAGTTATGAACCAAGCCCCGTAAAGCCTATTATATTAAAAATTCGAGGTATGTACAATGGTTCATAACAACAAACAGGTGCTACTTTGCGACAGACATCAAAACATTATTATTATTATTTTTGTATTATTATGTTAAAGATATTTCAGTGTATCTGGAAGTGTTTAATTTTTTTATGCATAGAAAGGTACACTATATACTATATACTAAGACAAACATTTGACAAACTGATGTTAGATACGAACAATACCTAACTGTTCAGACTTAACACACGCATAAATTCTAAACTCAACTTAAAGACAGACTTAGGAACGGAACTCATTCGTAATCCCAGGACTGCTTGTACTTTTAAATTTGTTTACAATACTCTATACAGTCTATATGGTTTAGTAAGTTGCTTTTGGATCATCTTCCTATTGATTACAAGTATACACTCTGGTCAAAATACAAAAACAACTACCTGAAGATACTGAAGAATGAACCAAGGTAGGCAGATTTTGGAGGAAAGCTGACATGTGGAAGAAAGGTTTCCCATTTTTATCCCTTCTAGCATGTGGACATACGCCAGCCTGTACTATGTTAGGCAAATAAAATCCAATAGAAAACCTGCAGCCTTTCTAACCTAAAGAACCAAGAGACAGAGTGAAGGGCAATCACAGATGGTGGAAAATGAAGGGGTAATCCCACGAAGAGAAAGAGACAAATTCCATACAAACTCTGCCCAAATCTCTGGCTGAGCCCTGAAACATAAATGCCCAGGACAGACCTGAAGCAGTACAATTAAGGTTAAAAGAACTAAACTGAGATTTGAGATACAGGGCACAAAACAGGGTCTGTAGTTTAAATCTATTAATTGCCTTATGAAAAATACTTTCCAGAGGAATAAAAGAGAAACCAAAATCTCCACAACATGACAGTCACAATTTTCAGCATATTATCCAAAATTACTCAATATATGAAGAAGCAGGAAAATGTGACCTATTCTAAAGGAGAGTGAAAGGACATAAAAAGCAAAAAAAAAAACAAACTCGCTGCTGTCAAGTCGATTCCGACTCATAGCAACCCTATAGGACAGAGTACATTTGTCCCATTGAGTTTCCAAGGAGAACCTGGTGGATTTGAACTGCCGACCTTTTGGTTAGCAGCCATAGCACTTAATCACTACGCTACCATGGTTTCCAAAAGGACATAAAGGGAGGTGATATTTCTACTCTTCACTTGAACTGGTAAGATGTCGGTAATCAGTAGACTGTACTAAGTAACCTATGTAAAATGCAATACCTACAGCAACCATTAGAAAGGCTATACAAAGAGATACACTTAAAAACACTATAGATAAATCAAAACAGAATTCTAAAAAAGCTCAAACAACCTACAGGAAGGCAGGAAAAAGAAAAACTAGAGGGAACAAACAGAAAAAAATAAAATGGCAGACTTAAGCCCTAATATATCAATAATTACATTAAATGTAAATGATCTAATTAAGCCAATTAAAAGACACAGAGTAGCAGTGTAGATTTTTTAAAAATGAACAACTATATGCTATCTACAAGAAACTCACTTCAAATATGATAATACAGGTAGGTAAAAAGTAAAAGGATAGAAAAAGACATACCATGCAAATATTAATTTTTTAAAAAAAAGCAAGAGTGACTATCCTAATCTTAGATAAAGTAGAATTCAGAAAGAAAATTACCAGGGACAGAAAAGAACATTATATCCACACACACACACACACAAAAAAAAAAAAAACCTGTACATAATTATTCACAGCAACTTTATTTCTAGTAGACAAAAACAGGAAACTAAAACGTCCTAAAATAGATGAATTCTTAAAGAAATTTTAGTACATCCATACCATTAAATACTACTTAGCAATAAAAAGGAATGAACTATTCATACCTGCAACAACCTGAATGAATCTCCAGAGGCTTGTGCTTAGTCAAAAAAGCCAATCTCAAAAGGCTATATCCTGTATGATTTCATTTATATAACATTTGTGAAATGACTAAATTATAGATATGGAGAAGAGATTAGTAGTTACCAGAGGTTAAGGAAGGGGCGGGGATAGGAGAAAAGTAGGTGTGGCCGCAACAGGGCAACTAACATGAGGGATACTTGTGGTGATAGAAATGTCCTGTTTTTTACTGTATTAATATCAATATCCTAGTTTTGATACTGTACTCGAGTTCTGCAAGATGTTAACATCAGGAGAAACTGGGTGAAGGATACATGGAATTTCTCTGTACTATCTTTCCAACTTCCTGTAAATCTATAATTATTTCAAAAAAAAAAAAAAAGTAAAAAAAGCCATCATTCTCAGTAGCACCAGCTCTTCACTGTTAGAACTATTCATAGAAACCTGCTACTAATAAAAATGTACACTTTACCTATTTATACATTTGCCCATTTAATCCACGGTTTCTATATTAGGGCCACACACTGCTAGAGCAAAGCATTAAATTAAGTCAAAAGCACAGTGAAAAAGAAAAGAGCAGGCAACTTCACCCACCAATCTAAAAGGCAGTTTTGGTGGTGGTGGTGATGGTGTTGTAAGGTGCCATCAAGTCGGTTCTGACTCATAGCAACCCTACGTACAAGAGAACAAAACACTGCCCAGTCCTGCACCATCCTCACAATTATGCCTATGTTTGAGTCCACTGCTGTCAATCCATCTCACTGAGCATCTTCCTCTTTTTCGCTGACCCTCTACTTTACCAAGCCTGACGTCCTTCTCCAGGGACTGGTCCCTCCTGATAACATGTCCAAAAGTATGTGCAACAAAGTCTCTCTCACCATCCTCGCTTCTAAGGAGTATTCTGGCTATACTTCTTCCAAGACAGACATGTTCGTTCTTCTGGCAGTCCATGGTATATTCAAAATTCTTCACCAACACCATAATTCAAAGGCATCAACTCTTCTTTGTTTTTCCTTATTCATTGTCCAGCTTTTGTATGCATATGAGGCAACTGGAAATTCCATGGTTTGGGTCAGGTGCACCTTAGTCTTCAAGGTGACATCTTTGCTTTTTAACGCTTTAAAGAGGTCTTTTGCAGCATATTTGCCTAATGCAATATGTTGTTTGATTTCTTGACTGCTGCTTCGATGGGCATTGTTTAGGGATCCAAGTAAAATGAAATCCCGGACAACTTCAATCTTTTCTCTGTTTATCATGACGTTGCTTATTGGTCCAGTTGTCAGGATTTTTGTTTCCATGGCGGTAGTGATTTAAAATAAATAAATATATATATGAATGGAATTCAATTCCAAACAGTGGAATCTTTCTAAGTCTCTCTTTGGAACAGGGAAATATGTCAAAACCAAAAGAAAAGAGCAATTCACTCCCTTGGTCAACCTTTAAAAGATATGATCCTTCCAAATAAATTTTTTTAACTACCCAGAACTTTAAAAAAAAAAAAAAAAAAAGAATGATAATTTCCCTACCAATATAGCCTGTTTATGTTTTCTTAAGTAATTAGTAAGACATATATCATATTTTCACACAAATAACACATATCTTATACATTTGTTTGCCAATCGCTCCTATTTTTATGAAAATACAAGGTATTTTCGTAAGTGTGGTATGCTAATTTTTTACAACAACATGTAACAAAAAATTGGCATAGCAGTGCTTAAGAAAATACCTCATGGGGGTAGGGAGTCGTTAGCAAACAAACGTAGAAGGCACACGTTATTTGTGTAAAAATACGGTATAAGCCATAAAGGGCAACAACAAAAAATGAAAGCCTTTCTTCCCTGCCAACCACCACTGTAATCCCTCTCTCAAAGGAAAAGTAAGTTTCTTGTAATTCATTATATTAAAAAAAGAGAGATAATATATATACCCCCAATTT
>NW_004443965.1:10742871-10763687 GCF_000243295.1 Trichechus manatus latirostris
GTGTCTGTTGGCCATTTGAATGTCTTCTTTGGTGAACTGTCTGTTCCAAAATTTATATTTTTAAAGCAGTAATTACTTCAACAGTGTTGTTGTTAGCTGCCGTCAAGTCGATTCAGATTCATGATGGTGACCTCACGTGTGCAGAGTAGAACTGCTCCACAGGTTTTCAAGGCTGTGACCTTTCAGAAGCAGATAACTAGGTCTGTCTTCAGAGGTGCCTCTGGGAACGTTCGAACAGCCAACCTTTTGGTTGCTAGCTGAGTGGTTAACCATTTGTGCTACCCAAGGACTCCTCTTAAAATATCACCTTTACTTTTAAAAAGTAAGCTCTTCCAGCAGACACATATCAACTTAATTCTTTATAACATATGACTATACTCCAGCAGACTGACACAATGACTACAATAATGAGCTCAAACATAGAAATGATTGTGAGGATGGAACAGGACTGGGCAGTGTTTTGTTCTGTTGTACACAGGGTCACTATGAGTTGGAACTGACTCAATGGCACCTAACAACAACATACCCCATCAAGTGAAAGTTTAATAATTTATTTAACCAGTCCCCACTGTGATGGATGCTTGTTGTTTTCAGTATTTTGTCAATATAAGCAATATTGAAATAAATATATCTTTCTCAGGAGAGAGATGTTTTTTTCAACATTGTTGAATATATATGTAGAGATAGAGACAGAGAATACATACAGAGATATTATATATATAGATATCAGTCGTGTGTGTGTGTGTATGTGTGTGTATGTGTGCGTATTTTTAAAAACTTTTGTGAATATAGCCATAACGTTAAATTCCTAGCAGCAAAATTGCTTGGTCAAAAAAAACGTGCATTTCTTATTTGGGGAGATACTACCAAACGATATACAGAACAAACTGCACCAATTTACATTCCTACCAACAGTATGAATGATTCAAACTTAAAAATTTTTGCCCGTATGATAAACAGTAATTTCATTCTGATTTGTATCAGAATGAGACTATTTTGAGCATATTTATTATGTTTATGACCACTTTTATTTCTTTTTATGAAAACTGCCTGTTTTTATCCTATGTGCTTTTCTTATTGGGTGCTTGCTTACCATTGTACCAATCTGTATAAAAACTTAATAAACGGAAGCAATTAGCCCCTTGTAATAACATGTGTTAAAATATGCTCCACCAGTTTGTCTCTGATGATTCAAATCCTTTTATGGTGGTTTGTTTTCGTTTTTTTAATTATGTTTTTCATTGTTACACAGTCCAATTTATCTATCATTTCCTACACAATATTAGATCTTTGTGTTCACTTTAAAAGCTCTTTCCTAATTCCAGATAAGTACTGATTAAAGTACAAAACTGGATAATACTGATTATAGAAGAGTATCAATGAGCTAGTGAGAGAATTTAAAATGTTTTCTTTAAAGAGAGTATATATAAAATCAAACGAAGTACTAAACAATTTTATTCAATGTTGCAATCATCAAATTAAGTGCTATAAATAATTAACTCAGAAATAAAGTACATGGTAAGTACACAAATCAAATAGCAACCATATCTTCTGGCATTTTCATCAATTAGTAAACCAAGGGTATCAAAACAGGCAAGTGGTAAAGGTAAATATTATAACTCAAACACTCTGATAATTTTAATCCTAGAGTTCATCAGACATCTATTTATTTTCACTAAAAATTTATTCACAATTCATAGCTTTCTTACTTTAAAGCTGAAATATAACACAAAATACTAGTTTTATTTTAAGTAAGTAACATAAAACAAAATGTTTCACAAAATATCTTTAGTTCTTTGTTTTTGTACACTATTATACTGTAAAAGATCAAAAATGTTTTTGGGCCAAAGGAAAAAATGCTTATGTAAGGAGAAAGATAGTTTGATCTTCCTACACTTATCAACATGACCAGTGTCTAATGAAAAGTTTGAAAAATGTGTCCACTACACATTACTTACATTTGGGAAACTTACTCTCCCAATAAAATTAAAGGGAGCTCTGTTTGATGTCTTCTTGTATTATATATAAGAAAACAAGTTTAAACAAGAAATATAAACTTTTAATTTTTAAAGCAAAACAAAGAACAGAAAAGTACAGATAATGGTTGTTGCTTTGTTGTTTCTAAAATGACAATCTCTTAACAAAACTCAAAACACTTGAAGACATAAAGTAGTATTTTAACAGATCTATGACTAAATTAATAAAAATACTGCATTTTAGAATGTAGCATGCAAATTTAATATCTGGCATGTTTCCCCAGAAAAAGCAATGTAATACTGCACCACTCCCAATTTTAAAAGTAAAATGTCTGCTTTTGAAAGGTAGGTAGAAAAACCTTCTGTTCCATAGGAAAGTGTCTGACAATTAAAGCTAAAATGCATTTGTAAAATAATCTTAATAGTAAATTTACAACAACATGGTTATGGTTAGATCTACTTACAAGTGAATCTGCATCAGGGCACTCCCTATTAAGACAAACAAAATATTAGAAATATTCAACTATTAGAACAGTAGACTAATTATATTTAAAGTGCTTAGCCTAGTATTTAAACATAACTTACTTATTAAACTCTACAAAAATATTTAGAGAAACCGAAACATGAAGATTAAAATTCATCAAATTATTTTAAAATTCTTAAAAGGTTTCCTATACCCATAATTCATGACAAAGTAGAACACGAATCACTTACAAGTATTTTAAAACTACTTTCAAAAGTACACCCACTCCTCACTTATCAACATGGTTAAGTTCCAAAGATGAGGTCGTTTAAGTGAAAATTGGTGTTAAGTGAAAATGGAGGATTTTTTTTCTATTTTCAGACCAACCATCCATTTGTCCGATTTTTTTAATTTAGAAAATATGATCATAGAAATAATAATAGCTAAGATTTACTGATGTGCTCATCACTGTGGTTAAGTCCAGTTATAGACTATTCCTCTGAGAAGGAGCAGGCTTGGAAGACAAAGCTGGATAAAGCCAGGCTGTGTGATTGGAGGGCCCATGGCTTAATCACGTCACCTTCCTCCAGTGCTGGGTCAGCACTTCCCTTGCAGAATCGCCTCCAGGTCTACACTCCCACCCTTGCAAGGCCTCCATTCACGATCTGGGTGCCTGCTCTGCCCTCTGGGCCTGGCAAATCACCAAGGCTCGGGGCTTCCTGCCAGTGCGCTGGAAGCCTGGCTGCTAACTCGGCCCCACCAAGGCAGAGGCTTAGAGGCCCACTTCGGCTCACTTTAGGGTATTGTTAAACTCGCACACATTTCTTCTCTGATGCCTCTTTCTTTTCTCCTTTCCCACTCCCACAGCAATTCTGAGCTGCAGGACCTCAGGCCACATAAGAGCTGTGAACCCAGAACAGGCATCCGCTGGCTCAGTGCTGCCTGTGCGGTGGTGGCCACGGAGAAGGCTGGCCCTAAGCAGCAGCTAGCCTGGCGCCCCCACCTGCAGGAGGGAGCGGAGGGCTTGGGGCAGCACGGGGAGGCCGTCTTCAATGGAGGAGATGCTCCACAGCTGTTGCCACCATGTTCACCACCTCATTAATGCACAAAATAGTCAGATAGACTTTTTACTATTGTCCTAAAAGTGAAATGTCAGATAACAACAGAGTCAGTAAGTGAGGAGTAGGTGTGCTTCTTTTCCATGAATATACTTAAGCTTCATATCAAGAAAGTCCAGGATTTCCGGTGGTTTTTAATTCTTAAAGTACAGAGAGTTAAAAATAATAATAATAATTTAATTCTCTCAAAGGAAAAAAAAAACCTGGCTTTTAAAATTCTATATTAAGTATCACGAAGTTTCAAACATAACAGAAGTGGATACATTTATTTATTTATTGGTAAATAACACTTTTAAATATTTTTTTAACTCAGTGTTATTTAAAGAACTTTCTATAACCTAACATATATAGATGTCAAAACCAGTTTTCTCCAAATATATTAAAAGAGTAGTTAATTAGACTTCAAGTTGGAATAACTTTCTAGTCTAATGTAATATGTACTGAGAACTGGTATTTATCATTTAACTGAAACCAAATATTGAATTTGGATATAAGGTGGTGAAAACTATTATTTTAAATATAAAACTAAAACATAAAGATGACCAACCTCAATCACGGAAGAAGACATAAATATGGGGATATGAGGAATAAGGTTAGAAGAATTTCTATGTATATATTCCAAAACAAATTTGCAAACAAAACTGAGAGTGCAGATTTAAAAGACATTTGGATCAGTTACATATTCTTCGCTTGATATAATTAACGCATATATCAGAATCTGCCACTTTAATAATGGACTGAAAACATGTAGGCACTGAGTACCTTAACAGCTAAATGAACAATAAAAAGCACTAAAATAGTATATGTTGTTATTATGTGCCATTGAGTCAATTCGACTCATAACAACCCGATTATGATGGAGTAGAACGGCTCCACAGGGTTTCCCTAGACTGTAATCTTTCTCCTGCAGAGTGGCTGGTGGGTTTGAACTGCCAGCCTTTTTGTTAGTAGCCACATGCTTAACCACTGTGCCACTAGGGCTCCTTAAATTAGTATATAGAGGAGTTAAACAGGTAATATCTCTACCTACCCAGAGACTAAGCACAAACCAGAAAAATCTACCAATTGCTTTGCTTAAGGAAGACAGGATCTAAAAGACTGGGAAAACGAAAGAGCAGGAAGATGACTACACTGCTCTCAACACAAACTGAAGCACCACCAAACAGATAGGGTAAATGTGCAAACTACATGGGTCTTTATATCCACTTAAAATTGCAAATTTTGAAATACAGCTTCCTTATCATTAGCAGATGAAAAATACTATATCAAAAGCATATGCATACTCTGAGGAAATGTTCACAAAAGGCACTATGACAATAAATTCAAATCTTCTAGAGAATCAAATCAATTAAAATATTAGAATATTTCTATTTTCTTCTTGTTTTTAAAGATACAGTTTAAATATAAAATTAAATGTTAAAGTTCCAAACAGCTTATTTTCTGGCTGTAAACCAGAACTCTCCAGTCTCTGTGGTAAAGCACTCCTTTGTTTGTCTTCCCAGTGGGCTGTATGAGACCTGCAAGTGAAGCCCCAGCAAGAGTAGTTCTGAGCAGGACCCCTCCTCTCCAACTCTGGCAAAAGCCTTCTGGCTATGAGAGAAGAGGCATCCCAACAGCCTCTGGCATTTCATGTAGAGCTAAATTCTAATATTTTTCTGCCAAGAAGTATTGAAAGAAGGTGATGATGGTCCAGTGGTTTAAGCACTGGCTTCTGCCCTCGTCTTCTCATTGCTAAAAACAGTCTAATATCCAAGCGGCTTAATGATCATATTGGGCAATTACTGATCATTAAAAACTGCTTTAAAAGCATGTAATAAGCAAAGATATTATAAGCTCCCTGAAAGAACAGTTTGAAGGCCATACATTATAAAAATATTTTAATTTAAGGCTATCATCCTTCAAAGTAGTCACGAGGATATTAACTGGTTACATTTAAAAAATTCACAAATCAATTGTTGAGACTTTAATATGTATCTCCAATGTTATAAAAAGAGATTAGGACCATAGGTGACCCAGCTGATACTTCAAATACTGGTGGCATAGTTTCCAGCATCACAGCAACATGAAAGCCACCACAGTAAGACGGACAGGGGTGGAAAGACGATATACAAATGATCAATAGCACATAAAAAGATGTTTAAGTCATTAGGGAAATGCACATCAAGTGACAATGAGATACTACTTCACTTCTACTTGGAGGCTATTAACAAAAAAGTAGAAAGTGTTGGAGATGATGTGGAGAAACTGGAACCCTCCTCCATTGTTGGTGGGATTGTAAAATGGTGTGGCTGCTGCAGAAAAACATTTGGTGGTTCCTCAAAAAAGTTAAACAGAAACACCATACGACCCAGCAATTCCACTTCTAGTCATATACCCAAAAGAACTGAAAACAGGAACTCAGATACTTGTACACCAATGTTCACATTCATAACAGCATTATTTACAATAGCCAGAAGGTGAAAACAACCCAAGTGTCCATTAACTGATGAATGGATAAACAAAATGTGGCATATACACACAATGGAATATTACTCAGCCATAAAAAGGAATGAAGTTCTGATACATGCTGCAACGTGGATGAGCCTTGAAAACACCATGCTGAGTGAAGTAAGCCAGACACAAAAGGACAGGTATTTTACGATCTCACTTATATGAACTATCTAGAATAGGCAAATGAATAAAGACAGAAAGTAGATTAGAGGTCACCAGGGGCTGGAAGAAGGAAAGAGTAGTTACTGCTTCATGGGTACAGAGTTTGCTCGGGGTGATGATACAGTGTCGAGAATAGATAGTGACGATGGTGATTTGGTTAATGTAATTAATGCCACTGAACTGTACACTTAAAATGGTTAAAATGGCAAATTTTATATTATATATATTTTACCACAATAAATTTTGTAAAATAAAAAAAAGAAAGCAGCCCTCTTGGCCTATCTTCCCACCTTCCCTAACCTGGCCAGGTGGTCAGTGTCCAGCATAGCTGACGCATGTTGACTGCATGTAGCAATGATAATAGTTACTGTTGTTAGCTGTGCCTGAGTTGGCCCCCGACTCGGCCCCCAACTCACGGCGACCCCATGCACAATGGGATCGAACTGTTGTGATCAATAGGGTTTTTTTTTTAACTGTCGTAAAAATCACAGAGTTTTGTTGGCTGATTTCCAGAAGCAGATCGCATAGATCGCGAGCCTATAATATTTTGTATGTACTGGGTCAAGTAAAATATATTGCTAAAGTTAAAAAAAAACAAAAAGAGAGAGAAAGAGATCAGGTTCTATCTCCTCAGAGAAGTACTCCCTTCTTAAAAGTTTAAGAAAAACATCTGCAGAAGAGATGTTAACTACAGATATAAATCATTTTGGTCTTAATTTGTTAACCAAACACCACCTTGGAGGAGGAAGAGACATACAGAATCTAGAGAAAGTCAGATGATAGAAATATAACTAGGTAGGAGGTGAGACCACCATTCATTCATCTGTCAGTTTGTCTTACAGCTTGTCTTACTGTTGTGCTATGATGCTGGAAGCTATGCCACCAGTATTTCAAATACCAGCAGGGTCACCTATGGTGGACAGCTTTCAGCAGATCTTCCAGACTAAGATGGGCTAGGAGAAAGACCTGGCGATCTACTTCTGAAAATCAGTCAATGAAAACCCTATGGATCACAACAGAATACTATCTAACATACTGCTGGAAGATGAGCCCCCTAGGTTGGAAGGCACTCAAAATACACATTGGTCACAACCATGGACTGGAGTGTACCACTGATTGTGAAGACAGTGCAGAATCAAGAAATGTTTCGTTCTGTTGTATGTGGGGTTACCAACAGTCAGAGCCAACTCTTAACCAACAAGAAACAAGAACACCCAAAGCAAAAACTGTTTTCTCAAGTTGAAAAGATGAAGGCCCATCAAAATATTAAATCTCATGACAGTTCCACTAATTATGCTAGAGAAGTGGGGATTTTTAATCAATTTTGTCAATTTTACTGGGTCAACAAATCACTTAAGACTTTTTATTAGAGTCTCTTCAGTCTATAAACAGGTTGAGTAATTATGGAAAGAAAGATTCTTTTAATTCTAGTTTGTCTCTAATTAATCAAAGTTCAATGATTCTCAACCCTGGGTGCATATTAGGAATCACATGGGCTACTTTAAAAAAGAAAACAACTATACTGGGGCCTTATAAAGAATCTGATTTAACTGTTCTAAAGTGGGGCCTGGGCATAGGTATATTTATTTTAATTTTCCTTTGTTTTAGTCTTAATATGTAGTCAACATTGAAACTCTGCTTAGCTAATACTAGGTCAATTTCTTATGTGCTAGTTATGTATCCTTTGTATACTAATTTCTTATTTTTTCAAAAGGTAAATCTGATTTATAAATGGATCAAATATTCCATCTAAAAATGACCTAGTACAAATAGTAAAACATGTTAGGGCTTTTTTTCTCCCTCATTTAACATTTTCCATTTATGTATACACACATCACTGTATGTCTATATGCTTAGAGTTGTCTAGAAGAATTTTCACCAAATTGCTGACCATTGGTTTTCTCTTAGGCATTAGGATCTTGATTTCTTTTTAGTTTTTCTGCACTTTTAAGTTTTTAAAAGATGCATGTATCATTTTATTTTAAAAAGGGTATTTAAAACTTTTCAATTTCAAGATACTAAAGCTTTCACCTATTCTGTTGAAACTTTTTAAATAGTTAATATTTTGAACTAAAAGCAGAAAACTGACAAATGTGTTATTTAGAAAGGTTTACATTTCTTCATGCCTTAGACATATGAACTTAGTTATTTCCAGAAGAATTTTAGCTTCCCAAATTCAAAACAACTGCCTTATTCTTAATGATTTATAACAATGGAAATGATTTTGATAGTATTGAATATACTTACACAGATTCTGCATCTTTTTCCTTTTTAATTATTCCTGGCAAAGCAAAAGTCTTTCTTTTCCTTGGTTTTATACCTTTAAAAAAAATGCATATTGTTATAAAAACATCAACTGTTCCTGGCAACTATATTGAACTTATTGACTATATCTTGTATTTTGACAGGTAATTTGCTCATAAACCACTGAAGCTAAATTTGATGAAAGGAAATAAAAATATCAACTACTAAAACCCCAATATGTAAATCATAGTCACAGTCTGTTTAGACTTTTCTTTATAAGTATAACATAATCTATTATTCATCAAAAGGTTAGAGAATATTCACTTGATCACTGAAATTCTCTGTCCTTCTCCTAAATCTTCCCTAAGTCACCCCAGGCAAAATAAGCATATGCAGATATTTTAAATCTTCAAAGACAGGATGTTACTTCATTATATAAGATTTTGTTACAAATGTAGGTCAAATCATGTTCCCTGTCTACAGGGTCATCGTAAATAAATGTGTTGTTTTAAATAAAAAGATGACCAGCCAGATCCAATTAGCACAGAACATGGCATTCTTGTGTCTATACCTTATCTCTGATATAATCAATGTTATAAATGGGTCACCATAGCTGAGGAGCAAATATTACCTTTTTTTTTCCCTAATATGGTAGTTCTTCATCCTCTAACTGCATGACAAATTATTTTTTAAAGGTCGGTCATGTTATTAATTGTTGATGGAAGTCAGCACTTTAACCTTAGCTGCTTATTCTTTGAAGCAGAACAGTAAGGGACCTTAGGTCACACCTAGGCTGATGCCCTCATTTTATTGGTAAGGAAACTCAAGGGTTTTTTTTTTTTTCTTTTAGTCACTATTTTGGGTTTGATTCCCAGCCAATGCACCTCATGCACAGCCACCACCTGTCAGTAGAAGCTTGCATATTGTCATGATGCTGAAAAGATTTCAGCAGTGCTTCCAGACTAAAATAGATTAGGAAGAAAGGCCTGGTGATCCACCGTATTTTTACACAGATAACGCGTGCCTTCTGTTTGTTTGCCAACCGCTCTCTCCCTTCTGCAGGGTATTTGCATAAGTGCCGCTATGCCAGTTTTTTTTATACGTTGCTAAGAAAAAAGATCAGCAGAGTGTGCTTACAAAAATACCCCGTGGGGGAGGAAGCAGTTGGCAAACAAACATAAAAGGCTCACATTATTTGGCTAAAATATGGTACTTCTGAAAATCAGCTAATGAAAACCCTATGGATCACAATGATCTAACCCGCAACTGCTCGTGGGGATGGCGCAGGACCAGGCAGCATTTCGCCCCATCATGCACGGGTTCGCCATAAGTAGGGGGCAACTCAAGCAGGTAACAACAGCAATATAGCTAGTAAATAACACGGCTAGAATAAGAATCCAGGTATCCCAGAAAAATGTACTTGCTAGCCTGCAAAGCTGCCTTCTTAAACCATACCATTGTGCAGCATGTTATGATATTTTTTAAATCAAATATATTCTTATTCTCAGAATAGGTATTATTTATTACCCACATCTTACAACAAAGAAAACTGAAGTACAGAAAACTTAAATAATTACTACTCTCAAATAGCTAGTGACTACAAGAAGCCTAGACCCCAGGGCTACTGACTGTTCCAATAACCAACTTACACACTATAGCAAACCATTTCTTAAAATTATTACACGGGGCTTGGAAAAAAAAATAGGACACTACTTCCAAATTATTTATAGTAGCTCACAAAGTGAGATATATAAAACAAGAACAAAAATAGCAGGCATCTCTTGGGTTTCATATTATAAAAAAACCACCTATTTAAATAGAAGTCAGGCTGGTTGTGGACCCTTCCTCCAAATCAAATCATCATCCATTTTAAATTGTGGTAATATTAACATTAATGCATAACCTCACTAATTACCAAAACATTATCCAGTATAAACAGTATACATTAATGTGAAGTGATGACTTTCACATGTATGATATTAGAAGGCTTCAAGATGGATGTCAATGGGTAAAACAATTTCAACATGTATTTGAAAACAAATATATATTATATTTAGCTTTTTAAATATATGTTTAACACACTAATACTCCTTTGGGCAAACCTATCACGTATTTATTAAGCAAATATTGGATCTGAAAATTACATTCAGATTTTTACATCACTCCACAGACAGGCTGACATCAATGAACAGCAGCCCCTCTTTATCTGTTCAATAAACAGAAGATACTAGCCAGTTGCCATGTGCATTAACACATTACAACTATTCAACTTACCTTCAACTGCACTAGCAGGGTCACATTCTTCAAATTCAATTAGGCCTGGAAAAAAAACAAATTAACAACTTCTAGTAGAAACCAAATAGCTAGTCGAAAATAAATATCAAATCAGATCCCATTACATTTTTTTACTTTTTGTGAAATATTTTCCAGTATTATCTGACAATGTTAATTAAAATATCAGTAATAAATTGATATTTTCACCAAAAAAAAATTTTTTTAAATATCAGTAATCATTTAAGAAATTATTATTTCTTACGGTCAAATTTTACCAAAAAAACTTCCTGTGTGTTACCACAGAACTGGAGACACAGAGATCTGATATATAGTTTCTGCCTTCAGGAAGCCTGCAGTAGACTTGATGAGAGAAAACAAGCATGAGAGGCAGTTGCTGGATCCTTGGTTGTGCCCATGGAAAGGGGAGGGGGATCAAGTATTTGCTACGCTACTAGAACTTAAGCTTGAGACTTTGTCTTGTTAACCACTGTATCCCCAATACCTAGAATAATGCCTGGCAAGTGAAGGCCTTCAATAAATATTTGTTGAACAAGTAAATGAATTAATTACATATGAACTAAGCGATGGTGCTGCAGTTACAACCCAGACCTCTCTAACTGTAAAGTCCATGCCTCCTCACACAGTAAGGTTCTGAAGAGCAGATCAAGGAATTTGAAATGTACTTTGCAGGCAATGAAAAGAGTTTTCATATGAGAAAGTTATACACACACACACTTGCAAAACTGTTTAAAGGAAAATTAATTTAGCGTTGGTATGTGCGACAGAGGAAAAGAGATGAAGAAATAGAATCAGCTAGAAAATAATTAAAATAGCCTTGAAATGACAGGACTGCTGAGACTAGCCTTAAATAGCATAAAATATGGTATATTTCATATATGTGAAATACCAAATTATTTAGACAGTAAAAAAACCAAACCAAATCCACTGCCGTCTAGTCGATTCCGACTCCTAGTGACCCCACAGGACAAAGTAGAACTGCCCCATAGGGTTTCCAAGGAGCAGATGGTGGATTCGAACTGCCAACCTTTTGGTTAGCAGCCAAGCTCTTAACCACAAATTACTCTCCTACTGAAATATCCCAAAAGCTAAATATCGGACCAAATAAAAAATTATCTCCCATTAAACTGTCATGTTAGCCCTGTTTTATAATATACATAAATTTATGAAAGTCCAGCATTTTTAGGAAATAATTTATAATGCATTAATGGTAATTTGTATACCCCACTACATCAAAAAATTTAAAAACAGAACTTGAAGAACAGAGTGAAAAAAAAAAGAGTGGTCCTTCTGAGATGTTAGGCTTAACTACAACTATAAGCAAATGTGTGATTGGCGTTCTTACTGATCACTCCTTTATGAAAGAAAACCATTAATTAACAAGAAAGATTCTTCTACAAGTAGGAGCATCTAAAAATGTTGGCTAAATGTTCCTCCCTCCCCTTTCTAAGATTTATTTCTATTCAATCCCAGTTTCTACTCAAATTGAATAAATTAGCATGTAGTGACAAGCAGAATAACAAAAGTAAACATAAAAGTGAGTTAATTAAATAGGCCCTAATCATTAATTGTCAGTATCTCCCTTATCTGGGTATTCTTCTATATATATCATATGACTAAGAAAATAAAAATATATTTACTACTTCCAAAAAAAGCCACAGAGTCAGAAAATGGCCTAATTAAAAATGTAAGGACTTTATTCAAGTCCACTCTGCAAATCTGGAAGCTGAGAAATCATGGAAATATAGGGTACTGAGCTTGCTCTTAGAATCCCTTTGAGGCATAGTTTAACAAAATTTACAATGAGATGAGGACAGACTGATCATCAATAAACGTAAGGAACTTAAGATATGTGCACCTGATAATTAGCAACTTTTTACTTGGTCTAAAAATTATGAAGAAAATTATCAACAGCTTATTATGTATTATTAAATTTCCCACTTACTAATAAAGCTTCAGAAAAGACAACCATCTGTCAAATAAATCTGAAGAAGAGTTTATACAAAAAGGCAATCGCAAATGTGTTAAGTCAAAATTTCTCCTACAGCTACACAGCACATAATTTGTGCCCAGTAACAATTTACAAAATCTCTAACACTCAGGCTATGGGCTTATTCCAGAGAGGAAAAAAATCATAAAAACAAAAATGAAATACCTGTGCCACACTGTGGCGAACCATCACCAAAATCTAAAATGAACTGTTTTTAAATCCATTACACAACAGTTTGTGAAATTTTCAGACAATAGATTTTGGTGCAAATTGCACTGTTAACAAATATTAAAAAATATAATATTTGAGAGGACTTTTTACAACATCATCTTAGTAAAGTCTCCGTGCTTCAATATGGTAAATACAGAAAAATCAATTCTGTCTTTTAAGACATTTAGATGACTTCATATATATGAAAATAATAAAGGCATCCCTTAACTCTATAAAAATCAATGCCTTCAAACAGAATTCTATATTTTGTCTCATAAAACCTTTTGCCTATATTAGACACTTCCTGATTGCTTTTTTCTTTTATCTTTTCTAAACATCCTTTTAACAATCCATCTGAAATAGGAAATGTCCAATGAAAATAAACTACTTGAAACAAAAAACAATTTTTTGAAATATAAAACACCAAATCCTTTCAAACCATAAAATATATTAAAAATTTCAAATTTAGTACCATCTACATGTAAGCTTTTCCATTAAAGATAGAAATACTAAAGTTTCTGGTATCATAAAACTAAATACTCTTTTAAAAATATATTAAATCATGCATGGAAAAGGTTTTCTTTTTCAAACGGCATATACTCCACATGCTACTTCACATGGCAAGGCTTTGCATGCCTGGCTCAGAGCCAGGTGACAGCTCAGCTGGATATGAATGCACATTCTGACTCCCCCGCCTCCCCGCAGCATGTCACTTCTGAACTGTCTCACAAATAGAAAGTTTATTCACCATCTCCCTAAAATGCAGTCTACTGCCCATCTTACTGTTGGTTAATCATAAGGCAAGCTTGTTTTTTTTTGTGACAGTCCTAATGAATAGTTCCCTACAACTGGAATTTCAACCGTTTTAACCTCAATTAATTCTGTTATCAAAATAAATAACTGCTGTTAGTGGTAAGATTTTATGCTGGGTTGAAAGACCAATTTAATTTATATAAAAGCAGATAAGACCGTTTTGGCTCTGTCTCTTGACGCTCTTTTACACATTATCTAAAAATAACCACCACGAGTTCAATTAAAGGCAGAAGAGCAACTCCAAGAGGTCAACCTTTCAATGCAAACCAACAACTTAACATATGACCCTTGAAAATTCTTAAATATGTAACGGAACTCAGTAAAAGAAAGGATTTTTAAAAATAACTACTTTGTCAAAAATACTGTGTAGCAAATTACTACCTATTGGCAGTTTTGTTCTTTTAACAGCTGAAATTTATTAAGATGCATTATTTTTATTTTAATCGCTGCCTAAAACATTTTGGGTGGTATTGATGGAGTGGTGAAATTTTCTCCAAGTGATTAAATGAAATTTTACTTATACCTTTTCATCCAGAGTTTTGTACATCACATTGTTTTTTAATGGAAATACGTTAATACGGCTTTTTTGTATTACTAAAAATGGCTTTGAGATTAAGAAAAAATAAATAACTCTCGTACAATTCAAAAAAATTCTTAAATATGATGCTTTAATCATCAGCTAGGAATAAATTATTGCTACCAAACAAACAACCTAATGGATTTATCAAAATCTAATTTGTATCAAAATTTTTAAGAAATGATACAGGAGAGGAAAAAGAACATATAATAGTAATCTTCAATCATCACAAATGTTTTGTGGAATAAGGTTCAGTATAAAAAATACATGAAATGTTTAATTAATAGTTAAAATTGCTTTGGAGTAAATCCTACTCTCAGGCCACCAACAGAGCAAGTTTGCAACTTCGTCTAATTAAAAACTGGCCTCAAAACTCAAACAGCTGGGCTATCCAAATCCAACATATTTCTGCATATTCTCAACTAAAACCAAAGAGCGCTTGATTCTAATTAGAGCCAAGGTTAAACACACAAACACTCAAACACACACTCAAAAGCTAATAATAAGAAAATGATAATGAAGATAGGTGGATGTGTGTGAAAAGGGAAGATGACTCATAACAATAGGAGTCAGAGACAGCATTTTTAAACTTGTAGCGGGCAAGTGGAATGCAACACAGCCACATTCCTAGGTGCCCAGGATAATGAACTAGGCAAGCTAAACATGAGAAAAAGCATTGAACTTCATTTGATGTGCAAGGACATGGAGGTTTGAGCTCAAGTTCCAGTTTTGCCACTTGCTTGCTAATTGCTTTTGCTGTTGTTAGGCACCTTTGACTAATTACTTACTCTTTTTAAACCCCAGTTGTATTATTTATAAAAGGGGAATGATAACAATAATACCTGACAGGATTGTTGTAAAGATTAAATGAGGTAAGTAAATATTTGTTTAATGCTATACAACCCGTTCTCCCCCAGAAATTGCAAACTTTCCCACCATAGCTCATAATACACTCTAAAACACTAGTAATTTATTCATGTATTACCTGTATTCCCCCTTCCTCCATCCCTAGAATATAAGCCCCAAGAGAGCAGGTATCAAAGTCTGTTCTATTCAGTGATGTATCCCTATGATAGAATAGTGCCTGGCACACAGGCAGGTCAATAAATGTTTGTTAAACGATTAAACAAAAAGGGGTTTATAACCTGTAAGAAACTATGTAAATTTAGAGTGTTGTCATTCATGTTAATTATCTAATTAATTGAAGTTGCTAACTAAAAACGAACAGCATGGTATCTTTCTGAATGGACTAATGAATGAAATTATTAAAAAATCCCAAACTTGTAGCCAAGATGCTATAGATGTAAATTTGCTATTGATTTAGGAGATAATACTGGAGCCATTATTCTCTGTCCTAAAATGTGACGCAGCTGGAGCTGGACTCACAAGGACACATCAACTGGGCCCTGAGGTATAAAGACAATAGCTAGGACAATCTTAGAAAATATCTTTCAGGGAATCTTTCACACCAACAAATCATAAAACACAGCACAAAGGACCCACATACTTCCTACTCTTATCTTTTTCTGTCAGCATTTAGGGAATAGTAAGATTTGTGGGGCCAATGAAGACCTTCCTGACTGAAACCTGTACCAATGATTGTTAAGAAGGTGATTCAAAATGTAGAATCACAGTGACTTAAACAGTTTTTAGCCCGTCTTTGAAAAGGTGAAGCTTTCAATGGTTTTGCCCATTTGTAATGTTTATACTGATGATTCTGCAACATTCCTTGGACTCAAGCAGATGTGGCTGTGGCAGCATGCTTGTCCATTTTCCCACTTTTGCTTATTCTGTAATATTCCTTGGACTCAGGCAGACATTGCTCTGGCAGCATGCTTGTCCATTTCCCACTTTTGCCTCTTTGAATAAATGCTGAATAAAACTTTCCTTTTGCTTTACTAAACTTTGTGATGTTTTTACCCTAGAACACTACGGAAAATATCTATGCAAAAAATTTCAAACATTGATGATTACAATGATGGTGACAACGATAACAATGATGACTTATTAAAAAGAAGTTTTTAACTCCTGGAAGTATTTCAGAAGAATATGATTACATATTACACGTATACTTCATCATATTGCTTTGTGCACAGTGATGAATAAAACATTTGTTTTGGTTTTTCTACTACAAAAGTAGAAACAAATTTAGGCCTGGCCAACCATAAATTAGATAAAATTTATCTGTAATAATCTCCACACTATACCTTCCTTTCCATGCTATTCTTATTATTATGGCATTCTTCTCTTGCTTGTGCCCTCACACTTCCCTGGCATCTTACTGGACTTGAGCTGTCCTTCAGCAAAGTAAACCTGAGTTCCAGTCTTACCTTTTCTTCCCAACCCTATACCAAAGCTTGCTCTATGTCCCTGCTTATGAGAACTATGCTAATTCACACCAAGTATTAAAGTTGATGGACTCTATTGTCGTCTTTCTCAGGGATATTTTTTTCTCCCAACTTTTTATTTTGAATTATTTTATACCTACAGAAAAGTTAGAACAATACAATGAATATCCCTGTATCCTTTACCCAGACACATCAAATATAGATAATCGGCCACATTTGCTTTCTCTCTCTCTCCACATACACACATAAACACACATTTTTCCATTTTTCTCTTGCTAAACCATCTGAAAGTAAGTTGCAGAAATCAATGACACTTCACTGCAGGGTATCTATTTTAATAAAACATTTGTACAAATAATTCCTCAATCTGGTGGCTCTAAACCCCAAATGATCATCGGAATCTTCTAGTGCAGAACAACCAAACCCACTGTTATCAAGTCCATTCAGACTCACAGTGACCCCAGGTGACATAGTAGAACTCCCCCCCAGGCATCAAAATCACCTGGACGGCTTGTTAAAACACAGATTTCTGAGCCCCACCCCCAAAGTGTCCTATTCTTAAAGTCTAGGGTGGAGGCCAGATATTAGCAAATACCCAGATGATGCCAAAGGTCCTGGAATCAAACTTTGAGAACTACAGTCCTAGGAGATCCCTGGTCAACCGACAGATATTTAGTAAGTCTAGACAGTACTTCTCCAATTTTGCTGTGCATACAAATCACCTGGGGATCTTAGTAAAATACAGACCCTGAGTCAGTAGGTCTGGGGTAGGGTTGGAGATTCTGCATTTCTGACAAGCACCCAGAGGACATAAATGCTACAGGTTCTCAACAATGCCTGCACACTACAATCAGCTGCAGAGTTTTAAATAATAGTGGTGCAATGACCCACCCTAGATCACTGAAATCAGAATTTCTGAGGGTAGGGCTGTCTGAAAATAAAAAAGAAAGGAAAAAATAAATGAATGAAAGAAAAATATCTCCACAGATGATTCTCACATGTACCCAAGGATGGAGAACCAATGGTAAGGCAGACTTAGAAACCACAGTCTTAAAGGAATAAGCTTTTAACTGGGGAATTTCAGTCACTGTGAAATTTTCCCAATTTTCATCTAGTTTCTCCAATCACAGAATCTTAGCAATGAAGTATAATCTCCTCCTACATCCAAATTCTTACACTGTCCCCAGGATCATCAGGGTGAGTTATCCTCTGTGATTCCGATAAAACTTTAGTTCTATTTCTAACTACAGCACTTACAGCTGCAAGTCTTCCCTGTCTCAGTTAATGACAACTCCATCCTTCTAATTATTCAAATCAATATTCTTGCAGTGATTTTTTTTTACATCTTTGCTGGGTATAACATACAATAAACTGCACATATTTAAACTGTATAATTTGATGAATTTTGACATGTTTACATCTGTGAATCCATTGCCACTAATTATATATAGCCATCCCCTCCAAAGTTTCCCCATGCATCTTTGTAACCCATTCCACTGACCCTAAGGCAATCACTAATCTGCCTTCCATCACTATAAATTAGTTCACATTTTTAGAATGTTACATAAATGGCATCATATAGTATAGCCTTTTTTGTCTAGCTTCCTTCACTCAGCATAATTATTCTGAGATTCATTCATGTGGTTGCTTATATCAAGAGTTCATTCCTTTTTATTGCTGAGTAGTATATTCCACTATATAGATATACCACAATTGGCTTATCCATCCGTTAATGGACATTTGCACTGTTCCCAGTTTAGGGCTATTACAAATAAAGCTGCTATAGACATTCATATACAACTTTTTTAATTGTCATTATTTTCTTTTCTCTTAGGTAAATATCCAGAAGTAGAATGTCTGAATCATATGGCTGTTGTTGTTATTAGCTGCCATCAAGTCTAGTCTGACCCATGGTGACCCCATGCATGCTGAGCAGAATTGCTCCGTAGGGTTTTCATGGCTGTGACCTTTCAGAAGCAGACTGTCAGACAGAAAGCAGATCAGCGATTGCTTGCTGGGCATGGGAGCAGCAAACAGACACAAGGTAACTTTTAGAGATGATGGAAAATGTGCTAAAACTTAAAATCTGCTGGAAGATGAGTTCTCAAAGGCTTCCATGCCCAGTTTCAGGTAAAACCCAGTCATTAAACTGCTAAATTCTTTTCTAGGGGAGAATATGTCTACTGTAGCAGAACTAAACCACTTGCCATTGAGTCGACCCCAACTCATGGCGACCTCTTGTGTGTCAGAGTAGAACTGTGCCCCATAGGGTTTTCAATGGCTGATCTTTCAAAAGTAGATCACTAGGGAAAAAATCCGAAAAACTAAGCCAAACAGAGAAAACAGCAATCCTGAATCCCTAAACATCAAATGAAGAGATACAGAACTCAGCCAAGCACCAAATGGAATAAGAAACTGACAGAGAACAGAGAGCGATGAGACATACATGCAGAGGTCCCCTATCAGCTAATGCAGCACAGATCCGCCATCTTGGACTCCTATCAGAGACTAGCAAATAGGGGATACGAGAGGGCAGCTTCACGGAGCTTCCAGCAGAAGACAGAACAACCGGTAACTGGCAATATATGCTTCCCCACCCCCGACTCTTCTTCACCCCCACTCGGCCTCCTCTGCTTCCCGCGGCCACAGTCTCTTGGCTGGGAAGCACCAGCTGGATTCCACCCACCCTCACGGGCTGACTCCCTGAGTGCCATATGTTGGCTGCTGGTGTTGCTTTTTTCTGTTTCTTTTGATTTCTTCCTTACCTCTCACCACCTCTCCCTTCTTTCACTCAAATACCTGGCTCCATGCGCCATTTTTGCTTCTTCCTGTGCAGCTCCATTCGAGTGTGGAACTACTTCCCGGTCCATGCTGCCACACTGGTGGGATCCCAGGCTTTTTTGTTTGTTTGTTTGTTTTGAATTGTTTGTTTGTTTTGTTTTTCTTTCCTTGAGTTGGGAGCCCGATCTGGCCGGGCAGCACTGTGAGGCTTGGGACCTACACCCTCAGCTTGCACAGACATGCAGAAGGATCCCTGAGCGCATTTCTTTTTTTTTGGTTTTTTGTTTTTTGTTTTTTTGGGGTTTTTTCTTGTTCATTTTTTTTTTTTTAATTTGTTTTTTTTTTCCCCCTCTTTTTCCATTTTTGTCTTTCTTCATTATTCAGCTTCTCATCTCTCTATACCTTCCTTCTCTTCCTGTCCCCTGAATACCTGGCGCTGAATACCTCTATACCTCCTAGCCAGGCTGTACTTCAACACCTGGGCACAACTTCCCCAGACCTCGTAGCCACACCGGTGGGATCCCTGGGAGCTTTGCTGGTTTTTTGTTTTTTTCTTTCTAATTTTTATTTATTCATTCTTTTCTTTTTTTTCTTCTTCCCCTTTCTGTTTTTCTCCATTTCATAGTCTCTCATCTCTCCACTCCAACAGCAAGCTCCCCTAGCACTCTTTTTTATTTGTTTGTATGTTTTTGGCTCCTGTTCCTCTCTTCTCTCTACCATACCTATCTTAGCTCCACACATCACAATCTCCCCCCTCCATCCTGCCTACCTGCACCATGCGCTGAACATCACACCACCAAGCAGCACAGGCAAGGCCTACCAGAACCTGCCATGCACTGATTACTGACCTGCCCTGGTAGCTGCAGTAAGTGCCACAAACAACCCGTCCCAGCAACTCCTCTTCAGCTAGACCTGCTCTGCTGTACCATATCTGAGCAACTGACCCTGCCAATTGGAGAAGGAGGTAAAAGTACTGTGCCCATAGACAAGCAAACAACAAAGAACACACAGCCTGCCTGTTCAGACATAGCCAAATTTAAAAAAAAAGGACAAAACAAACAAACCTACAATCAATTAATGAGGAAAATAACCACTGAATGACCCAAAGACAGCAGACAATATCAAAACATTTACAAAAACAGGACAGGATGGCTCCAGCAGGCATCCAAAATAAAACACCAGATGACTTCCCAGTAGAAGAAAAGGTACTAGAACTACCTGGTAGGGAATTCAAATCTCTAATACTCAGAATTATCCAAGAGTTGAAGCAAAAAGCAGACAAAAATGAGGAAAAAATAGACAAATTCATGGAAAAAGCAGACAAATTCATGGAAAATACAGACAAAAAAAAT
>NW_004443965.1:10765632-10776904 GCF_000243295.1 Trichechus manatus latirostris
AGGAAAGCTGGTGATAGGGAACCCAAGGTTGAGTAAGGACAGTGTTGACATGTAGTGTGGTTGTTGACATGTAGTGGGGTTGTTAACCATTGTCATAGGGCAACATGTATAGTAACTGTTTAATGAGAAACTATTTTGTTCTGTAAACCATCTAAAGTGAGACCAGCAGCACAACTGGAAGAACGTAATCAATGTCACTGAACTGTGCATGTAGAAATTTTTGAAATGGTGTATCTTTGGCTATGTACATTTTCACCAAAAAAAAGGTCGAGAAGGGAAAGGGTTGACATGTCCTGGGGCTGTTAACCAATGTCATAAAACAATATGTGTACTGACTTTAATGAGAAACTATTTGTTCTGTAAACTTTCACCTAAAGTACAACAACAACAACAAAAAAGTAAATCACTAGGCCTTTCTCCCAAGACACCTCTGGCTGGACTTGAACCTCCAGCCTTTCAGCAGCCAAGCATGTTAACCATTTGTACCACCCAGGGACTCCATATACTACATAAGAAACATACTCTCTAACACAGGCGGTTGGCAAACTTTTTCTCAAGGGCCAGATTGTGAATATTTTAGGCTTTGTGGGCTGCTTCACAGAGCAGAGTTTTTCTGTTACCTACTTTGTAAGCTCTCTTCTCTTTCTCTCCATTGGTGCTAATCTAACCTATCCTTTTCCCTAATCATCATTCATTCTTCTTTCCTACTACTCTGGTCATTCCACCCTTGTTATCTAGTAGAAAAACCAAGTAATCACAACATTATCTGGTGTGGTCTTTGGCCTTTCTTAACTATTTTTAATTTTGTTTTCTACTCAGGGGAGTTTCTGCTTCTCTGGTTTTAAAAAAAAAATAGGGGAGGAGATGGAAGGAGTAGAAGGAGGCTTTATTTACAGTTACGGCAATATTCCAAATCTTTGAGGGGTCTGGAAAGATGATCCCTAGATTATACATATTTTTTAATTATTTGCTTCACCTTACCCTGGTGGTGCAATGGTTTAAGTGCTCTGCTGCTAACCAAAAAGTTGGGGGTTTGAACCCACCCAACGACTCTGTGGGAGAAAGACCTGGCAACCTGTTTCTGTAAAGGTTACAGCCAAGAAAACCCCATGGGACAGTTCTACTCTGTTACATGGGGTCATTATGAGCTGGAATCAACTCAACGGCACATAATAACAACAACATACTTTACAATAATATACTCAATGTAGAAGCTAAGCTATTCAAATACATAAACAAATAAATGAAACATATTTAAGTAGTCTGACCACAGAAATCTCATTTTTTCCCTTTTACTTTGTGGCTGACTGTATTTATGTTCACCTTTCTCAGGCTTTTTTATTTGTATCTTTAAACACAGTATAGGTCCTAGAACTCTTCATATGGAAGCCATATTATCATATAATGAAAGTACCTACAAGCTTTTCATCAAAATCTTTTATCTAAATATGTTACACATTAGCCTATCACCTTCTGATTTTCTTTAAGTTATTCTTTTGTTTCTTATAAATGGAAACGTGCTGAACTTTTATGAATTATAAATAGGATACAGTAAAATCAGAATAACTAAAACAGGAAGTATCAAAATGTATATTTTAATCTCTCTTAGCAACTGACATATATGAGACTAGTTAGGACTACTTGGATACTGTCATTAGAACATTAAAAAAGTAACCAAAATTAGAAAACACCTGTTCATTCATGACACTTTCAGAGCACAAGTGCTTTGGTATTTAAAGTATTCACTTACAGTGACCCAAATTCAAGAGGAACCCGTCAGTACTACACTTAAAAGTAATGACAAAAATGTCACTACATATAATAAGTAGTATAAAATAGCCTCAATGAGTAGAAGAAGAAAAATTTTAACGATCTCAGATTGTTTGAGTTTACACAGGAGAACTGGAGACATTAATTTTTAAAGTGAGTTGCATAAAGTCAGAGGTTGTATCTTTCAACAGATAACTGACTAAAAAAAGAGAATAGTATTTTTCAGCACAAAAGGAACAGGTGAACTTTCAGATATACAAGTTTTAAAAAGAACCAAGCCTCTTGTTCTTTATTTTAAAAATATGTATCTCATAGAACTTTCCTACTTTAAGAAGAAAATAATCCACCAGAGGGGGCCCTTACAAAACAGGAGAAATAAAATGTTAAGAACAGTCAATACTATATCTGCAAAATCGAAGGTTAGAATACACCTTATAAAACAGAATCCCTTGAGGTCATGAATACCACGCAATCACATATAAAATTTTATGTCTGTCATGTTTTGAGAAACACACAATTTTCATTATTTGCAAAGATATAAAAAGCCAATACTTGTTCTTTTTTGCTTAAGCTGGTTTAAATTGGCTTTTTGACACTTGCAAACAAAAATCTCCACTGAACTAAGCCAGGAATCACAGGTTTCAACTGGAATACTGACCCTTAATATTGGCAGTGTCTGCCTGTAGCACTGTGATGAGTGAGATTCTGAGGTCTCCTCTGCACAAAGAATGCAATGAGCTAGCAATGATATATGCCATGAGCAAGGAACAGAAATATGGCAGCACACATGTCACATACTCAGCAGCCCTTAGCTGAGCAACGTCTTAGGAAATGACACTGGCATAGAAACAGAGAAGCAGTAAAAAAGCCCAGGAAGGCAAAACAGAGCAAGAAAAGTTACATCAGGAAAGAGAGGTAAAGTGCCAATAAAAAATGTCAATCAAAAGAAAAACTGGCTCAATTCGAAACACCTCTTAGTGTTCCAATTTTTCTTGGGTTTAATACTTTAAGAAAAATACTGATTTGGTTTCACATCAACAGATTCTCTATATGCTCAGCTTTCTTTATGCTTAAATATACACTGTGGATCATTCATGACTCAGGGGAAATAAAAGGTATGGTTTCGGTTCACATTTCAGCTCAAGTCTCCTGGTTCTAAGGCATTTTTTAAATTGAAATTTTTAATGAGACAATTGCAGATTCACACACCAAAACCCACAACCAAACCCGCTGCCATCGACTCAACATACAGTTGTAAAAAATAATACAGGAGATCCCCAGTGTACTATGCCTGGCTTCCTCTAATGGTAATATTTTGCAAAACTACAATATAAAATCACAACCAAGATAGTGATATTGATACAATCTATTAACCTTATTCAGATTTCCATCTAAGGCATTTTAACCAGCCAATACATCTTTGTTTTCATTCTATCAATATCTCTAAGTATTCTGTATAAAAATTCTTTTTGTCCCACAACTGTTTTTAATTAAGTCCCTCCTCTCTTAACTGGCCTTTGCTTATAATTTAAGCTCTTTATAAGGAGTTTTAGGGTTTCATGCAATTCTGTATCTGTGTATCTCAACATCCTCATTCTCTCTATACACCCATAGAGAGATTCTATTAGTTCTATTCTTAGTTCTCAAAAAATGGGCCTTTGGGTCAAGAATCCTAGAAATGAATTAACGCATGAGAGCTTAGACAAATCATTACACCTCTCAACACTTCCTTCATCTATAAAATGGAAATAACAGTAGCTACCTGAAAGGGTTGCTGAAGACCAAAGGAGAGAGTGCCTACAAAGTACTTGACCTAGTACATGGCATAAAGTAAATCCTTGCTAAACATTAACTGTAATCATTTAGTATTCACTCACCAAGACCTTTCTAGCTGCAAAATCCATCCACTCCAACTTCCTTAACATCTTAACTTACCATACTATGTCCACTTGTTCATTCATTCATTCATTCAACAATCTACTGTTTACACATAAAGAATAGATAAATCAGTTGTAGAACCCAAGTACACAATTATTAAATTACTAAAAGGTAGACAGCAACAATGCCAGAAAAAAAGTATAAAGTTCTATAGCACTTTTGGTAGAGGAAATAATACATGACCTGGCTCTTCAAGAGTTCATTCATTAGACAAATGGGAGATATGGGGCAGGAAAGGAGTGGGACATAGCATCTTCTAGAGTAAGGACATAACAGCACCAAAGGTACTAAGGATAAAAGGGAAGGCACGGACAGGAAACAGCAAGTAGGTTGGCTGCAATGAAGGATACTAGAAAAGGAAAAATGGAAAGTAAAACTAAAGACTGGTCAGGGCCAGATTGTGAAAGGCTTCGAATCCAAGTCCAGAGTCTAAATTTCATTCTGTCTACAATGAAAAGCCAAAGATTTATGAGCAGTGCAATTATATGTTCATAATTGTACATTCAAAAGATGAATGTGCTATACACGTAAAATGAATTGAAGAAATTTCTACTGTGCCAGTGTGAGAAACCTGCTAAAAGGTTGCTGCAATTAATCAGGCAGGTAGAGAAGCATGGAAAGTAGGTCTAAAGGGACAAATACTAGCACAAGTGAATCAGTAAGATTTGAAAATTAATAAAATGTGGGGAAGAAGGAACTGAAGATGATTTAGGTTTCAAGCCTCAGTCTGTGAATTACAATGAAGAAAAACAGCTCCCATATTTAACAAATCACCTAACATTTTCCTGAATTCCATACCATATTTTAATCTCTTTACTGGACTGAATATATTTTTACCTGTAGAGTGAGATAATTATCTTACAAGTACATGATATAGTAACTAATGAACACATTCAAGAAATGTGGAAGACTATAAGTATGCTGAGTGGGGTGGGGGGGCGTGGGGAGAGGTTATCATTACATTTGATATATCTTAACATGTTTATTAAAAGTAGGATTCAGGATTCCTGTAATCATTTGTTCATAAAAATAGGAACCAGGATTCCTGTATTCATATGTTCACTGGTGTATCCCCATTGTCTTAAACAGTGTCTGGTACACTGTTAGCACTCAATAAATACAGTTGTTGAATACGTATGTAGATTAGACAAGAAATAAATTATTAAATTTTAAGAAAGGTTCTATGTTGGCCTCAATGTTCTGAGAGTTCAATATTCACTTCCAATCTTTCATTTATTAAAATGAGCTTCTGCTGCTAACTCTACTTCCAAAAATCTAAATAAACTGTAATAGAATAATTAAGTAATTTTAAGTAACACTAAATTATTAACTACCAAAGGCAAAATTGTAATTTAACATATCATCAGAGAAAAAGAAAATGATATCTGAGAATTTACACACATTTTTAGGTATGATCCAGGCTGCATTTTACAGTTTGGAAAACATTACTCAGTTCACACATGTGATACTAAAAATCACCCCCTACACGTGAGAATTTAAAGACAAACATATTTGTTACTGGACAGGAAATATGAAAATTTTTCTTGCAGGGTTTACCATCTTACCAGGTCTTTCCTTCCCAGTTCCTTTTGACTCAACATATTTTTGTATCAAACTTTCAACTGTGGTGTTAGCCATGTTGTTTAGAAATTCTTCATGGACCTAGTAAAATGTAATGAAGATAATATTTTTTTCTTTTCTCACAAATATAATCAACTAAAACTCATTAAATCAAAATATGTATTTTTTAACCCAGAGGCCTTTGAGGAATTTCATTTACCTAACATGCTCAGCTACCTTACTTACAGAGTTAGTAAATTTGTGGGGACCAACTATTGCTGATATTACATAACCCCTTATGATATAGCCTCACAGCCTTAGAAGTCAAGCAGTTTCCCTTTCCCATATCTAAGTGTTTCAGAGACATACTTCTCAGAATAAATAAAACTTATATAGACAATGAAAACAGTTTTCGACTTTTAATAAGGAACAAAAGTCTTCATTTTTCTCTACTGGATTTCAGTGCACCCCAAACTGTTATCATTAAACTTTATATTTTTGGAACACTTAAAGCACAAGTGCTATAACTTACTGAATGTGCTCTAAATTTAAAAATAGTAAAACTTGAAAAAAGAAATATTCAAAAATTGGTAACTTCAGAATTTTAATGTCAACAAGACTAAGCATAGTTCATTTGAAAAATTAATTTGAATTATCACCCTAGGTGACCAAACAATAAAAAATCCAGTTTATTTTATATTTAACATATGTAAATACATACTCTTTATATAAAATGATTCAGTATCATATTACAGGCTTTGGGCATAGTGATAAAGATTTGTAATGAGCCATAAATGATCATAAAAATTTCATGAACCAGTTCAACATAAAACACTTACCTGACCTATTTGCAAATGAATTTCCTTTATAGCGTTTGACAAGGATTCTATAATTTCCTTCATGCGAATGAGATGAGTTTCTTCAATATCTTGAAATTTCTGGGTAGAAATATAAAAATTATACACAAACTCATCATACATACATATAACCTGCTGCAAGAGCTTATAGAAATCACCTCCATGTAACTAAACAAATTTGACCAGTTACCATTATTACATAATGCATAACAATGCTTCTAGGCAAATCAGTCTAGTAGAAATACTGAAATATAGTGCTGACAAAAATTAACTTTTTGTTATGGTATTTCTCAGGCAAATATGACCTTTCTCAGAGTTTGAAGATACCACAGTGATAAAATCAATTATCATCATCAGAAAACGAGAATGAGACCCAGAAGAGGATGGTATCACAAAAGACAAGAAAGAAGTGCTTCAAAAACTGAAAAACAATTAGTTGGTACAGTAAAATCACAGTTTACTTCTGAAAACTTTACAATCTAGCTCATGGATTCAAAAAATTTCTTTCTAATCCTTGAAATGCTAATACAAAAATCTCCAAAAGAGGTAATCCATGATCAGAGAAATTTGGGAAAGCCTGTACAACTGATCAAGGAAATCTGGGAAAGCCTGTACACTAAAACTCAGCAAATCTCAACCGAAAGTGGGTATGGATCAGAATCACCTGGGGAATGTTTTCAAATTACAAAATACATACAGCCTCCACTACTACAGTATTTTTATGCAAATAACACGTGTGTTATATGCTTTTTGGCCAACCGTGCAACCCCCTCACACATTATTTTCCCAGGCATGCTGTGCGCATTGCATGCGTGGGCATGTTATTTACGTGTGCACATTACTTGCAAAAATACAGTACTGTGGAAGTAGGTGAGAATGTTGTTTAAGAAGAAATTCCCAGGTTACTCTGATACTCCCCAGGGAGAAAACCACTGCTAGCCTTGGCTTCACAATTAGCATATTAAAAAGCTCTGAGAATTAACTGAAAATAATCTTATTTTACTTTGCTTAACCCAGTGTTTTCCAAATTTCCTTGACCACACAACTCTGTTCTTCTTCTTCCCTGAGCATCTATTAATACCTCACAGAACAATAATATTCCTCAAAACAAGGTTTGGAAATGCTAAACTAGCCCACTTTCTAACAAAATATATTTGTCATTTCTACCACATAAACCTAATTACCCAATTTTTTGACAAAATTACAGCAATTTAAAGGAATGGGCCTAAATGCCTTGTTGTTTTTCTCTGGTTAGTTTATCAAATTAAACTCCTTCATCCTATATTTAATGACCAAATTTCTTCACTACTGAGTTATATGAACAGAAATCATGAAGCTAAATGATCAAATCCGTATTTGTGCAAATGGCATGAACTTTAAAAAAAATCTATAATGGTGAAGTTATAGTTTTGGCAGTAATGCAACAATAGTCTGAAAACTTACATCAATTTTATTCATTAGGAAGAACAGAGCTAAAATAGAGGGCTTGTCACAAATTAATTTTGACCAAGTCAGTGAGAATTATCAATTATTTCCAGAGCCTGAATTATTCTCAAGAACTGAGGAATATTCAGCAGAAGCATGATTCTATTCTAAATTCACATTACAAGCAGTGGCTCTCAGCTTAAACTACAGCAATTTAATAAAACAATATATTTTCCCACTGATAACCAGTTAACCAGTTGCTGTTGAGCCAATCCTGACTCATGGCGAGCCTGTGTGCTGCAGAGTGGAATGGCACTCCATATAGTTTCCCAAAGTTTTACATTAGTTAAAATTTAACAAAAAAAAAAGCTCTCTAATTCTAAAATTCCTTAATCTGACGGTGCTGTTGCTGAGTAAATCTCAACGTTTCCATAAACTAGCCATCTCAATGCTTTAAAATAAACGAAATCTCCATATTCTAAGTTTTTTTCCCCAAATGTCCCATTAACTAATGGTGATAAAAAGCATGAGCATAAAAAGACATCACAGTTTGAATCATTCTTATTCCCAGCCTAAATGAAATAAACTTAAATCACAAATTCTCTGTGTAAATTCTAACCTCTTTCACCTCAGGGACCCAATTTCTTTTCCCACTAGTAAATATAGGTCCAGCCACCCAAATTAGGTTCTCACTAGACTGACAGGCTCCTGCCCCGTGGGATTAGGTCAACCTGCTTGGCCTGGGACAAAAGCAAAGGGGAGAAGTAAAAGGATTTTTCTCACTTCTAAACGCAAATGAAAGTCTACTTTCTATTAACAAACAACAGTCAAGCTGTTCTGCTGTGTGTGTTGTGCATCTCAGAGAGAGAAACGGAGACAGAGAACAAACAAGAGAACAGAAAAGAGAAAAAATAAGCACACATTATCAAGGTATACCGTTACCATCATCTTTGTTTAAAAGCAACATGGTCACACATCTGCTCAAATAAATTAATGTTCCCATCTTGAAAATGGCAAGATGAACAAGTTAAAATGCCATTTTGAAAAAAAAAAAGTAATGAAAAGTAGAAAGATATTAGGAGAGGGAAAGATAGGAGCTGACAATTCTTTAAGAATACTTTTATAAAGTAACAAAAAAACAAAAAAAAAAACCCTGACTCTTTAACAAATTCTAATTCCTGTTTTTTTTTCCAAATTAAATAATCGATTGAAAGGCAAGCATTTTCATTGACAGCAACTAATCATTTTAATGCTGAAATCAACAAATCATTAAGTTGTCTTATAAATGAGTGTTCCTAATAATTTAAAAAGCACTTGCTGAAGTCTACAATGACCTCAGCTGCTATAGAGATTGAAATTTTTTATCTCACTAGATTTGGAGCAGCATTTAACATAACTAAACCATTCTTCTTGAAACACTATTCTTCTCAGCTTCTATGACACTACTCTTCCTACTTTTCTTCCTTCTTCTCTACATTCTCCTACTTGGTTCTCAGTATCTCTTCCTCTACCTAACTCTCAATGATGAGCCCCTCAGAGCTTGGTCCTGGGCCCTTTCTTTTTCACACTCTATGCAAAGGTGATATCATCACAACTATATGTGCTGACAACACCCTATTTTATACAGGCTTATAATCCTTTATCCAAAAACTTTCAGACAAAGTGTGCTTTGAAATTAATTTTTTTTGGATTTTCTTAATAAAGACAACATGGTGTCATTACTACATATTTCATACTACTAGCAGAATCTACAGTGACACCTGTTTATCAAACACATTAATGCTTCTAAAAGAAAATGTGTATGTACTCGTATGAGTGTACATATGTATATGTGTGTATATATGTATGTATATATGTATGTATATGGATATATATGGATATATATATACCCATACACATATATATATTCATATATCCTCAGACTAAATGGGATAAATTTTTAAAAAACTATAAATAACCTCACGTCAGTTCAAGTAAAGTTTTGCTGCCAAATTAGTTACAGAACAAAAAAATTTTAAAACTACTTCTGGTTTTCAGAGTTTTTGGGATTCAGAACTGTGAATAAAGGACTGTGGACATGTATACCTAGCTGACACTACTTCCAGTGGAAGCTGCCCATTTGATGGCTCCACTTAGGCATCTCAGTGCATCTCAAAATTAACATGTTCATGGGGGCAGGGCCAAGGTGGCGGAGTAGTCAAACAGCTTCCTATGTCCCTATTACAACAAAGACGTGAAAAAACAAGTGATTTGATTATATATGAATATCTAGGAGCCCTAAACAAGGCAAAGTTGAGGAATTGGACTGAGTGGTGGGGGGAGAGACAGACGGTTCAGAAGCAGCAAGGAACTGCCTGACCTGACTGGGCGGGAGCCACAGCCCTTCAGCCCCGACCAACTCAGGGTATGCAGTGAGGTGGGGATACAGCTCCGTGTGCTCGCTCAGGAAGCAGTTTCCACGTCGAGAGAGGCCCGGCACAGAGATTCTGCTCGGACACTCCAAACCAGTGAAAGGCAGCATCCAAGTGGCTAAAGATAAGTACATGCATGTGACCTTTCCCAGGGATTTACAAAAAAAAAAGAAAAACCATTTGGGAAATACCTCTCTCCCATTTACCCCCTCCCTCCCTGCTCTGAATGGGGCCCAGCCAGCTTCAGCAATCTGTGAGTCCCCTGCGCTGGAAGTAGATCCCAAAAGGCGCCATGACCCATTCTCCTGGCCTTGGAGAGGGAACAAATTAACAAACAGGGAAAAAATAAGCTACCAGCTCCCCTAAGCCAGGAACTCAGGGTTGGCACAGCTCCTTTGCCTACGCACAGGCATAAGGGGTCCGCAAACTTTGTGCACCTTCCACCCCTCTATAGACTTGAGTGGACCCATCTCACAGCATAAGCCCTCCCTACCACAGTAAAACAGGGTAAACACCTGAAGTCTAACTTCAACTGTTTCAGCTGTGAAGTGGCAGATTTATAACGCTTGACACTGCTCTGCCCTTTAAGCAGGCACCTTATCTGTCTGCATCAGGGGCTTGAGGACTGGTGGCTCCATCCATGCCACCTAGCCACCTGCTACTGGGGTACAAGAATAAGTGGTGCCCCCCAGTCCTTACAAGCGAAAGAGTAGGGTACTCACACTCCAGCTGCAAAACTCACCTACCTACTCGCTGTAGGGAACAGGGACATGCTTTCCTTTCAGACACTCAGGGGCAGTCATCAGCCCCCTGCCTTACTCAGTGCGTGACCCTCTACTGCAGCCAGATACCTGTCCTAAATCAATCATCCATGCCTCTCTAAGACTATAGGGGAGAGTCTGCACCACACACTTGGTGACCAACTGCCTGGACACCTGACCTGAATCCACGCAGGAAAATTTAATGGATTCCTCGGCACACATACTTAGTTACAGACCTAACTACCTGCTGACAGGACGTTACAGCTTCAAAGGAGCCAATAATCAAACTACTGCACAAGAGCAGCCGATTTGGGCATATCAAAACAAAACAAGAAGCTAGAACATGCTAAACAAATATAAAACACAATTATAATAACTTATTGATGGCTTGGAGACAACAGCCAATATAAAATCACATAAAGAGGCAGAACATGATGGCTTCAGGAAGATTTCAAAATAAAAAATCAATAAATTTTCTGACGGAAGAAAATTTCTTGGAATTACCAGAGGCAGAATACAAAAGATTAATATACAGAACTCTTCAAGAAAT
>NW_004443965.1:10782613-10784704 GCF_000243295.1 Trichechus manatus latirostris
GAAATAAAACAATTTCTGAGGCCAGGTCTTCAGACAGGGATTGGACTGCACTGTGGGACATAAAGTGATACTCGTGAGGAGTGTGTCTCTTAGCTCAAGTAGATACAAGAGACTAAACGGGCAGCTTCTGTCTGGAGGTGAGATGGGAAGGCAGAGAGGGTTAGGAGCTGGCTGAATGGACATGGGGAATTGGGTAGAAAGGAGGAGTGTGCTGTCGCAGTATGGGGAGAGCAATTAGGGTCACATAACAATGTATGCACAAATTTTTGTATGGGAGACTAACTTGAAATGTAAACTTCATGTAAACTACAACAATAAAATAGCAAATATATATACATACATATATACATATACATATATATACATATATATATGTATATACATATATATATATACACACATATATCTCCATCACGGTAATCCATAAACATTTCATACAGAATAGCTTTGGGACGAAGTAAAGGAATGGATCAACAAAGTGGGAAGCCAAGGTGAGTAAAGAATTTGCAAGAGATCATGGCTGACAGCAAAAGAGAAATGATCAGCTTTACTCAGAAAGTGGCAGGCAAGATTATAGGTATAAATCTCTTAGAATTTTCAAAATAAATAGAAAACCACAGTATTCTGAAGAAAAAAAAAATTAACATGTTCAAAACTGAACACGTGACTCCCTCTCGGCCCCTCAAACTAAACTGTCTCTTCATCTAGTCTTTCCCTTACCTCTGCCTACATAGGCTTACAAACCAGAATCTTTCCAAATGCATTCACTTCTCTTCATCTCCAAGGACACGACATTGGCCCATATCATTTCTATCTGACTACTATCTACCATAAACTAGACTCTTTGATTCTCTTTTGGCTTCACTATAATCTACTCTTCACACAACTGCCAGAATAAAATTTCTAAAATGCAGATCAGATCATGTCACATCCCTGCCTAAAACTTCAGTAACTTCCTACTGCTCTTAGAAGAAAACCTAAATCCTTATTTAAGCCTATAAAGTTCTAGTCATTGCCTACCTTTCAATCTCATTTCTCAATACCATTTTCCCTCGCTCAGTTTTAGTAGCATATTTTTTATTCTAGAATGTGATGGCTCTTATACACCTCTGTGCCTTCATATCCATGGTCCCCAATGCCTGGGACTCTCTTGCCCTATTAGTCTCTTACTCATTCTTCATGTCTGAGCTTTAAATCTCATTTTTCCAAAAAGGCCCTCCCTGACTCCCTAATTCCAATTAGGTCATTTCTATTATTCTATATCATAAAATTCCCATAATTTATATATTTATATTTAAGTACATATTTAATGTCTGCCTCCCCACCTATACTGTAAACTCTACCTACAGCAGAGAGTTTTTTTTAATTTACATATATGCTATATATACCCAGCATCTAGCACACTGCCTAAGCACGGTAGATAAAGACAGATGGATCCATGCACACACACTAGCATGCAAGCCTTCTTATTTGCAAAGTCAAATTCATAAAGTCCTTCCTTCATTCAGTAAATACTGAGTGCCTACCATGAGCTAGGAACTGTTGTAAGCACTTAGGAGACTATAGTAAACAAAACAACCAAAAATTCCTGCTCTCAGAGAACCTACATTTCACTGGGGAAAGACAAAGACAATAAAAAAATATGGGTAGAAGAGTCAGTGTGTGCTTTACCCAGTCTTTAGACCCTCAGCCATGATGACTATTAATGTCTCAAATAAAGGTTCTGCCACCAACCTCAGTACCAGAGTGAAGATGACGTGGAGCAGAGCTACAGCTGACCCATGATGAACACACAGCATAAGCAAGAAATAAACCCTTCACGTTATAAGCTACCAAAAATTTTGAGGAGTCCTTTATCACCTCAGCACACCTAGTCTATCCTGACTGATCCAGTAAATAAAATACAGGGTATATTAACATGATGATAAGTGCTAAAGAGAAAAAAAAAAAAGTAAGAAAAGAGGGCAAGAAGGTGCAGCTACGGATTCCTGGTATGATCCATAAGAGACACACATTTTAAATCCAAGCCTTTAATCAAGTCTCTAAGAACACCAGAACAAATACAATCATCCCAGGCTTATGAGTTTTACT
>NW_004443965.1:10788449-10794040 GCF_000243295.1 Trichechus manatus latirostris
TGCTGTTCTCTTTCTATTTGTTTGAGTTCTGTAGTTAATGTTTTGATTTTGTCCCTTTCTTCTTTTTTGATATGTGCGTCTATTGCTATACATTGTCCTCTGAGGACTGCCTTTGCTGTGTCCCTAGGAACTTTTTGATTCCATCTCTGATTTCTTCTATTATCCAGTGATGTGTAAGCAGGATATTATTCAGTTTCCATGTAGTTGACTTTTTTTCCTTGCTCTTTCTATTCTTAATTTCTACCTTGATGTCAGCCATCTTCTAATACCCTCATTCTTCCGAGTTATCTTTAAACAGCCTCTTCCAATTTACCTGAATAAATCTCTTACAACACTGTAATTTCTGCATCTTGGTCCTCAACCTCAAAATAAGATGTGTATTTTTTAAATACTATTTATTTTATTTTAAATGCTATTAACACTGAGATTGTGCATTTTAACTTTTTAACACAAAAAATTATGACTGAAAAATTCTATTAATTAATAGGTATATACAAATATAAACATTCTGTTTCTCTGACTGATAAAGTCAATATTTAGACTCAAAGCTTTAAAAATACCAACCTGAGCTGTTTCTGTCATTTTTTGTTCAAAATCAGCTTTTGCTAATGCATATTTTTCCACATAGATTTTGTAGGTATCTGTAGCTTTCTTAGATTTAACAGCTGCCTGTAACAAAACAAAAACATTTTTAACTGCACAATGACCATTTTTCTTTCCTGATATAAATTAATATGAAATAATAAATTAAAATTTTTTTTAGGGGATGAGACCTACGCACAGTTCAATATAACATATAATTATAATAACTTCTGTCAAGTCTTCCTTAAATCTAATAACATATTACGTAGTAGGCAGTGAGAAACATAAAGATAGGTTAGATATGGATTTTTTTTTCCTCAAAGACCTTAGAAAAGAAGTAAACTTGTAAATAAAACAGCTAGAAATTACTAGAAAGTAAAACAGCCACAGAAGTCCAGATAAATTCTATGGAAGACAGACATTCAGGGAAGGGAAAGATTACACGTAGTTTGTGGGTTGGGACAGACAGATGGCTATTAAGAAACTTGACTATCCTCAAAGGACTGATCAATTTGGACACAGGAAGACTGGGGGTGGACATGAAGTAAATCAGAGTTTAAGAAGATCAAAGAAAGACAAGCTACAGATTTCAGGATATAAAGTTCTCCGTTTTCTAGATGAGGTAAGAGATTATCTGTTAAGAGTGAGGTAGAGTAGGGTAGGTAGGATTGGAAGCTTAAGAAGAATGAAAAGTTTGAAACAGTAGTTGTAGAGGATGTAACAGGAAATGACTAGATGATTAAAATAACTCTAAGTGCCACTGAGAGCCGAGTAAAGCTGGAAAACAAAATTTGTAGTAGAGCAAATCAGTACCAATATGTAATTATCTCCAGGTATGTTCAGTAGTCTAAGAATAAGAATCAGAAAAAGACACTTGGGTTTACCCAGAGGTTTGGGATTGGCAAGAGATACATCAATTGTACTCTCTAAAAAGGCAACTTTGCACTATTTCTAAAATAGAACCGTATATATTATATTAAGTGTATATATTATGTGCTTTCCTGCCTTTAATTTTTTCATCACACCCAACAAATTTTATTAAAAATCATAGCTACAGAGAGTAGACTCCATAAAACCTCCCCAAAGTTACATCGTTGTTATTATATATTTTTTATGTTGTTGAGAATAGACGCAACAAAATCATACACTGTCATGGATTGAATTATGTCCCCCCAAAAATGCAGTGTATCAGTTTGGCTGGGCCATGATTCCTGGTATTGTGTGATTTTCCTATATGCTGTAAATCCTGCCTCTATGATGTTAATGAGGGAGGATGGGCAGCAGTTGTGTTAGTGAGGCAGGACCCAATTTACAAGACTGGATTGTGTTCCGAGGCAATCTCTTGAAATATAAAAGACAGAAGTGAGCAGTGAGACAGGGGGACCTCATATCATCAAGAAAGCAGTGCCAGGAGCACAGCGTGTCCTTTGGACCGGGGTCCCTGACCCAAGAAGCTCCTAGTCCGGGGGAACACTGATGAGAAGGCCAAGAGAGAGAGAAAGCCTCCCGGAGCTGACACCCTGAATTTGGACTTAAGCTACTTTACTGTAAGGAAATAAACTTCTCTTTGTTAAAACCATCCACTTGTGGTATTTCTGTTATAGCAGCACTAGATGACTAAGACATACACCAATCCAAGTTTCTACATGTACATGTCTACAATGTCTAAATAAAGAATACAGGATGCTACTTTATCTTGTAGTGTAAAGACAACTAGTTCTGGAGCCAGAAGAAACTGGATTCAAATTCTGACTCTACCATTTACTAACCATTTGACCTTGTCTTTTGAGCTTTATCTCTCATTCCTACAATGAGAATACCACCTATATTTAAGGCCTGTGGGAGTGATGAAACATAATTATGCAAAATACTTGCAGCAGGGTCTGTCATATAGTAAGTCTACAAAATCAATACTATCTGCTATTATTATAGCTTCTAGCAAGGAATATCCTCAGAACATATATCATTATATTTTTAGCTGTAACATAAAGACACATCTAGGAGTTACCAGTTCTACCAGGCTATCTGTCCTTAGAGTAAATAGCCAAAACCTATAATGATTTTCTAGTTTGCTCATTATGGATTTTTTAACTTGTTTTCCATTTGACATTATAAAATAATGTACATCCTGGCCCTCTCAAACACATAACAATTAGATCAGATGGATATTCAGAGTTTACTGTGTGTACTTTCAGAGGAAGTCCAGACAATGAAGTTTGCTACAATTTATTTTAGAAACAATTCTAATTGGTTGGTTATCTGGGTTTCCTTTTGGATCTTTTATGCTTTGGTTTCTTCTTCCAACTACCTAAATTTTGAGTCTGTGCAAGAGTGGCCAGCAACCTACATTTCACACAATGATTTTTAACAACACAGCCTAGCAAAATTATGTAATCCCACTGGCAGCCCCTTCTTCTTTACCTGTTCCTCATCCTAACACCTACTCTTTTTTCTCTGCTGCCTGTTAAGTTACTGCCTAACAATTTATGTGTCAGCTATAGATACAGACATGAGGTATGTATGATCACTCCTAGAAATATTTGTGATTTGAAAGGAGATTCATAAAACTGGTACATTCCAGAGAAATACAGGTATAACGATATCATCCATTCTTTAGAAGTAATTTACTTCATGGAATCTTTCCTGTACTTCTTATAAACTCTGTACAAAATAAGATAGTTCCCCTCCTCAACTCACCATTCAACTCTCTCTCTAACCTCTTATTATCCACTACTCAATGTCCTGGCTCCCCAACAAGAAGGAAGCTTCTTGGATACAGAAGGTGATAGCATTTATTCTTTAATAATCTTAACAGCATCTAACATGATACAGGCATATGGTAGGAACTAAAACATTTATTTACTATTGGATGCAAATTATTACTTCATAATCCAATATTAAATCAGAAAAATATTTGAATAAATAATTCTTAAAGGCAAGACTCTATTCTGTAGCTTTCATTTAAAATAAATTATTGAATTAATTTTTATTATATAATGAACAGGAAAAATTCAAACAATATTTTGTTGTAATGATTATTTTGTAAACAAATATATATGCTGTGCTATGGACGATACAATGATGATTTCTCATCCACAAGAAATATATAATCTAATAGAAATAAAGATGACTGCCTGGAGGAACATCACTCCTTACAGAATACCTATGATATACTTCTAGAATGTAAACAAAGTAATTATTTCACAACATTATTTATCACACTTAAAATTACAGGGCTTTAAAAGATAGGAGGAAGTTCCTGAAGCATCAGTTTCTTTTCCTATATTCAAATAGTCTCTAGAATTCTAACTAGTGCTGCTACTTCAAATCTTTGGTGGGTAAAGAGGGGTAGAAATATTAATTTAAACATTTTAAACCAGCATATTTTCATAGCTTTCTTTTTTTCTTCCACAATACTTTCACCATAAATCTTGGTCTTGGCCATTCAACTCAGCATACAAACATATTCATTATTTCTGACCATAAAATTATTGTCATCGCAAAGGCTAAGAACTGAGTCTAACTGGGAATTGTGAGCAGCTAAGTCTTTTGGAACATTCTGTACCAGAAAATGGTGTAAATTTTCATTTCCCTTATCTGGAATCATGAAGGAAGAAAGTATACTTTTTAAGTTCTAACTTGTATTTTTTTATATCAACTCTCCTTCTTGGAAGACAATATGTCAGAATCTTAACGAAATTACATATCAACTTTAAGAAGCTCTTATTAGTAAAGAAATAGAATTTTAAAAAAAGCTCTTATTAGTAAAGAAATAGAATTTTAAAAAAAGCTCTTATTAGTAAAGAAATAGAATTTTAAAAAAATTTTTTTGTTGTTGTTTCATAAGGTGTCTTAAGTAATACCAAAAACAGATTTAAAGAAAAGGTATCATATAAAAGAATGTAGAGGCAATTTTAGAATTGTATTGGGAACACCTTTATTTTTTGAAAGCAAGAAACATCCCTCATAGGAAGTAACTACACAACAGTGCTAAATTATGTAAGTCAAAGCAACTTTGCAAACAGCATATATGCTTAGTAATTAGTGTGGATTCTTAGGGTAAAACTATGGAAACTGAATACCCTGGTGTAGTAACACACTTGACGACTTTTGCAAAGTCATTATTAAAGGGGAAGTTGAAACACTGGTTCTTAAATGAGGAAATTACACTTTAAAAGCAACAGATACATTTCTTCTCATAAATAAAAGACTACCTGTAACAGATTACCTACTGATAATAAAACAAATTTGACATTTTATTCATTTCCTTAGTATTATAAATAAATTTATTGATATAATACTAGAAAAGTTTTTAAGTGCCTATAATTTTTGTAAACAGCCTGTTAAGCAAATATACACATATAAAATAAGTAGTTAGTAACAGTCCACAAAAGTGAACACATACTAAATAGTTTTAAAAACATAAGGGTTTATGAGCAAGGCTGAGAAGCATACTATGTTTTAATACCTATGAATATTTATGTTTTCAAGTTTATCAAAGGAGAAATGGTTCAGATCTAGGTCTAAAATTAATGACATTCATGTTAACAAAAAGCTTCTCATTATAGGCAAAAATTATTTATTTAAACCTGGATTAGAATATATTACAAATCAAAGCACCCACTCACATATCTAACATCACAAGTAAAGTGCCACTTCTGATCAAATCAATTAGAAAGCAGCACCCCTTCCTCTAAGCTGACCACCCTGCAACATCAAAACAAGTGGAGCACAAGCTGGATTTCAGCTACCAACTCAGAACCCTTGGACACAGCCATATGCTACAATTCTACTCAGTACGTTAATCAAAAAGAAATCCTTTAATAGGAAGACCCAACATTGTGAAAATGTCAATTCTACCAAAGCGATCTACAGATACAATGCAATCCCAATCCAAAATCCAATGGCATTTATTAAGGAGATGGAGAAACAAATCACCAACTTAATATGGAAAGAGACGAGGCCCCAGATAAGTAAAGTATTACCGAAGAGGAAGAACAAAGTGGAAG
>NW_004443965.1:10796099-10800093 GCF_000243295.1 Trichechus manatus latirostris
GAGGTGGAAAGGAAGAGTGTGTTGTCACAGTATAGGGAGAGTAACTAGGGTCACAAAACACTGTATGTATAAATTTTTGAATGAGAGACTAACTTGAATTGTAAACTTTCACTTAAAGCACAACAATTAAAAAAAAAAGACTAAGAAAGAAAAAGAAATCCTTTAATTTCACCTATATTCTTACCTTATGTTAAAACCTTTTCTACTTTATATCAGAGACTCAGATGATCATTTCTTTAGGTGTAATCTCTAGCCACTATATATTTTTCAAATAGTCACTACATGTTAGGCACTATGCTAAACCCAGTGGGGTTTACAAAAGAGAGAGCCATGTTTAACCCAGCAGAACTTTAACCCTGTGGAAAGTTTCAACTAACTTTTTGATGGCAGACTTCCACATGAATGATATGGAAACCATAACCAATTCACTGTTAAATTTGTTTGGCATGTATGTTACAGTATATACTATAAATTGTTCCTATGGCTTACATTTTTAAAAGTAAATTTATTTTATTTAGAAATATAGTCAGCTTTCTACCACTTCTACTCCTTTTTAATTTTTTGGAAAATATTAACCATTACATATACAAATAAGGCCCTATGTTCTTACCAGTTCCAATCCCCTCATTCCCTCCCCAAAAGTAACTCTAATCAAGTGTTTAGTGTCCATACATGTTTTAAAACTTCTAATACCTACTGCTGGAGCTCTGGTGACATAGTGGTTAAGAGCTTGGCTACTATAACCAAAGGCAGGCAGTTCGAAACCACCAGCCACTCCCTGGAAACCCTATGGAGCAGTTCTATTCTGCCCTATAGGGTCACTATGAGTTGAAATCAACTCGACTGCAATGGGGTAGGCTTTACAGACCAAATTAGTTTCTGGTAATACACACATGGTTTTGGGACACTGGTTGACAAACTCACAACATATCAACACTCTCTCCTTCTCAACCTTTGGTTCTCCATTACCAGCTTTCCTGTCCCCGCCTGCCTTCTCGTCCCTGTCCCTGAGCTGGTGTGTCCATTTAGTCTTGTTTTGTTTTATGGGCCTGTCTAATCTTCAGCTGAAGGATGAACCTCAGGAGTGACCTCAGTACTGAGTTAAAAGGGTGTCTGGGGGCCATACTCTTGGGGTTTCTACAGTCTCTGTGAGGCCAATAAGTCTGGTCTTCTTTTGTGAGTTAGAATTTTGTTCTACATTTTTCTCCAGCTCTGTCTGGGACCCTCTGTTGTGATCCCAATCAGGGCAGTCGGTGGTGATAGCCAGGCACCATCTAGTTGTGCTGGACTCAGTCTAGTAGAGGCTGTGGTAGTCCTTTGAACTAATCTCTCCCTTGTGTTTTTGGTTTTCTTCATTCTCCCTTGCTCCAGAGGGGGTGGGACCACTGGAATATCTTAGATGGCCACTCACGAGCTTTTGAGACCCCAGACGCTATTCACCAAAGTAGGATGTAAAACATTTTCTTTATAAACTACGTTATGCCAATTGAACTAGATGTCCCCCGAGACCATGGTCCCCAGTCCTGAACCCAGTAATTCGGTCCCTCAGGGACTTCTTTTTTTTTTTTTTAATACCTATTTCCACTACCGATCTGTCAGTCTGTTGTACTGTGGTGGCTTGTGTGTTGCTGTAATACTGAAGCTAACTGGTATTTCAAGAACCAGCAGGGTCATCCATGGTGACCAGGTTTCAACAAAGCTTCCAGACTAGGACAGACTAGGAATAAAGGCCTAGCAACCTATTTCTGAAAATTGGCCAATAAAAACCTTATGGATCACAACGGAACACTGTCTGACTTGCTTTGGACATATCATCAAGAGGGATCAATCGCTGGAGGAGAACATCATGTTTGGTAAAGTATAAGGACAACAAGGGCAAGGGAGACCCTCAGTGAGATGGACTGGCACTATAACAAGAGCTGTAACGATGGACTTGAATATGCCGGTGATCGTGAGGATGATGTAGAACCAGGCAACATTTCATTCTATTGTACATAATGTCACCATGAATCAGAATCTACTCAACAGCAGCCATCTATAATACCTATTTACTTATTAAACAGCTTTCTTTTTTTTGCAGAGAATTAAAGGTTAGGCAAAATTATCAAAATCTACATATTCTTATGAACTTTGTTTTTCTTGCCCAACATTATGTTGTTTAGATTTTTCCATGTTAATACATTTACTATATTTTTACACAAATAACACACGCCGTCTACATTTATTTGCCAACTGTGCCCTCCTCCACGAGATACTTTCATAAATGCCAATTTTCTTTTCACAGCAGTGCCGCTATGCCAATTTTTTTTACATGTTGCTGTAAAAAAATTAGCACAGCATGCTTATGAAAATACCTTGCAGAGAGAGGGCACAGTTGGCAAACAAACGTAGAAGGCTCATGTTACTGTGTAAAAATATGGTAATTCTAGCTTTATCCTCTTTTTAGAATTTTTATAACAGAAATCAAGTATTCAAGAGAGAAGTGTAATAAACCCCCATAAACCCTTCATCTAGCTTCAAGATTTCATCTATTCCTCCCCCTCTAACTTTTTTTTGGCTAAACCCGGTAAACCCGTTGCCGTCAAGTCGATTCCAACTCATAGCAACCCTACAGGACAGAGCAGAACTCCCCCGTGTGGCTTCCAAGGAGCAGCTGGTAGATTAAAACTGCCAACCTTTTGCTTAGCAGCCAAGTTCTTAACCACTGCACCAACCAGGACTCCTTTTTTTGGCTAGTGTATTTTAAATCCCAGACCCATCATCTCAGTCCATATAGTTCATTTATTTGAACTGCTGTATAGTGTATCATCACATGAAACATTGCCCTACTGCTGAACAATTAGTTTACTAGTAAGAATTTTTTTCCAATATGACATTTAATCTATTATTGGGAAAGTCTAATTCATTTATATGTATTATGATTATTGGTGAAGGCAGTTGTGGTCCAGTGGTAGAATTCTCAATTTCTATGCAGGAGACTTGGGTTTGATTCCCAGCCTACACACTTCAAGCACAACCACCACGTATCTATCAGTGGAGGCTTATGTGTTGCTATGATGCTGAACAGGTTTCAGCGGAACTTTCAGACTAAGAAACATTAGGAAGAAAGGCCTGACAATCTACTTCTGAAAATCAGCTAATGAAAACCCTATGAATCACAACAGTCCAATCCCATTGTACACGGGGTTACCATGAGTCACGGGCAACTAGAAGGCAGCTAACAAAAACAATAACATGATTATTGGTATACTTGGACTTATTTCTCTTAACTTATTTTGAGTTTTCTGTTTATCACTTTTTGTTTCCTCCATCCCTCTCTTCTTTTGGATTAATAAAAAAAATCTGTATCTTCTTTTCTTTTTGCTGATTTAGAAGACTTAGATTATAGTTCTATTCTTTTAGTAGTTATCCTTAAATTAACATACTTCACTACTGTTTTTTCATCAAATCTAAGATACCATTGATTGAAAGGAGCACCATTATTTTGTGTACCACTAAAAGACAAAAATGCTGTCAAATTAAACCACGATACAATGCTTTCTTAACACTTAGAATTTTTACCTTACACTTACTGAAAGAGCTCTTTAAACTTACCTAGAGGTAAAATTTTATTCTGTACCACTCCTTTGTGATATAGAATAAAAAGGAAAGTAAGTGAAATGAATTGTTAGAGAAACCCTCAATCTTCTTCATATTCAGATTCTGATCCTTCTGAATTACTTTCCAATTCAAGGATCACTGACGTCTGTTTTTTTCTACATAATATTATCCTTCGTCATAAAGAGCACTACTGAGCATGCACTGCATGTATATTCATATATATAATATAGCACACAGGGGGAACAGTCATGGAAAACAACCTAGACAAACACCCGCAGGACTGAGTTACTGGGCTTGAAGGCTAAGGACCATAGTCCTGGGGGATATCTAGGTCAACTGGCATAACATAGTTCATAAAAAAAATTCTACAACCTACTTTGGTGAGTAGCATCTG
>NW_004443965.1:10809312-10811707 GCF_000243295.1 Trichechus manatus latirostris
GAGAAGGCAGGAAGGGGCAGGAAAACCAGACGAATGGAAATGGAAAACTAAGGATGGTGACAGGGAGAGTGTTGACACATTGCAGGGAGTGCAAACTATGTCATGAAACAATTTGTGTATAAACTACTGAATGGGAAACTAATTTGTTCTGTAAACCTTCACCTAACGCACAATTTAAAAAAAAAGGGTATCACTGATACAGCATTTTTTTAATACACTGTTCCACTATTACCTTCAGATTTTATTCCAAGCACTAATACATACGCTTTCTTGATCTTACCAAACGGTGTCATAATATGTTTTCAGACCACAATCAGAACTCTTACTCCTTCCTCAAATGATTCTTAAACGTTCTGTTAACTGAAACATCAAAGGGCTGCAGTTCTCCAACCACGCCACCAAAAATAACAGCCAAGTTCACACAGGCAGTGACAACTATACTAAAAATGCCACTGACCAACAATGATTATAGGATAGCATCAACAGAAGATGCACTCTGATTTCAGAAATGTGAAGAAAAAAAGAGGTACCTGGTAGCTTTTAATATTCTCTTTTTCCTGGTGTCTAGGTCTGAATTTATTTATATTTAACCTGCTTAACGACTAAGATATACTTTCAATCTGAGGATTCTTTAATTTCTTCAATTCTGGAAAATTCTGAGATGTTAACTCTTTAAATATGACTTGCCCACCATTCTCTCAATTTTTTTCCTTCTGAAACTCATATTAGATTGGATGTTGGCAACCTTTGGATCTCTGTTCTATATTCTGGGTGAATTCCTTCAGATTTACTCTTTGACTATATCAAGTCTGAAGTTTGTCTTTTCTACTGCTGTTTTTTTTTTTTTAAACTTCAATAACTATATTTTTTCACTTTTAGGTTTTCTAATTAGCTATTTTTCCTATCAATGAGATCTTATTTTATTATGCTGCTTTTAACTTCTTAATCTTCTTTAATACAAGTGTTCTATTCACTTATCTCTTTGGAATTCCTCAAAACACATAAATGATTTTGTTCATCTGTTCTAAAAATTTAAATTTCATCTGGAGCGAATTCTTTTTATGGACTGAACTGTGTCCCCCAAAAATATGTGTTGTAAATCCTAAACTCTACGCCTATGGTTATAACCCCATTTGGGAATGAGTTGCCTTGTTGTGTTAATGAGGCAGGATTAGTGTAGAGTATGTCTTCAGTCAATCTCTTACAAAATATAAAAGGAGGAGATTAAGCGAGCAGAAATGGGGGAAGCAAAATGGAGATCCCCAAGGAACCAGGAAAAAGACGTCTGAAGAGACAAGGACTTTCCTCCAGAGCCTACACAGAGAGAAGGCCTACCCCTAAAGCCAGAGCCCTAAATTCGGACTTCTAGCCTCCTAAACTGTGAGAAAATAAATTTCTGTTATAAAGCCATCAACATTTCTGTTATAGCGGCACTAGAAAACTAAGACAATTCTCATTCCAACTGTTAAATTTATTGGTTGCCTTAATATTAGATTTCTTAGATATACTATAGAATTTTGGCTGTTTGCTCACTCCAAATTGAGTTTTGTTTATCTCCACCCCCTCCATCAGTACTCTGAAACAGCTCCACAGAATACAATGTATTGTGTTATGCTTTACCCTTTATGCTCACCCATCCTCTTACCTAGCAGTTTTTAGATTATCTTTTGCAAACTCTCCAAGACCCCAATCTAGAATCAGTCCTATAAAGGTAGTCTTTAATTACTTCCATATATGAATTTTGGGGACACAGCCAATGTATTCATCCTCTGATTCCTGATCAGGACAATGTCTCTGTCCTTTGTGCCCCTAAGCCCGCCCCCAACTTCAAGAAAGCTTTAGCCACAGGCAGCAGGCCAAAGGCCTTCTCTTTTCCCTACCTATAGCTTCAAGCAGTGAACCAAGCTCCTGGTCCCTCATTAAGTGGCAAACATTTGTTTACCACACAAGCCTAATTCTACTGCCCACCTTACAACTCTGAGTCCAACAAGACTGTACAGTCAGTATCTACTCGCCACTCTGAGTCTCTGTTCCAGAGATAATACTCTTCTTTTTGGATTCTGTTATTTTGTTTTGTTCTCCCTTAGTACGTTTTATTCATAATTGCTATGTCTGGAATGAACGGTGCAAGGAGTAGCTCGGTGGCACAAACGGTAAGCACTCAACTACTAACCAAAAGGTTAGAAGCTCAAACCCACCCAGAGGTACCTCGGAAGACAGGCCTGGCAATCTGCTTCTGAAAGGTCACAGCCCTGAAAGCCCTATGGAGCAGTTCTACTCTACACACACAGGGCTGCCATGAGTCAGATTCGACTCAGTGGCAACTAACAACAACAAAATATACACTTTTAAAGTTATAACCACAATAGAGGTACAATTTGTGTGTGTTTTTTTT
>NW_004443965.1:10812177-10817556 GCF_000243295.1 Trichechus manatus latirostris
ACTCTCTCTGCCTTCCCCTCTACCGCTGGACAGAAGCCATCCCTTTGGTCTCTTATATCTACTTGTTTAAGAGGCACATTCTTCATGAGTATCACTTTATGTCCCACAGTCCAATCCAATCCCTGTCTGAAGAGCTGGCCTGGGAAATTGTTTTAGTTCTGGGGTGCCTATATCTTTCCCTTATAGCAAGAACCTGCTATAAAAAAATGTTCACCTCACTGTTAAATCTTACACCAAGCAGTAGCTCAACAATTATCTTAATAAAAAAATATTCTGTAAATGTATCAACCACATAGAGAAATTGTTCGTGTATATGTGTTTGCTAATCTATTTACTATACACAATACATTTTACAAACCTATTTCTGTGTTACTTAGGTAAATCAATAATTCTGAGGCACAATGTCTTCATCTTTAAAATGAGATCATTCTTGAGAGTTTGAAGAGTAAATGCAGTCTTGTATGTGAAAGTGCTCTGAAACCAGAGTTGTTATTTTTATTATGATTACCTTTTCGACTTCTCTTTGCGTAGCTCCCTCCTTTTTCAAACGCTCCTGTTCTACGCACTTGGCATTATAATTTTCCTTGGATTTCTGGAGAGCCTGAGTTATGCTCTGAATAGTTTGGACAGCTTCCAGAGTTCCTGCAACTTCTTCTTTAGTCTGTTTGGTATAAAATGATTAATCAAAATGACTGTACTCTACAGCACTCAATATGTGATCAATCAATACTTTAGCAAGAAAAAATTGATACCTTTTTATGAGACTTTACTTGTTCTTCTCCATACTTCTGAATTTCCTTTATTAACTCTTGTAATTTTCTAACAAGATCCAGGTGACAATTTGCTAACTTCTCTGTAGATGTTTTGAACACATCCCACATTGCTGCAAATGTTCTAGAGGAAAGAAATATGTAGGTGAATAATTTATTAAAATAAGCTTCAGGCTCCAAGACGGAGCCAATGGAAACAATAATGATATATTCAGCAATTTTAATTAGGCAAAAAATGAATCTAAAATAAATCATGAACGAAAGGATTGATTTGACAGACTGACTTTGATTTCTCGATCCTTGGCTAATAATTATTTGAAATATTTTTGGACCTCAGATACACAGAAATGGGTACACTATCACAGGTTTGTCCATGGCTCTTATTCAACTGCATCGTATTACTCTCTGAGTTGATCTGGTTACTTAGATTTGCATCAGAAGCCTTTCCACCACTGTTGATTGATCTAGCGATAAAATTTAACTCTATTATCAATTTTCAATGTTAGACTATTTAGTACTCCATTTAAAATGTTTATCAAAAAGTTTCTCTGAATTTAAACACACAAAACTAAAATTTATATATGTGATTTTTAAAATGTCTTCATCATTAATAAATGTATTAGGAATTATTTTAGAGTAGCTATCTGAAACCTTTGCTTGGACATCATAACTTCACCTATCTGTACACCTCAGTGATACACTAGTAGAGTTATTTCCCTTCTTAATAAAGGGTACAGGATACATGACATACTTTCCTACCCCTTTTTCTCAATACTGAGGATTTTAAATACTCAGCAGGCTCAAATATATCCAAGGATTATTGCATTATCAGATCACAGATAGTACCCAGGATGCCAACGGCTACGTTAAACTAATTTGCTCAACAGTCAATAATCTAAGGATGATTTTATTCTATGCTTTGTTCAGGTACTTCCTCTGATATTTTCACCACCACCTGCTTTAAAGTGGTCTCTACAATAAAATAATAGAAAACAAATTTTAGCAATGATCACTAAAACAAGAGGGCAGAGAAAGTAATTACTTATTCTAGTACAGTCGTCCCTTGGTATCCATGATGTTTTGGTTCCAGGGCCCCCTCTCCTGCCCCACAAATACCAAAATTGGAGGATTCTCAAGACCCTTATATAAAATGAAGCAGTATTTGCATAAAACCTAAGCATATCGTCCCATATACTTTAAATCATCTCTAGATTACTTATAATACCTAACAGAATGTAAATGCTATGTAAATAATGGTTATAGTGTATCGTTTAGGGAATAACGACCAGAATAAAAAAGTCTGTTTTTTTTTTTGCCGTGAACATTTTCAACACACAGTTGAATCTGCACATGTGGAACACGCGGATACAGGAGGCCAACTGTGTATAGTTTATGCCAATTATCACATTTCCTACCCAGCAGGAAAGCTAACTGGCAACAATCGTTTTATGTAATAATAAAGAAGTTCCAAGTGGATAATTAAAATCCATAGAACAGAATTGTTTTGATTAGATCTCATCTCACACTTTAAAAATCTAATCAGCACTAAATCTGTTAAGTACTTGGATAGGAAATTTCAAAAGGAAAAGATACCTGAGAAGTATCCACTCACTACAGCACCAAAATATATACACTTTACTTCAAGTAAACCTGATATATAACAGTCTAGACTTTACAAAGCAGATAAGTGTTCCCTTACTTTATCAAAGGATTCTTAACGCAGCAAAAGGGTTCAACGTAAGATTTCTTTAAATGTAAGTTGCCTTAATGAATTTCAAATATCATGCAATTTTTAAAAGTTTGGTCTACATAACTTTTTTCTGGCCAAGTAATACACATTCATGTAAAACAAGCACTAAGAAAGAAAACTGACAAGTACAAAAAACGTTCAAATGCAACTGAATACAGAGAAACAAAACTCAGTTTCTTGCTAAAACATGAATCAGTAAACAAGAACATTTACAATCCTTATCATCTTAAAAGAGATGACACTAACGCAAAAAGTAAAATACTACCTGTTATTTATGAAAAGCACACATTCCAAAGACAAAAATGTAACTTTGTTATTAGAAGACAGAGCTGAAGTCAATCCATGTTCTTTCTCTACCTCCCACCGGCTAACTAATAGGGTAAAATTTTCTATAATAAAATCATGGCCAATTAGTTAAAGCTGCCTTTTGTTACTCTACTTACTTCTACTGTGGTCAATAAAGAAGAAATTATGTTTTAGAAAGGCATGTCAGAAACATGGGTCTCTAGAATAGGAAGCTGCCAGAAAAGTTAAGAGGAAGATGGAAAAAGAAGAATAAAGTTATGGTTGAGGGAAGGTGGCAAAGGGGTAAGGAATTGGAGGACAACTGGGAGGAAAAAAACCAAAAACAACTATCAACTACCATTCCCCTCTCTTCTCTAAGTGAAAAAGGTGGTGGCTCTGGAGCATTTCCAGTTACAGTACAAGGCAGCAGAAGGTCCTCCTAGCTGTGGGCTGTCAGCGCTTACATAATGGACAGTGTCACTATCCTGAGGATGAACTGAGATTCCAATTTCTCTTTGCCCAGATCACAAAGTATAAACGCTTCTGTTTAAACTCATTCAACCTCACTATAGAAGACTTTGTACAAAATAGTCATTCTTACCCATTTTTTGGATCATAGAACCAATTGTCAATCTGATAACTGTTAAAAACCTTCTTCCATAAAAGTAAGCATTAATACCTATACAAAATTTTACATAGAATTTCAGGGGATTCACAGATTCATCACAATCCCAGATCGAGAGGAATCTTGAACTCTACAGTAAAAATCTTTTACAATAACTTTATTTCAACATCTTTCTTAGCTAAAAAATAACCTTTCCCGAATTTATAGATTATTAAACGAGATTATGCAATTATCCCTTCCAGAACTGTTATGTTCAGATTATACAATTATTCTTTCCATAGCTGTTATGCCTATGAGCATATCTCATTTTAAATATATTATTATTATTAATTTCATTTTTCAAAGAACAATTTCTCCAATGCAAATTTTTGAGATTTAATGACAGTCCATAAAATAAGATGTTTTTAATGTATTTTAATCATTTTCAATACAATTTTATTTATTAAACTTTAAGGGGAGTATTTAAAGATTACTGTTAAACTGCAACAGAATTTAAATGAACTTTCAAAAAACTACAATAAGTTACTTTGCACATGCATAACACACAGCATGTGTAATCTCAAAATTATACTATTGAAGGACCATGTAGTTTAACAAAGGGAAAAAAAAAGTTTCATTTACTTTGACTACGTTAACTGATCCAGCAAATTTAATTATATTTTCTACCCATTCAAACTTCAAGAGCATATTCAGATATAGAGATACATTTTAAATAAGTACATAATGTATTACTAAAAGTATAAATTACTATATCCTCAATGGTAATGTAATATTCTCAAGAACTTTGCTAAATGAACATTAAAAAAAAGGAAGATGTTAACTCACCCAAGTTGTGAATAATTGCTTGCTGACTTTGCTAGTTTTGTCATTGACCTGGAATATGCCTCTTCTATTGCGGCTCTGTTAAATCAAAGTTTCTTATTATAATATGTCTTGTTTAGTGACCAAAAACATAACTAAGTTGTCAAAATAAAATTAAAACCATAGAAGCAAAAAGATATCTTAAGTTGTATGCAAAAAACAAGTAAATATGCAGTTATGAATTTCTGGCTGATCTTTAAATGCCCTTTGTGCACATAAAGAATTAGCCTCGTATACAGCTAAAAGAATTTATACCACCTAAGAAACTTAAATGAGTTCACTACCCTTTTTTCTTTAGTACCAACAGTCATTTGAATAGAAAGTACAAGAGTGATGCATTTTGTATTCTCTGTCTCTGTAAACTGTGATGCCATTTTTACTTAATATTTCCTTTGTGTACTTAACATGGTTTTACTATTCCTCAACATTCTGATGTCATTATGATGTCATTATGGTGCACATTTAATAGAACATCAGATTGACAATAGTCATTTGCATAAAACTAAATATGAATCATCAGCATGTCGGAGATCTGAATTTCAGGGCTTAATTTATTTCATGACTAGATCTAAAATAAGTATCTCAGCCTAGAAAACTGTGTTTTATATAACCACTATATGTCAAAAGATTCATTGTACTGGGCAAATCTGCTGCAAGAGACCTCTTTTAAGTGTTGAAAAGCAAAGATGTCACCTTGAAAACTAAGGTGTGCCTGACCCAAGCCATGGTGTTTTCAATCACCTCATATGCATGCAAAAGCTAGACGATGAATAAGGAAGACCGAAGAAGAACTAACACCTTTGAATTGTGGTGTTGATGAAGAGTATTGAATATACCATGGACTGCTGAAAGAACAAACAAATCTGTGTTGGAAGAAGTACAACCAGAATGCTCCTTAGAAGCAAGGATGGTGAGACTATGTCTAACATACTTTGGACATGTTATCAGGAGGGATCAGTCCCTGGAGAAAGATATCATGATTGGTAAAGTAGAGGGTTAGCAAAAAAGAGGAAGACCCTCAATGAGATGGACTGACACAGTGGCTGCAACAATGGGCTCAAGCATAACAATGACTGTGAGGATGGTGT
>NW_004443965.1:10817875-10829388 GCF_000243295.1 Trichechus manatus latirostris
CAAATCCATATCTCCACACTACTCTTCCACCAAACTATCCATTCAATATTTTTAAATGCCTCAATCATAACTATACTTGGATATCTTAATCACTTGATACTCAAAGTATCCAAACTAAGCTCATCTCCAAACTCCTTCCTAACCCCATTCCCACAAAAACCAGCTCTCTAAGTAAAAGGAATACTAACCATAACTGTCTCTCACTGGTGACACTGTGACGTTTTTTTCTGCTCCTTTAAACTTTTCTGTACTTTTTTAATATACTATAATACAAGGGTAATACTTTGGTAATTTTAAAAAATACAGGAAGGAATATTAATATTTTAATGGATAAGCTCAAACAGCAAGAAAACGTTGTTGAATTTCCAGTAATACTGAACTAGATAAGTGAGACAAAAGCCTCCCACTGAGAATAACCAGACAAAATAAGGGGGAGAGGGTGCTAATTAAAACGCTTCATAGAGTTAAAAAGGCAGTTTAAAATCAGTAGGCCAAGATCCAGGAGAAGGATATCAAGAAAAGTGAGCCAGGTATATGGGGCAGCTTTTCCCTTGGAGACATCTAAAGGAGGTAGGTGAGAGGTTAAATAAGTGAAGCAGAGCTTTTGATAGCCTCAAGGAGTAAGGCAAACACTTAGAGTTCAGGTCTGCCAAACGTAGGAAGCATGGTAAATCCCATGCCCTTTAAACTGAGACTGCAAAAGGCATCACCCTACGGGAAAGGTTGAACCATTTAAGTAGCAAGCCCTCACAGGGACTACAAAACAGATCTTTTCAAACCTTGCTGTCTAATACTTACGGACATCCTATATACATTCATTAAACAACTACGCACACAAGGAAACAAGACAACGTGAATAAAATCTAGCAGAAACAAGTTAGCAGAGTTCCAAATGTTGAGGTTACCAAGCTTAAACTATGAGTTTATGCATTACGTTCAATGAGATAATAAATCAGATCAAGAATTTCAGTAGAGAACTGGGAATCATTTAAAAGGAGTAGGGGAAAAACAGAGTAAATTTGAAAGTGTAAATTCTAAACATGAAAAAATACAATAATGAAAATTAATATCTCAATGGATGGGTCTAGCAGCAGATTTGCTACACTGAAGTAAGAATTAGTAAACTGGAAAACAGGTGAGAAGAATCTATCCCAGAATGAAGTTCAGAGAGACAAACGAATGGAAAACAAAAGAGACATAAGGACAAAGTAAGAAAGTCAACATATGTGTAAAGAGAGAATGTATGGGGCAGAAGCAATATTTGAAGAGATAATAATAGTTTTCCAAAACTGGCCAAAAAAAATCAAGCCACAAATCCAACAAACCCTAAGAAGATTAAAAAAAAGAAATCTCTATCTAGTCATATCATAGTAAAACTGCTGAAAATCAAAGACAAATAGATAATCTTAAAAGCAGCCAAACCCTCCCCCCACCAACAAAAAATACATTCAAAAGAACAATAATTAGACTGATAGCTAACATGTCAATGGTAGGTAATGGAATGATCTTCAAAGAACTGAAAGAAAATATCTGCCAACTAGAATTCCATACCTAACAAAAATATCCTTCAGAAATGAAAATAAATTCCTAATGAAATAACGGATGTAGAAGATAATCATCAATAGCCACTAACATCACAAAATAAACACAACCAGATATTATATGCCTCCAATGGAAGTACACAATACCACTTAAGAAGCATTCTTGCCAAAACATTGAACTGAATTTGATGAAGCTGCTAGATTTAAATGCCAATTTACAGGGAATACAAGGACAAAGGAAAATGTTAAATAAAACTATGGATATGCAATTAGTAAAATTCAGGATGTGGGACACTCTACAGAACAAATAACCTGGTTTATTCAACAACAAAAACAAAAGGAGAGAAGAGAAAGAGGGATCTATCGATTAAGAGATTTAAAAGAAATAGCAAAATGACATAATATGTGGATCTTGGAGGGATCCTCATCAAAAGAAACCAACTGTGTGTGTGTGTGTGCACGCATGTGTGCATGTGAGGCAGAGACAGGCACACAAAACTGAGAAAAATCTAGCACTAATTGTATATGTGATAACCTTAAGAAAGTATTACTATATTTTTAGACAGGTTAACATAGTGTGTTTGTTTTTTTTAAGCGTTCATCTTCTAGAGATAAATCTAAAACGTTTACAGATAAAACGCAATGTTTCTAAATCTAAGATCTGCTTCATAACAATCCAGTAATACAGAATAAGAGTGACCATGATGTGACAACTTTCCAAGCTGGGTAATAGCTACAAAGAGGTTCATTAGAAACACACATACACAAAGAAAGGTATATAAGTCAGGAGGTGGGTAGTGTTCTAAGGTATTTGCAGTTTCAGGAAGAGGGTAAAAGTATCAATTACTAGAAGTTAATAGGTTAAAAAATATGTTGTAATCTCCAGGGTAACCACTAAAAGAGTAGCTGTAGTTGTTGTATGCCCTTGAGTTGATTTCGACTCATAGTGACCCTATATGACAGAGCAGAACTGTCCCATAGGGTTTCCTAGGCTGAAATCTTTACAGAGCAGATCGCCAGGTCTTTTCTCCCATGGAGTGGCTAGTGGGCTCAAACCAGCAACCTTTTGATTAGCAGCCGAGCACTCAACCACTGCACCACCATGGCTCCTTCAAAGAGTACTAAAGGAGTGTATTACTTATAAACTAATAAAGGGGAAAAAAACGGAATTAAAAAAAATAAGCCAAAAGAAGGAGAATAAGAGGACAAAAAGGTAGGACAAATAGAAAGCAAATAGTAAAACAGTACAGGGGTCGGAAAACTACAGCCCCATGGGCCAAATATGGCCCAACACTTGTTTTTGTAAAAAAAAAAAAAAAGAAGTTTTATTGGAGCACAATCATGCTCATTCATTTACATGCTGGCTATGGCTGTTTTTATGGTTAAATTGCAAACTGAAGTAGTTGCAACAGAGACCAGGTGGCCCACATATCCTAAAATATTTACTTTCTGACCCTCTAGAAGAAAAAGTTCCCAGCCCCTGAGATAGAAGGCTTGAACCTAAATATATCAGAGCAATTATACTGAATGTAAATAGACTAAGTACTCCAATTAAAGGACAAAGATTATTAAAATGGTTTTTTAAAAACTAAATGCATCTGTTATGAATTGAATTGTGTCCTCCAAAAACATGTGCTATAATTACTTATGCCTAATATTTGTGGATGTAATTCCATTTGGGACTAGGGTTTTCCTTATCATCTTAATAAGGGCATTATCAGTGTAGGGTGTGTCTTAAGGCAATCACCTCTGAGATATAAAGAAGGCTCATTAGGCAGAGAATGGGGGGCAGAAATGGGGGAAAACAGATGCCACACCACATGAGGATCACCAAGGAGCCAAGGAACTGAAGCTGAAAAGACAAGGACCTTCTCCCAGAGCTAACACAGAAAAAGGCTTCCCCTAGAGCCAGCGCCCTGATTTCAGACTCCCAACCTCCTAACTCTGAGAAAATAAATTTCTGTTTGTTAAAGCTACCCACTTGTGGTATTTCTGTTATAGCAGCACTAGATAACTAAAACAACATCTAAACCATAAGGATACAGGTAAGAACAGAAAAAATTATACACCATGCAAACACTAACCAAAAGCAAACTCTTAAAGCTGTAACAACAAAGTAGACTTCAAAGCAAAAAAACACTGCTAGATATATAAAAGGATACTTCATAATGACAAAAGGTCCCATTTACCTAGAAGAAATAATAGTTCTATATTTGTATTCACATACTAACATGGCCTCAAATATAAAAAGCAAAAACTGACCGAACTACATGGATAAATAAACAAAAATTACAATCAAAATAGAAGGCTTTTCCTGTGAGCAGCCATCTAAGATACTCCACTGGTCTCACCCCTTCAGGAGCAAGGGAGAATGAAGGCAACAGGATACAAGGAAAAGATCAGTCCAAAGGACTAATGGACCACAGCTACCAAGGCTTCCACCAGACTGAGTCCAGTACAGCTTGATGGTGGCCACCAACCCCACCGGCTGCTCTGACCAGGATCACAACAGAGGGTTCTGGACAGAGCTGGAGAAGGATGTAGAACAAAATTCTAACACAAAAAAGACCAGATTTACTAGCCTGACAGAGACTGGAGAAACCCCGAGAGTATGGCCCCCGGACACCCTTTTAGCTCAGTGGTGAAGTCACTCCCGAGGCTCACCATTCAGCCAAAGATTAGACAGCCCCATAAAACAAAACAAAACTAATGAGGCACAGCAGTCCAGGGACAAGGACTAGAAGGCAGAAGGGGACAGGAAAGCTGGTGACAGGGAACCCAAGGTTCAGAAAGGACAGTGTTGACATGTCGTAGGGTTGTTAACCATTGTCATAAAGCAATATGCGTACTAACTGTTTAATGAGAAACTATTTGTTCTGTAAACCTTCAGGGAAAAAAAGAAGGCTTTTAACACAACTCTCTCAGTAACTGATACATTGAGTAGGATAAAAAACCAAAAACCAGTAAGAATATATTAGAGCTGAACAACAGAATTAGCAAACTTGCTCCAGTGAATATAGAACTCTATAGCAACAAATGTAAAATGCATTCTTTTCAGGTACATGCAGAATTAGTGACCAAAACTGACGCTATCTTGGGCCATAAACCAAGTGTCAATGAATTTCAAAACACTGAAATCAGATATATTCTCTCTCACTATAATGCACCTAAGCTTGAAATCAATAGCAAAAAATATACCTTTAAAAATCCACACATATTCTTAAATTAAGAAATACACTCTAAATAACCTAGGGGGCAAAGAAGAAAGCACAATGAAATTTAAAATATATTTAAACTAAATATAATGAAATCCTACTTCTCAAAACTGGTAGAATATAGCTAAAGCAATGCTTGAGGGAAATTTAAAGACTTAAATGAATATATTAGAAAAAAAGAAAGGTTGAAAATCATTAAGTTAAGCATTTATTTCAAAAAGTTAGAAAAAGAACAGCAAATGAAACACAAAGTCAATGAAACAGAAAACATATTCAAAGTAAGGACCAAAAAAGCCAACAGATGGTTCTTGTAAACTATTAAAAACAATAAATGCTAAATGAAACTGATCATGAAAAAGGGAAGGCACAAATAACCAATATGAGGAATGAAAAGTGGGATATCACTACAGATCACATAGACATTAAAAAAGATCACAAAAGGACATTAAGAATAACTTTTTGCCAATAAATTTAAAAGTTTAGGAGAAATGGAAAATTCCTAGAAAACTGTAACTTAACAAACTCACAATATATCCTAGAGAAACAAGAGCCATCACACGAATAGATATATGCACACTCATGTGCATTGCAGCACTGTTCACAGTAGCAAAAAGATGGAAACAACCTAGATGTCCATCAACGGACGAATGGATAAACAAATTATGGTATATTCACACAATGGAATACTACCCAACGATAAAGAACAATGATGAAGCCGTGAAACATCGTATAGAGGAAGCTGGAGAACATTATGCTGAGTGAATTTAGTCAGTCACAGAAGGACAAATATTGTATAAGACCACTATTATAAGAACTCAAGAAAAGGTTTAAACACAGAAGAAAACATTCTTGATGGTTACGAGGGTGGGGAGGGAGGGTGAGGGTTATTTAGTAACTAGATAACAGACAACAATTATCTTAGGTGAAGGGAGGGACAGCACACACTATAGTGGAAGTCAGCACAACTGGACTAAACCAAAGCTAAGAGGTTTCCTGAGTGCAAACACTTTGAGGGATAGAGTGGCAGGGGTCTGGGGACCATGCTTTCGGGGTACATCTGGGTCAACTGGCATAACAAAGTTATGAAGAAAACATTCTGCATCCTACTTTGGTGAGTGGCGTCTGGGGTCTTAAAAGCTTGCAAGTGTCGATCTAAGATGCATCAATTGGTCCTAACCACCTGGAGTAAAGGAGAATGAAGAACACCAAAGACACAACAAAAGTATCAGCCCAGAGACAGAAAGGTCCACATAAACCAGAGACTCCATCAGCCTGAGACTTGAAGAACTACATGGTGCCTGGCTACCACCAATGACCGCCTTGACAGGGAACACAACAGAGAGTCCCTGATGGAGCAGGAGAAAAGTACAGTACAGAACTCAAAATCTAGTAAAAAGACCAGACTTAATGGTCTGACTGAGACTGGAGGAACCCCAGCAAGCACGGCCCCCGGACTCTCTGTCAACCCAGAACTAAAACAATTTTCAAGGCCAACTCTTCAGACAAACATTGGACTGGACTGTGGGACATAAAGTGATACTCATGAGGAGTGTGCTTCTTAGCTCAAGTAAATCCATGAGACTAAACAGGTAGCTTCTGTCCAGAGGTGAGATGAGAAGACAGAGAGGGTTAGGACTGACTGAATGGGCATGGGAAATCAGATATGGAAAGGAGGAACGCGCTGTCACGGAACAGGGAGAGCAATTAGGGTTACATACAATGTACATATAAATTTTTGTATAAGAGACTAACTTGAAATGTAAACTTTCACTTAAAAAATAAATAAAGTTTTGCTTTGGGGGAAAAAAAAAACTCACAGAAGAACTAGAAAATCTGAATAGCCCTATAACTATAAAAGAAATTGAATATGTAATTTTAATTTACACAATTTAATATTAAAGAGCATAGTAAATGAACTTTTACTTAAACACAGAAATACATATGATTCACACAAACAGTGCTCAGTAACAGAAATCAGTCAAAAGAATACCTACTGTTTGAGTAAATTACTATATACATAATACAAAGTTCAAAAAACAGGTACAACTTCTTTTGACAGATGAATGGATAAACAAATTGTGCGGTAATCATAAATGGAATACTACTCAGCAGTAAAAAGGAATGAATTATTGATACACGCAACATAACGGATGAATATCAAAATAATTACGCTGAATAAAAGCAGCATGACAACAAAGAGTAAATAAAATTCTAGAAAATGTAAACTAAATATCAGAAGAAAATCAGTGGCTGCTTAGGCATGGGGGAATGGCAAGGGGAGGGAGGAAGGGATTGCAAAGGAGATGATGGATAAGTTCATTATCTTGATTATGGTGGTTTCATGATTGTATACATATGTAAAAATGTATCAAACTGTACACTTTAAATAGTGCAGTTTATTGTATGTCAATTATACCTTAATAAAGCTGTTGAAAGAAAGAAAAGGAGGAAAGGAGGTGAGGAGGGAGAAAAGGAAAAAAAAGTCTGAATGACTGACTTAGAAGTTATGTAACATTTCTGGGTCCCAAATTTTCTCATCTTTAAAATGGGACTTAGCGTTTCAAGAGTTAAATGAGATAATTAATGTATGCAAAGTCCTTAGTGTATTGTATATGTTTGTCTATCTTTTCATCCTTTCTTTCTCATTCACTCCTTTAAGAAATAAGAGTATCTAACTGTGCCAGGCTCTATACTAGGCACTGGGATACAACAGAGTATTGTCTAATAGGGGAACACAGAAGCAAACAACAAAAATGAATAATTACAAAATTTTATAAATATTACAAAGAGATATATGACTTTGAGAGAGATTGTAATAGGTGTCTGTGACCTAGTCAGAGACATTAAGAAAGACATGACTGAAGAAGTGACCACAGACCTAAGCTCTAACAAATAAGTAGGCATCAACAAGGTGAAGAAGGAAATAAGCATGTAGAAATCCTGGACTGGAGGAAATCTTGCAATGAAAGGGCCAATGTCTCTGAAGTAGAAAGAATAAGCAAAAGCCTAGTATAAACTAGGTTTGAAAGGTGCTTTGGAAGCAGATCATGCAGGGCTATCTTAAGAGCAATCGGAAGCCCTTGAAATGTTTTAAACAGGAGAGGTGACAAACTGATCTAGAGTTCAAAGAAGGTACTCCAACTATAGTGCCAAGATTAAATTGAAGGAGAACAAGAATGACTGTAGATATATCAGTTAGGAGCCACTGCTGCAGTTTAGACAAAAATAATGATAGCTTGGATCGGAGATTTATTCAATCAAAAAAATCACACTACAGAGTACCTACTAAGTGCCAAACACTATCCCAAATGCACAAGATACAGCAATAAGAAAAACAAAAAAGACAAAAATCCTTGCCTGGAGTCTGTATTATAGTGGGAAGAGATCGGCAAATAAGTAAAAAATAACTTACGTCAGACGGTTTTAAGTGCTATGAAGAAAAATAAAGTAGGGAAGAGGGAGTGCGACTCCACTGGAGAGATGAAAGCCAAAAGAGGATTGGTCTTATATGAAATAGTTTGTTACCTAATAATTCCTACCAGTCTGTAAAGTCCATCGAGGCAGAAGTTATACCCTTACCACTACATCCTTAGGATCCAGACAAGTGTCCGGCACATGGCAGACATGTAATATATATTGTCGGAAGAATAAATGAATGAGCAGAATATTGTATGTAAAGGCAAAGTACTCCTATATTAACAAGGTAAATATTTAAAATGTGTTCTTATGAAAATTACCAAGCTGACCTAGCCACAGAATAGCTTTAAGAAGAAATGTGGTAGCTGAGTTGTTTGATTTTGAATCATAAATCAAATTATGCTTGATTTTTAATAGTTTTTAAATTGACTATTATAGTCTAAGAGTTTTAAAGACAGTCATATTTTATAAAGTTGCAGGATTTAAAAAATAAATAGTTAGGAGTAAGAAGCTACAAGTTCAGAAAACTTGGTCTTTTCACAACATTGTGTTACCTTACTAGAACATCTAATGAAAAATATGCAGATAATATTTTCAAGCAGTGATTTGCAAATCACGGGTTTAGCCACTCAGTGAGCATATCCCTTAGATGTGTAACCACTGTCTAAAAATATAATTACAGTATATTTTAAGAATTATGCTTGATTACTTTAATCCAAATTCAACTAAAATTTTTCTAAATTAAATTCTAAAATTTAAATTGATAATAAATATATTAAGCTATTTTTATAAAAAAATAAACAAACACATACCTTTCTCTTACAAAATCTGCTAGTTCTTTTGTTGATATCTGTCCATGTTTCATATTATGATAGAGGACATCAAAGCCACTATTTTTTTCCCCCTAAAATTTAAAAAGATTTTTAGTTTAACAAAAAACAAAGATCAAAATGACCTGAGAATACAATAAGTGTCCATTAACTAATATGCAATTCTAATGCTCAGGTGAGCTGTCTTTCCTTAACTTAACCAATAATGTTGCTGTTTATTGCATGAATTTAAACTTTACCAAAGCATTACTGTATGTTTTAATAAAGTTTACAATTTACTATATATACCTATACACACATTCACACACACGTGCATACATACTGTATATTCACCCATAAGGGTATATAATTCATGAAATTAAATCTGAAATTTTAGGGAATGACGTATAATGCAATTTAGAAAAGATAAGCATGGACTTTTTTAATATATTACCAAATTCCATTTCAATTCCTTGAACAAGCATTAAGAGATTCCTAATTAATTAACTCAGACTCGGTGCTTTAAAAAAAATAAATCTTGACTTCTGAGTCAGGACAACATAGGACTAATCAATGATACAAGCACTGAATACCACAAAAAAACTTTGTAATCACTAACCTAAGTCTTTCACTAAATTTAAAAATTTGAGAGAAATGGGACAAAATTTTAACACAAAGAAAAGTAACATCCTATTGGCTAACAGAATTTTAGCCTGACTAACAGAAAAGTAATAGAATCAGACCGCTACACAATCTTGGAAAAAAAACTTCACTGCCACTTAATCCAATAAATCCTACATGAGCAAATCATAACAAAGAAAACATTAGAAACATCCATTTTATAGGTGAAATAAAAGACAGTGAACTAAGTTAGCTTAATAACTTTCTTTACTCAAAATCACCATCAGCTGTTATTTTTATTTTTCTTCAGTGAAAATAAAATAACAAAGAATTGAATATATGTGCTGGAAATAAAAGAAATACTGGAAGCAAGTGTTATGCAATCTGAAACCTAATTCTTGCACAGCTCAGAGAAAACAGGAAACATATTATAGGAACTTCCAGTTATGCTGAAGTGATCCTTAGTAAGCTTGTCAGATAAATAGAGCAAGTAATTAGTTTGCCATACATACAGCAAACTACAATGTCACATCTGTACTGAGATGATATAAGAAATATCCTTAGCATTTTAAGCATCCATTTTCATTTATCCAGAAGACTATAAAACCAGTCTCTTATGAATTCAAACATTTTCATTTGGCTTCTACAATATTTCATGTTTAAGACGAAGAAAAAAATTATTTAACTTTAGTTTTTTACTTGTCCTGGGTTTTTCAAGCAAATTTGTTCCAACCAAAATTAAGAATATTCTTTGAGATCACCATTACCACTAAACAGTTAACATGCTCGACTGCTAACCAAAAGGCTGGAGGTTCAAGTTCACCCAGAGGTGCCTCAGAATAAAGGCCTGGCAATATACTTCCAAAAAATTAGCCATTGAAAATCCTAAGGAGCACATGGGTCACCATGAGTCAGAATCGAATAAACGGCAACTGGTGGGTTGTTTTTTTAAATAGCGAACAAAAATAACACCAAGCGTATCAGTAAATAAAATTATAGACAAAAAAAATGAAGGGTCTAAATACTCCAAGTGATTCCATTACTTCAACACAGCACAGAAACTACACATATCTGAGTGGAATGTCCACCAAGCCCCCATAAGATAATTATGAACCCTGAAATAAGCAAACAAAAACAAAACAAATCTGAAATCTAAACTATAAAATCCAAAATCAGAAGCTCTCAAGCTCCAATGTTCTCACCTGACATCTACTGGTTCTCATTTTCAAACAATTCTAACAAGTCAGGTTACCTGGGTTCCCGCGATGCATTATGCATATTTAAAAGGAAAATTAGAAAAGAGTTAGGAGTGAAACACTATTACAAACAGTCACGCAGACTACATATTAGAAGAAATAATATTTACCAGGCTTACAGGAGCCTTGGTAGCATAGTGGTTAAGAGCTCGGCCACTAACCAAAAGGTTGGCAGTTCAAATCCACCAGCCATTCCTTGGAAACCCTATGGGGTAGTTTTATAGGGTCACTATGAGTCAGAATCAACTCAATGGCAACGGGTTTTGGTTTACAAGAGAAAGAACAGAAACCTTTTTATTTTTTAAATAAGACAAGAACTTCGGGGTCATCTAGTGACTGAGGCAACAAGGTCCTGACAGTTTCACTGCTATAGTACTGTAAACACTAAGCAATCAAAAAAGGTTAAATTATATTCAGAAACCTGTGTTCTAATTAAGAAGTCACTGAAGAAGAAAACTATTTGACAATTCAGATATTCAAAGAGTATATTACTTAGAAATTCCCAATATACGAGGTTCATTTATTTGTTTACTATATAACACAGTAATATTAATATACTAACAGTAACATACCTTAGGAAACTCTATCCCTAAGGTCTTCTATCCTTAAGGTCTTCACTTAGAAAGAAAAGGAAACCTCTTCCTAGTAGGGATG
>NW_004443965.1:10830210-10834922 GCF_000243295.1 Trichechus manatus latirostris
AAGTCTACCTTTCAGCCAAAGATTAGACAGGACTATAAAACAAGTACTAACACACGTGAGAAACGTGCTTCTTAGTTCAATCAAGTATATGAGATCAAATAGGCAACATATGCCCAGAAGCAAAGACGAGAAGAACAAGAAGGGACAGGAAACCCGGAGGAACGGACACAGGGAACCCGGGGTATAAAGGCAAACGGGACTAGTGCTGACACATTGTGGGGATTGCAAGCAATGTCACAAAACGATTTCTGTATAAATTTTAAATGAGAAACTAATTTGTGCTTTAAATTTTCACCTAAACCACAATTTAACAAACAAAAAGGTAAAAAAAAAAAAAAAAGTCAAAGTATACAGAATCTCAGTCTTCCTAATAGAAATGTACAGTACAAATTGAGCTCTTTCTTTCAAAGACAGACTCCCTGACGCTTGTTTCAAAATGGGACCTAGAGTCACCAGCGGAAGAAAAGTTCAGGAAAAGAATGCCTCCAATGACCTGGTCTATACTTTCTCTACTACTAGAAGAAGAAAAAAGAAGTAATTCATATCATTAAATATTCTTCACACTTAGAATCTTTAAGAGCTGAAAGTGACATCTTAAAGCATATACCTCAGGAACTCTAACTCAGACTAATGATTTTCACTCAATAGCAAGCATTACTGAACACTTAATACGCCCCAGGTACTGTGTACTTTAATAAGGAAGTCTATGTAACCTGGGAGGTAGAGAGTAAGCACAGATATAAGCACAAACATAAGACAACATGATGAGCGGTCTCTATCCTATTCACAATATGCTAAACTTAAAGCTATTACTTCACATTTCTGCTGTAGATTCCTTGTTACTCAGCTACTTAAATCTTCAACGTGGGCTGATACTGAGCTAGTATGTACCAGTACGGCCATACTAGTTATGAAAATATTGAAGTATTTTCATGCCAATCATTAACCATAGCGGCAACCTCACTCCTGCTCCGCATCTGCTCCCACCATACTCCTGAGCCCCAAAGAAGAAATTCATGCGAGATACCTCAGTACTCATAGGTGAACCTGCCTCAGCTCCCATACCCTAGCCCGCATTCCTACATGTCCTTTTCAGCCAGAGCAGCCTGGATTCTGCCAGAGGAGACTGAACAGGTAAAAGCCCAGTGTCCAGCTGTGAGGATATGACTACCAGCTAGGGCTTTCCCAGGATCACCCTTGTGAGTGGTCGTGGAACATGTAACTACAATAGTTGTTAATCTCTCCCACAATCAAAAATGCCTCTCAATAAAAACATCCAACAATAGTGAATTATTGAAAACACGGCAAATATAGACACACAAAAATATATCCAATAAAATACATTTTAAAATGTTAGAAAAAGTTTAACGATTTCAAAACAGATTTGTATGGTTAAAGATACAGTATCTTTTTTCAATAACTGCCCATCAATATTTTTGTGCTCAAATCGAAATATGTAGACGTAAAATGAACATACTCTTAAGAAGCAAATTAGCACTTGCAATAAGCACATTAGTGTTTTTAGCTCCATACAGAATCCACTGCTTACTTTACCACCACTTGTCCATCAGTTTGTCGTACTATGGAGGCTTGTGTGTTGCTGTGATGCTGGAAGCTATGCATCGGTATTTCAAATACTAGCAGGGTCACCCTTGGTGTACAGGTTTCAGTGGAGCTTCCAGACTAAGACTAGGAAGAAGGATCTGGCGATGTACTTCTAAAAACACTGGCCACTGAAAACCCTATAAGTAGAAGCAGAACATCATCGGATACAGTGCAGGAAGCTGAGCCCCTCAGGTTAGAAGGCACTTAAAAGACAACTAAGGAAGAGCTGCCTCCTCAAAGTAGAGTAGATCTTAATAACATGGATAGATTAAAGTTTTTGAGACCTTCATTTGGTGATGTGACATGACTCAAAATGAGAAGAAACGGCTGCAAACATCCATTAAAAACCGGAACGTGGAACGTATGAAGTATGAATCTAGGAAAATTGAAAGTCATCAAAAATGAAATGGAATGCATAAAGATCAATATCTGCATTAGTGAGCTGAAATGGACTGGTATTGGCCATTTTGAATCAGACAATCCTATGGTCTACTATGCCAGGAATGAAAAATTGAAGAGGAATGGCATCATATTCATCATCAAAAAGAACATTTCAAAATCTACCCTGAACTACAACGCTGTCAGTGATAATATCCACATGCCTACAAGGAAGACCAGTGAATAAGACTATAATTCAAATTTATACACCAACGACTAATGCCAAAGTTGAAGAAAATGAAGAAACACGCAATCAAGATGCACTGACAATTACTGATGATTGGAATGCAAAAGTTGGAAACAAAGAATAAGGATCAGTAGTTGGAAAATATGGCCTTGGTGACAGAAACAACGCCAGAAATCACATGATAGAATTTTGCAAGACCAATGACTTCTTCATTGCAAATACCTTTTTTCAACAACATAAATGGCAACTATACACATGGACCTCGCCAGATGGAATACACAGGAATCAAATCGACTACATCTGTGGAAAGAGACAATGGAAAAGCTCAGTATCATCAGTCAGAACAAGGCCAGAGGCCGACTGGGGAACAGACCATCAATTGCTCATATGCAAGTTCAAGTTAAAGGTGGAGAAAATTAAAACAAGTCCACGAAAGCCAAAGTACAACCCTGAGTATATCTAACCTGAATTTAGAGACCATCTCAAGAACAGATCTGACGCATTGAGCACTAATTACCGAAGACCAGACAAGGTGTGGGATGACATGAAGGACATCATACATAAAGAAAGCAAAAGGTCATTAAAAACACAGTAAAGAAAGAAAACAACAAAATGGATGTCAGAGAGATTCTGAAAGTTGTGATTGAACATAGAGTAGGTAAAGTGAAAGGAAGAAACGATGAAGTAAAAGAACTGAACAGAAGATTTCAAAGGGCAGCTCAAGAAGACTGAAGTATTATAATGAAATGAGCAAAGACCAAGAGTTAGAAAATCAAAAGGGAAGAACACGCTTGGCATTTCTCAGGCTGAAAGAACTGAAGAGAAAATTCAATCCTCGAGTTGCGATATTGAAGAATTCTACCGAGAAAATATTAAACAATGCAGGAAGCATCAAAAAAAGATAGAAGGAATACACAGTCACTGTACCAAAAAGAACTGGTTGACGTTCAACCATTTCAGGAGGTAGCAAATGATCAAGAACCAATGGTACTGAAGGAAGAAGTCCAAGCTGCACTGAAGGCATTAGTGAAAAACAAGGCTCCAGGAATGGACAGAATACCAATTAAGATATTTCCACAAAACGGTGCAGTGCTGGAAGCACTCACTTATCTATGCCAAGAAATGTGGAAGACAGCTACCCGGCCAACCGACTAGAAGAGATCCATATTTATGCCTATTCCAAAGAACGGTGATCCAATAAAATGCAGAAATTACTGAAGAATATCATTAATATCACACACAAGTAAAATTTTGCTGAAAATCATTCAAAATCAAAAGCAGCTGCAGCAGTACATGGACAGGAAACTACCAGAAATTCAAGCCAGATTCAGAACAGGATGTGGAACAAGAGATATCACTGCTGATGTCAGATGGATCCTGACTGAAAACAGAATACCAGAAAGATGTTTACCTGTGTTTTACTGACTATGCCAAGGCATCAACTGTGTGGATCATAACAAGTTATGGATAACACTACGAAGTATGGGAACTCCAGAACACTTAATTGTGCTCATGTGGAACCTGTACACAGATCAAGAGGCAGTCATTCCAACAGAACAAGGGGATACTGCATGATTTAAAATCAGGAAAGGTGTGTGTCAGGGTTGTATCCTTTCACCATACTTATTCGATCCATATGCTGAGTCAACAATCCAAGAAGCTGGATTACATGAAGAACAGGGCATCAGGATTGGAGAAAGACTCATTAACAACCTGAAATAAGCAGATGAGTCAACCTTGCTTGTTGAATGCTAAGAGGACTCAAAGCACTTACTGATGAAGATCAAAGATTACAGCCTTCAATTACACCTCAACACAAAGAAAACAAAAATCCTCACAACTAGGCCAATAAGCAACATCATTATAAACAGAGAAAATGTTGACGTTGTCAAGGATTTCATTTTACTTGGATCCATAATCAATGCCCACAGAAACAGCAGTCAAGAAATCAAACAACATATTGCACTGGGCAAATAAATCTGCTGCAAAAAACCTCTCGAAAGTGTTAAAAAGCAAAGATGTCAATTTGAGACTAAGGTGTGCCTGACCCAAGCCATAGTATTTTCAAATGCCTCATATGCATACAAAAGCTGGCCAATGAATAAGGAAGACTGAAGAAAAACTGATGCCTCTGAATTATGGTGATGGCAAAAAATATTGAATACACCATGGACTGCCAGAAGAATGAACAAATCTGTCTTGTAATAAGTACAACCAGAATGCTCCCTGGAAACAAGGATGGCAAGACCTTGTCTCCAGTACTTAGGAAATGTTATCAGGAGGGACTAGTCCCTGGAGAAGGACGTCATGTTTGGTAAAGTCGAAGGTCAGTGAAAAAGAGGAAGCCCGTTAATGAGATGGACTGACACAGTGGCTGCAACAATAGGTTCAAACACAGCAATGATTGTATGGCGTAGGATTGGGCAGTGTTCCGTTCTGTTGTACACAGAGTCTTTAGGAGTCAGAACCAACTCGACAGCAT
>NW_004443965.1:10835874-10841896 GCF_000243295.1 Trichechus manatus latirostris
TTTTTTTTTTTTACTGAAAGTACCCCATGTAGATTTTATAACTTTTATAGTAGCCTTGGTTACGCAAAGGTTAAACACTAAACTGCTAACTGAAAGGTTGGCAGTTTGAACCCACCCTGCAGCTCCTCAGGAGAAAAACCTGGTGATCTGCTCCCGTAAAGTACAGCCTAGAAAACTTATAGGGTAGATCTACTCTGTCCTATAGGGCTGCCATGAGTCGAAAATTGATTCGAAGGTACCCAACAACAACAAGATCTTCTAGTAGATATTTTCTACTTCAAAGAAAAGTAAAATAACAAGAAATATTTCTTACTGTGTATCTATTTTATCATCTTAGACCCTGAGAGGGTACGTTCCTGTTATTTTCAATACAAGTATTAATAAATTTTTTTCTTAACATTCTGTTAGCTTTTCCTTGGCTATTTACAAAACATGAATGTATAAGGAACTCGACAATAGACCTTTATTATCAAACAGAATTACAACTAAAAAATGTCTTCTGCTCTTCAATATTTTATTAAAACTGTAAATGTTCAAGCCTGTGATCAGCAATTTCACTTTTAGAAATCTATACCACAAGAACACACAAACAAAGATAAATGTGGAAGAATACTCACTGCAGTACTGTTTACAATAGTGGAAAAACATCTATTAACATTATTGGTTAAACAGATGACAGTATATCCTACAATGAAATCCAAGTAGTGTTTTTAAAAAGACTGCAATAGAACAGAATTTCAAATTATCTTGGACTCCAGACTTTCTGGAACCACTGAGGCAGAATGAAGCTCCGAAACTACTGCCCTGAGATAATCTTTAAACCTTAAACCAAAAATATCCCCTGAAGTCTTCTTTAAACCAAACAACAGTTTAGCTTAATTAGTAAAGAATGTCTGCCTTGAGCATCACACTCTCTTAAGTACTACATATTTTTACAAAAATAACACGTGTTATACATTTTTTTTGCCAACTGCCCCCTCCCCCAGCAAGGTATTTTCACAAGCACACTATGCAAATTTTCTTACAGCAACATGTAAAAATACTAGCACAGCACACTTACAAAAATATCTCGCAGAGGGGAGGGCGCAGCTGGCAAAAAAAAAAAAACCATATAATACACACGTTATTTGAGCAAAAATACGGTATTTATACAGGGCCAAACTGACAACAGCAATTCAAAAGATTAGGTAGGAACCTTAAGAAGTGAGTTTATGTTAATGGTGGAGGTACAAGTCAGAAAAGGAGAGTGAGAATGGTTGTACAACTTGAAGAATATAATCAGTGTCACTGAATTATGCATGGAGAAACTGTTGAACTGGTGAATGTTCTGCTGTGCATATTCTCAACAACAAAAAATAATTTTTTTGAAAGTACTTTAAAAAATACAAGGACTGAAGTTTAAAAAGATTGCAGTAGATTTATATAGATTTATAAGTGCTAATAAATATTTAAAAAACTTCCTAGATATACTGCCAGTGGACTAAAGCAAAAGGCAAACTTGAAGAATGTAATCAACGTCACCAAACTGTACTTGTAGAAACTGCTGCAATGGCATGTTTTGTTATGTATATTTTCACCATGATAGAATAAAAACTTTAAAAAAAAACAGAAGGTGCAATTATTCATAGTAGCCAAAAAATAACCATAATGTTAAAAAAAAATCTAAAGGGCCATCAACTGATGAATAAATAGACAAAATGAGGCACATCTATATAATAGAACACTTTTCAGCAATAAAAAAGAACTACTGACACATGCCAAAACCCGGATGAACCTCATAAACATTCTGTTAAGTAACAGAAGACACAAGAGACCCCATATTGCATGATTCCATCTATACGAAATGTCCAGAACAGGCAAATCTACAGAGAAAGACAATGAACAAGAACAACAGAAGAAGAACTGACACATTTGAATTTTGGTGTTGGTGAAGAAAACTGAATATACCACGGACTGCTAAAAGAACAAACTAATGTCTTGGAGGAAGTACAGCCACAATGCTCCTTAGAAGCACGGATAGCAAGCCTTAGTCTTGCTTACTTCAGATACCTCATCAGGAAAGACCAATAGCTAGAAAATGACATCATATTTGGTAAAATAATTTTGTGCCGTTAAGTCGATTCCGACTCATAGCGACCCTATATGACAGAGTCCTAGAACTACCCCACAGGGTTCACTAGGCTGTAATCTTTACAGGAGCAGATTGCCAGGTCTCTTCTCCTGAAGAGCCACTGGTAAGTTAGATCCCCCCAACCTACAGGTTAGCAGCCAAGTGCTTAACCACTGCAACACCAGGGTTCCTTTTGGTAGAGGGTCAGTGCAAACAAGGGAAACTCTCCACAAGATGGATTGATGCAGTGGCTGCAACAATGAGCTCAAACATTACAAAGATTGTGAGGACAGCATAGGTCTGGGCAATGTTTTCTTCTATTATACATAAGGTTACCACGAGTCTGAACCAACTCGACAGCAACTAACAATATAGAGAAAAAAAGATTAGTGTTGCCTAAAACTAGGGATAGGAAAAAGATTAACTGTAAATGGGCATGAGGAATCTTACTGGGAGGGGATAAAAATGCCCTAAAACTGATTTATGATAATGGCCGCACCACGGGGTATAATTACTAAAAATCAATTAACTGCATGCTTAAAATACTTCTGTAACAGCTTCATTGATATAATTCACATACCAAACAATTCATCCATTTAAAGTGTATACTCCAACAATTTATAGTATATTTACAGAGGTGTGGAACCATTACCACTATCAATTTTAGAACTTTTTTGTCACCCCCTTCCCCCCCCAAAAAAATGAACACCCAAATAGCTATATTTTAAGAGTAGATATTAACTAACTCATCAGTGAAAAGCTTATTTTTAGCTGGGTTAGTCATTGGTTTAATTATTTAACAATTAAGCAATATTTTTTTTTTTTTAAGGTATTGTCTCTCCTAGGTTCCTGTGCTAAGTATTTGACACATTTCTACTGCCTGGGTGTAGCTGAAAAGTTCGGCTTACACTTTTTAATCAATAAATTCTTTCAGAGAAATTTTCATTATCAATTGACAAGAACAGTTATTATATTATCGCTGGTATTAACAAAACAACAAGGAGGACAATTATAATGAAGAGTTGCACTTAGATAGGATCTTTACCTGTTAATCTCAAAACACTTTACAAACAGCACCCTCATGGGGTGTCCACTGAATAGGACCTGGGGCAAGTAAAATCTCATTATAACCCAATACAAACACATTTAAATCTTTGTGATAACTCCTAAGATGAAGCAGGAAAAAATTTTTATCATCCATTGCAAATATAAGTCCAGAATCACAAGGCCCTCTAAAAGAACACAAATATCCTATTATTTACTGTTTCCTCTTGCTGCTCTAATTTAAGTGAGATGACTGCTGTTAATAGCTAGATGCATACCAGCACAGATTCCTTTTGGTGGACATACAGAAACATGTCCATTTTTAATATGAAAATTAAGACCATATTATACATATCGTTTTGCAGCTAAATTGTCAATTAAACTGAAATTTAGACGAATTTAAATTAAAAGGGCACCAAGTCACTGAAAATGTTGTTTTTTTCTAGTCTAATACACAGACTATAGTACAAGTGAGTCATCCTTGAAATTTCAAATATTAGAGTTTAAATAAGTCATTAAACTTATTTTAAAAACCAAAATCTCTGGCTAATTTTCTAACATAACTTTATATTTACAAAATAAGTATAAAATGCAATTGAACATATTTCCACTTGAAAAAAATGCCCATCTCTATTAACAATGTTATGAAATTCCTACTCTAATGAAAATGGAACTGTTAACAGACTTATGTTTTAAAAGCTATGAAAATTAACAGTGGGAAAGCACAAAGAAAAAAAAAAACCCACAGATTTTAGTCAATGGTTTGAAACTTCTCCTTCAATGAACCTTTTAAGAACAGTAAGTGAAACACTAAAAATAAAAACCTGGGTATTCTTCACTTTGGACGAGTCCGAAAGTTGAAAAATAAAATAATCAGAAGATAGAATGTATTTTGTATAATCAAATTATGGATAAAAACATTGATTTTAGCTAGTTTTGCTCCCTCCCTCCCTCCCTTCTTGTGTCTCTCTTTCTCTCTCTCTCAAAGAGAAATGTCAGGAGGTGCTGTCATGCAAACAGTAATAACATGCCTAACGTTCTCAACTCCAAAAACTAACGAACTAAATAAATAAATACCTTCACTTCCCACCCTTTCTACATTTTCCTTTTATTCTAGCTCTTACTGACACTTATTAGATAACCTGGACAATCACTACAAAATGCAACATTAGTATGTGTTTGATATAGTCTCACTTCATACTGTCTTCTCTAACACTATAAAACATTTATCTAATTCAGAACATATTTCTTTTCTTTGAATAATAGCCCCTCTAGTGAGGAAACTGATGGAGACACTTTGCCTGGAAATTCAACAAACATACAATGACAGTCCTCTAGTGCCATTCTGTTTCGGGAACTGCCAGGAAGAAAAGAATAAGATATATGCAAGCAGTTTTTCCATAGGTAAACAGGAGGTTCAACCAGAAGTTACAATCTCTTCTATATAATGCTCTATTTGTACATTCAGATTTTCAGACAGGATTACTTAAACTATCCTACAGAGCCATCTGCAAGATACTGCTAAAGCAAAAAACAGTGATTAAAGGATGTGGAATGAGCACTGCTCAACAGTCAGCACCATCTGATACAGGTACAAAAGTCAATAAACACATTTGCTGGTTGACTGAAGGAAAGAAGTCCTACATTAAAAATGATTTCCTCACTCCTCAGACAGTCCTCCCTGATCTTTTTAATTACAACTCACCTCTTCGAGTTAGTTTCCACAACTTAATCCTTAAATCTTTCTAAATAGATATGAGTTCAATAAAAACAGCAGAAGCCAACAGTGACAGAATAATAACTGTTTTAATTTTCTGCCTTTCATATCTTCTGTAACATGGTTTTTATTTTCATAATGAAAAAAGTATAACTTAATTTCAGCTTTCTTAATACAAGGTTGTTCCCGCTATCAGAAAGCAGAACATTCCCATGAAACATTTTGTAAGTCAAAATAGCATGTCTTAGTCATCTAGTGCTGCTGTAACAGAAATACCAAAAGTGGATGGCTTTAACAAAGAGAAATTTATTTTCTCACAGTCTAGTAGGCTAGAAGTTCAAATTCAGGGCGTTCAGCTCCAGGGGAAGGCTTTCTCTCTCTGTCGGCACCAAAGGAAGGTCTTTGTCCTCAATCTTCCCCTCGACTAGTAGCTTCTCTACGCAGGAAGCCCGGGTCCAAAGGATACGCTCTGCTCCTAGTGCTTCTTTCTTGGTGGTATGAGGTCCCCAACTCTGTTTGCTTCCTTTTCCTTTTAACCTCTTGTAAGATAAAAGGTAGTGCAGGCCACACCCCAGTGAAACTTCATTTACACTGGATCAGGGAAGTGAGCTGAGCAAGGGTGTTACGTCCCACCCTATCTTCTTGAACCACAGGCACAGATTATGATTTACAACACATAGGAAAAGCACAAAATGGAGGACAACCACACAATACTGGGAATCATGACCTAACCAAGTTGATACATATTCTGGGGGGACAAAATTCAATCCATGACATGCGTAAAGCAATTACCATTAATTTACATGGGAAAAATTTTTGAGCTTTCCCAGACTCAAAAAATAATCTACTGAATCATACCAAGTAACACATAAAACCTAAAATAACACTAACATACAGTAAAAGTAGGAATGATATGATAAATATCATTCCCCTACGTGTCTGTCAGTTTGTAGTACTGTGGGGGCTTGCGTGTTCCTGTGATGCTGGAAGCTATGCCACCAGTATTCAAATACCAGCAGGGTCACCCATGACATGATAAATACACAGCCTATATAAAGTAGATGCTGAGTGTACTCCCCAGGGAAGGAGCTTAGTCACGCCAGTCTAGCTGCTAGGGTGCATGCTGTCTCTTTAACAGCTCACTGCAAAAC
>NW_004443965.1:10843481-10844515 GCF_000243295.1 Trichechus manatus latirostris
TGACATGTCGTGGGGCTGTTAACCAATGTCATAAAATAATACGTGTATTCCTGTTTAACGAGAAACTATCTGTTCTGTAAACCTTCACCTGAAGTACAATAAAAAAAGAAGAAAAAAAAAAAAGATGACTTCCGGGCAACATGGCACTATAGTCAGAAGCACCACACCATCCCCCCGCAGCAAAGATCAGAAAAACTAAGTAAAACAGAGTCACACGTCAATCCTGAAACCCTAGGCATCAAATGAAGAGAGAAAGAACTCAGCAAAGCACCAAATGAAATAAACTGATCAAGAACAGAGCGTGAGGACAGATACATGCAGAGGTCTTCTATCAGCTACCGCAGCACAGATCCGCCATCCTGGACTCCTATCAGAGATCAGCGAACAGGAGGTACAAGAGGGCAGCTTCACGGAGCTTCCAGCACAAGACAGAACAACCGGTAACCCATGATATAGGCTTTCCCGCTCCCCACCCTTCTTCATCCCCACTTAGCCTCCTCTGCTTCCTGCAGCCACAGTCTACTGGCCAGGAAGCACGAGCTTCCCCCCAGTGCCGCTTGGATTCCACCCGCCCACAGTGGCCAGCTCCCTGAGTGCCATTTGTTGGCTGCTGATGTTGTTTTTTTCCTCTTCTTTAGATTTTTTCCTTACCTCTCATCACCTCCGCCTCCTTTCTCTCAAACACTTGGCTCTGTGAGCCATATTTGCTTCTTTCTGAAAGGCTGCAAAACACCACTCGACCGTGAAACTGCTTCCCGGCTGGTGCTGCCATGCTGGTGGGACCCCTGGGGCTTATCTGTTGGTTTGTTTGTTTGCTCTGATTTGTTCTGTTTTGATTTATTCGTTTGTTTTCTTTTTCTTTTCTCAGCTTGGGAGCCCCTTCTAGCTGGGCAGTACCACGAGGCTTGGAAGATAGTCCCTTACTCTGTGCAGATGCACAGGGACATCCCTGGGGGCACTTCTTTTTTTTTTCTTTTTGTTGGTTTTTGGGTTTTTTTTTTTTTCATTTCTTTGTTTAGTATTCTTCTCTTATT
>NW_004443965.1:10847541-10861290 GCF_000243295.1 Trichechus manatus latirostris
AAATGTCTAAAAGAGGAGTGGTTAAAAAAAATTATGGCCTAACCATGCCTTGGAAACCTATGCAGTCACAGAAAATATTTTCAAAGAATCACCACATGAGAAAAGTGCTTGATGGTAAAATCATTTGAAAATACCAAGATATGAAACTATACAGTAAAACCCGTTTTTAATTTTGTATTTCTAAAAAAAACCTCAAAGGAATTTCTTTTCTACTATATTCTTATGAGTTCTACCTATTACACAATAATGGTTATAATCTAAAAGAAAGAGAACAGTTGTCATTGGCTGTTCTTTCAACCAACTAAAAATTCACTCTCCTTGGTTTTAAGGCCCCACCTCTACCAATTTGTTTTACTTATGTTGCACCTTCCTATGTTTTCCTTAAAGTCAAGCAAATATGCTTATATCTTCTGTGACTTTTACTCCTGCAGTTCCATCAGCGAGCAGGAATATCCCCTCAACTTCATCACATAGTTCACTTCCCAATTTAATCCTGACATTGGCCATTCCAGAAACATCCTCTAGCATCTTACTAAGAAATATAATTATAGGTCTCAGTTGCTGTTGTACTAAATGAATAATTTCTTTTATAAGGATCAGCACAGAGTTCGTTCGTATGAGGTAGAAGTTAAAGATGTCCCTAATGTCCAGCTTTTCCAAACTGCTGTACCACTCCAAAATCTCTAACATCAACTACTCCTCCTCCCCTCAGTACTCTCCCTCTCATCTTTGGAACTCATGTACCATACTTACAGTTAAGTGGTTTATTAGGGAAGTGACAGGGTACAACTCGGGACAGAGATCAAATTGAGAGTAATAGGAACAACTCAGGACGCAGTTCCTCGATCAGAACAGCTTCTTTTTGCCCTCAGTCACCGGGCCCTGCTGGCGGCCTTCTGGGGCAAGTGCTACAACTCTTAGCTCCGTGGGTCAGCAAGCCCCATTGCACTGTCTCCTGCCAGTCTCCTGGTTTACCACTATCACTCTTGCTACTGCTGCACCATCCATCACCTCTTTGCTGTCTTTCATGTTACAGCTACCCTCTTTCTTTCTCTCTCTCTCTCTCTGTCTCCCTCTAAACCTAGCGGGATGGTAAAACTGACCACTCCCCTCAGTAGGGTTCCATACATCTTATTTGCATGGTCCCATCCCCACAAGGGTGCATGAACCTTATTTACATTATTAGCAAGCTATCCAACACCCTTGGTGGGCCACAAGCATCTCATTTGCATAGTTCCACCCAGTCATTTGGTGTGAGTTACAAAGACTATGATTAGAAGGCCCATATTAAGTAATTCACTGTACCACATGGACTTTTTTGTTTCTCCCCACATATGACCAGTTTAAACTTACCTTAGTGGACCAGGTGGTTACTAAATTTCTTCCAACTCTAATATTCTTTAATTTTTGCATACTTGGCAGCCAAACTTGTATTCCTATTCCTTTATAAGTCTCCATGGCACCATACATCCATATGGATTTCTTAGGTTGCTTCAGTTAACTGCTCTAGAATTATGAAATCAGGATGGATAATCTCAGAAGATACCCCAAGACTTGAAAAACTCCTTCCAAAGGGCCTATGCTAACCAAATAAGCAACGTAACTTTTCTTCAATGCCTTTACCTACATAATTTAAATAGTTGTAAAAGGATTAGAGCATTTAGGATTCAGTGTGTAGGCTGAACTCAGACATCAAATTTTTATCTTTTTCATATTCAATGCTATAAAATCCTCCTCCTGAATTGAACTTACGCAGACTAAATCAGTATCAATTTTTCACTTCCAAATTTCTCCTACTATTGAGACAAACATATAAAACAAACAACCCCACACACAAAAACAAACAAACCCTAAGGGCCTCACAATAAATTTTAGTGACATCTAAAATATTATAATTTTATAATGTCAACCTATCAAATCTACTTGAACCAAGTTAGATGAATCTATAGTTTGCATTTTCATAGCTGCTTGCTTGAAAACAATTTGGGCATGACTAACAATTATATAATAAGACATTTTAACTTAGTGTATGTTATTTGTGTGTGTGGTGTGCATATACACTTTATATCTGGAAAGCAACATAAAAAATTGGTAATAGTGACTGCTTCCGGGGAGAGCATGATCACTGGAGAAAAGAGTGGAGATGTTATACTGTATTCACCCTCCTATCTCTTGAATTTTAAGCCATGTAAATTACACAAACCTGTTAATATACATGTACATACTTTTTTTAATTTTAGTATATCATCTGATGAGATTATATTCTAAGCATGCATGCTCCCTGTCATGGATTGAATTGTGTCCCCCAAAAATATCTGTTGACTTGGCTGGGTCATGATTCCCAGTATTGTACGATTGTGTAATCTGATGTGATTTCCTTATGTGTTGTAAACTCTATCACTGTGACGAGGTTATATGTAATCTCCTTATGTGCTGTAAATTCTATCACTGTGATGAGGTTATGCTGATGAGATTTACAAGGTCAGACGGTGTCTTAATGCAGTCTCTTTTGAGATATAAAAGACAGAAGCGAGCAGAGACACAGGGGAACCTCACACCACCAACAAAGCAGTGCTGGGAGCAGAGCGCGTCCTTTGGACCTGAGGTTACTGCACAGAGAAGCTCCCACACCAAAGGAAGACTGATGCATCACAAGGACCTTCCTCCAGAGCCAACAGAGAGAGAAAGCCTTCTCCTGGAGCTGACGCCCTGAATTTGGACTTGTAGCCTACTGGACTGTGGGAGAATAAACTTCTCTTTGTTAAAGCCATCCACTCGTGGTGGTTCTGTTAGAGCAGCACTAGATGACTAAGACACTCCCCAAACCATGATACTTGAAAATTTCAAGTAATAAAAAGCCTATATTCTGGGCCTTTATAGTCAATTCAACTAAATTTTCTAAAGATACTGCTTTTTAACTTTCATATGGATAAATAACCCCAATGAGAGAGACTGTGTGTGTGTGTGCGTGTGTGTGGGGGGGGGGGAGGGTTGTTAAGCCTTTTATCTAAACCAGGTGCCATCAAGTCAATTCCAACTAAATTTAGATTAGATAATCAAGCAAAAATATAATAATATTCTGCATTCCAAGTCCTATTACTAGCAACTGCAGATTTTTAAAAACCATTTTAATCCTCCTAGTTTTATCCATGCAATGACAGATCAGTTTTTGGATATATAACCAACTGCTCCATTAAAGTATAGCAATACCAGTAAAATCAATAGACAAATGGAATGAGACTTTTGTACCAGTCAGTCAGTGAGAGAAGTAAGGAAACACTTCAGGAAAAAAGTAACATAATTGTGTTCATTCATTTTTTGATGTGCTGACTAGAGATGCTGTTGTTAGCTGCCATAGTTGGCCCCAACTCATGGCAACATCATACACAACGGAACAAAATGCTGCCCAGTCCTGCTCCATCATCATGATATGCTGTGGACTAGACCACTGTGATCCACTGTATGGGAACCATAGGGTTTTCACTGACTTATTTTCAGAAACAGATCACCTGGCTTTTCTTCCTAGTCCATCTTAGTCTGGAAGCTCCACTGAAACCTATCTAGCATCACAGCAACATGCAAGCCTCCACCGACAGATAGGTGGTGGTAGCACTTGAGATGCACTGACTGAGAAGAGAGACAAGGTCTTCAGCATGCAAAGCGAGAATTCTAACACTGAGCCACCAATGCCCCCGTAGAGATAATCTTTAGTAAAAGTCATCTAACTAAAATGGTGATGATGTCCGTTCATTCAACATGATGTATGCTAAAGAATACCTGGGGTCTTTGGGTGAATGTTTCTTATGCTATATACACCCACTCCTCACTTAACAACATGGTTAGGTTCCAAACACCAGGTCGTTATGCAAAACATCAGCGTTACGCGAAAACAGAGGGTTTTTTCTGTTTTGTTTTCAGACCATCCATTTGTCTGGTTTTTTTAATTCAGAAAATATGATCATAGAAATAATAACAGCTAAAATTTGCTGATGTGCTCATCCCTGTGCTGAGTCCAGTTATAGACTATTCCTCTGCTGAGAAGAAGGCCTGGAGGAGACAAAGGTGGATAAAGCCAGGCTGTGTGATTGGAGGGCCCACCGCTTAACCACTTCACCATCCCCCTCTGCTAGGTCAGAGCTTTTCTCTTGGAACCACCTCCAGGGCTCCACTCCCACCCCTGCAAGCCCTGTATTCAAGATGCCTGCTCTGTCCCCCACGCCTGGTGAGTCACTGCAGAGCTGGGAGCCTGGCCAGGCATCCAGCCCCACCAAGGCAGAGGCTTCAGGCCTAGCTCCACTCACTTTCGGATATCATTAAACTCGCACACATTTCTTCCAAACACCCTCTCGATGCCTCTTTCTTTCCTCCCTTTCCACCCCATAGCAATTTTGAGCTCCCATTGCAATTTTGAGCTGCAGGGCCTCAGGTCACATAGGAGCTGTGAACTCTGAACAGGCACTCACTGGCTTGGTGCTGCCTGCACATCCGCCTGGAGGCCATCACCACCAAGGAGGGGAGCCCGTGCAGCAGCTGGACACGACACCCCTACCAGCAGGAGGGAGTAGAAGGCTAGGGGAAGCACAGCCCAGCTTCCTGGAGTCTGCCCAGAGACCCTCCCTGAGGGAAAGGGTTGCTCCGCAGCCATTGCCGCCAAGCCCGCCACCTCAATAATGTACAAAATAGTTGAATAGTAGATTTTTTACTATTGTCGTAAATGTGAAATGTCAGATAACAAGATGGTCAATAACTGAGGAGTAGGTGTGGGTGTATATATATATATACAACATAATAAACACATATATATATACGGACACACACAGAGATGGAGATTATTACCTAAAATGAGGCTTATAAAGTAATCAATTCAAGTGCTGTGCTTACTTACCTTTTTCCCCTTAAATAATTATCACCTATGAAACCCATTCCTTTTTTCTAATTCTTAAAATAAATAATTTGGCCTTACACAAAAATGCAAAGCAATTTTAATTATTATAGTGCAAAGTTGACCAGATAACCTCAAGGATATAGCTTTTTTAAATTACGTAATCTTTTGAAGGGCTAACAATTGTTTGTACGTATGAAAGGTAATGGTGTGGATTTCTGCTATCAAAAGTATTTTTGCTGTCCAACTTTATTAGAAAATAAAAAACATTTTCAGCTTAATTATCAATGGCACAATACTCTCTGGCAAAAACTGACTTATCAGCAACAAAACACCTGCTGAGTAGAAGTTTTCAATACATTTTTCTCTTTAGAGTATACTATAAAGGATTTGTAACTCAGCATATAGTTTTAGTTAAGAAAAACTATAAAGAAGAAGGCAGGATGTGTTGTTTTTAAAAGAGCTTGAAGGAAGTTTGAATGATTTAAACTTTCCTCTAACAAATGCACAATGAAAAAACTGAACTACATACGTGTGGGGGGTTAAATTAATAGGCTGTTGTTATAAACCTAAAACTTTAAGAGGTCCCACATCCTTACTTTGTTAGTTCGATTTCATTTTAACAGTGCCACTTTAAACATAGGGGGAAAAGTGAAATCAATACTGTGAATTTTTCATTTTAAGGAATTGTTTTAAAAATTATCCTGAAATACATAAATTTCAAGTTGTCTGTAAACAGACAACTACCAAATTCTCAGAAGCTGGTTATGTAGTTAGTTCCTAGATTTTCCTAGTTCATTTAGCCCTCCTTTGGATGTTTTTAAGCTCCAATTTAGAGCTTTCAGCCCCAATTTCAGGCGGAAAATAAAATAAAATGCAGTCTATTTTACAATCTGTACTCAAGTTCTGTTCCAATACCATATTTAATGGAAGTGAAGGCAAATACTGAAACATTCGTTAGATTTTGGAATGCTCCCTGGATTTCAGATATCAAAGTTTATTCTCATTCATTTAGTAACCGGGACACACAACCACTTGTATAAAAATGTTCATAGAAGTATTATTATAATAGTCAAAAACATCAAACAAGGTTATGTTCGAAGCTCAATTAACAAAAAACAAAGCAATTTTAAAATGTTAAGATGCAATTAAGAAGTTAGCAAACTTCAAAAACACAATCATGAATCAAAAAAATGTAGAACATTATAAGAATGTCGATTTTCTTGTAGTAAATGATCTTCATAAATGTTTTTTAAAATTGCAATTGTAAAACCTAATAGCTAAAATTGACAAACTGATCCTGAAATTCATACAGAAATGCAAGGGACCCAGGATAGCCAAAACAATCTTGAAAAGAAGAACCAAGTCGGAAGATGCACACTTCCCCATTCCAAAACTTACCGCAAAGCTACAATAATCAAAACAGTGTGGTACTGTAATAAAGACAGTGGAACAGAATTGAGAGCCCAGAAATAAACCCTCGTTTATGCCCAACTGATCTTCAACAAAAATACCAATAAATTCAAAGGGTGAGGGGGAGTCTTTTCAACAAATGGTGGTGGGACAAGTGGATAGCCACATGCAAAAGAATGAAGTTATACCCCCTTCCTTGCACCATACACAAAAATTAACTCCAACTGGATCATAAACCTAAACGTAAGAGCTAAAACTATAAAACACATAGAAGAAAACATAAGACTAAATCTTTGCAATCTTGGGTTAGGCAAAGGCTTTTAGATAGGATACCAAAAGCACAAGTGATATCTATCTATATGGGATCAAACTGACAACAACTTGAAACCTTAGGTAGGAAACTTAGGGGGCAGTGAGTTTATGTTTATGGGAGAGAACAACTCAGAAAAGGAGGGTGAGAATGGTTGCAAAACTCAAAGAATGTAATCAATGTCACCGAATTGAACATGTAGGAACTACTGAATTGGTTTATGTTTTGCTGTGTATATTCTCAACAACAACAAAAAATAATTTTTTTTAAAAAAAGCACAAGTGATAAAAAAGATAAATTGGATTTCACCAAAATTAAAAACACTTGTGCTTCAAAAGGCACCATCAAGAAAGTGAAAAGACAACCCACAGAATAAGAGAAAATATTTACAAATCATTTGTGTGAAACTTGTATCCAGAATATATTTAGAAGTCTTACAATGCAATAATAAAAAGGCAACCCAATTAAAATATGGACAACGGATCTGAATAGACATTTCTCCAAAGAAGATATATAAACAGGCAATAAGCACATGAAAAGATGGTCAACATCTTTAGTCATCATAGAATTCCAAATCATAACTACAATGAACTACTGCTTCACACCTACTAGGATAACTATTATGAAAAAGACTGGAACCCTCAGACATTACTGGTGGAGTTGTAAAATGGTGCAGCCACTCTAGAAAATCGTTTGGCAATTTTTCAAAATGTTAAACATTGAGTTTACCCTATAATCTAGCAGCTCCACTCCTTGGTATATACCTCAAAGAAATAAAAACACACGTCTACACAAAAACTTGTATACAAATGTTCACAGTAGCATTATTCATAGCAGTCAAAAAGTGGAAACAACCCAAATGTCCATCAACTGATGAATGGATAAATAAAACGCAGTATAGTCACACAATGGAATATCACTCAGCAATAAAAAGGAAGGTGGAAGCCCTGATTCATGCTACAACATGGATGAACCTTGTAAACATGCTAAGTGAAAGAAGCCAGTCACAAAAGACCACATATTATGAGATTCCATTTATATGAAATGTCCAGAATAGGCATATCTATAGTGACAGAAAGTAGATTAGTGGTTGCCAAGGGCTGGGGGGAAAAGAAATGGGGTGTGACTGCTAATGAGTAATTGGTACGGCGTTTCTTTCTAGGGTGATAAAATTGTTCTAAAATTGATTGTGGTGATGGTTGCACGACTCTGTGAACATATGAAAAACCACTGAATTGTACACTTTAACTGGGTTTATTGTATGATACGTGAATTGTACCTCAATAGGTTATCAAAAAAAAAAATCCTAATGTCTACTATTTATGTTGCTTCTGGAAAACCAGTAAAATTTAAGACAAAGTACTATTAATTGATTTGATCACCAAGTGAGTCCATGCTGGAGACACTTACAATTAAGAATTTAGGATACATTCCTTACTAACGGAAACATTTCTCCTTTAAACATTTCGAAATCTTAACTAAAATGGAAGTGTATTATTTGCAACTGTCAGGACATAAAAATAAGATTCAGCCAAGATACCTGAGTAAACAAGCTACTTTCCTGTACATGGCTAACCTGTATTTCCCATTACAACAAACAATAACTGCAGAAAAACACTCCACAGGGAAAGTGAGAAGTCATTCTCAGAAAAGGATATAATACTAAGTTAAGACGAAGGATGTGGAAAGCAGGAGAAAGGGGAAAGACCACAGGGGATAAGGGGACGTCTTAGTATACTTAAGCCCAAGCAGTTCACTTGCATTAAATTCAACTTCTATATGCTTTGTAAACAGGCCCAAAGGCAAATCATGGGCGCAGACCAAGGAGCTGAGCTGCGAGACCGAAGAGGAAGTGCTTATCCAGCCCAATCCCGCACGGGATTCCGTATGGAAATGGTGGGGGGGCAAAGGGGATAAGATGGGGGACCGTGGTGCGAGAAGGAGGCTAGTCGCCCTCCACCCGGCGCTAGCCGGCGCTCCCAAGCTGCGCGCAACGGGAGGCGGCCGCGCCGCCGGCCCGTCGTTCGTGTCCGAGCCGCCGCGCACACCCCTTGTGGAGCGCGCCCGGCGCCCAGAGCCTCCGGTGGGGCCGAGTCCTGTCTCCCGCCCCATCCGGCGCTTTGTCCTGAGCCCCGGCGACCGGCGGCCCCTCGGCGTCCACTCCGCGGGCTGTGAAGCCGGGCTGACAGCCCACGTCCCCGGCAAGGCAGCGTGCCTAGGCGTCCGGGTCGACTGGCGACCCGTAGCGGGCTGGACGACCCTTAGTCGCCCGGGAGACCCACAGCCAGGCGGGACCCAGGAGAAGGCGGTCCAAGACGCTCTCCCTGCCCAAGAAGCCTCCTCCGCCGACGGCCGAAGCGCACACAGGCCGACTCAGGCACCGAAAGTGTCCGACGCCGAAACCCACAGTTTCCAACATCCTTCTCTTACCCAAAAATTCTCGACGAAATGCGCCATGACCATCGTGCCGCCGCACCAGGTTCCTCGTCCGCGCCTGTCCGCCTCCCCACCACTGTGTAAACACGGGCCCGGCCCCCCCGGCGCCCCCGCCTTTCGCCGTCGCCGCCGCCACCTTCTCAGTGACCAGCCCGCACCCTTCAGCGCGCATGCGCCACCTAGCGGCTATTGCGGCCGGGCCTGGACTACACAGCCTCGCTGCGCGCATGCGCCATGGGATCCATTCACTGGTCTTGGTCGCGCTCGTCTCTCCCCAGCCTGGGCGCGGCTAGGTTTGAGTATTCTCCGGGGAATGGTGGAAAACCGGGTCCCCGAGGAGTCACTGGGGAGACTGCCCGCTCCCTCTGCAGTGTGACAGGTACTGGCCAGGGATCGAACCGAGAGAGGAGACGGCTACGGCAGTAGAGCCTGACTGCCCGCCCTCTTCCTCTTCACAAGGCTAATTCCCCCGTCCTTCAAAGATCCCGAACGGACCAAAGTCTAGGCAAGCTGGAATGGAGCAAACTTGGCCTCTAGCCACCTGAGGCGACGCCGAGAAACTTCTAGTCAACAGGGTGCCTTTCCTTGACTGGGAACTAAGAACCAAAACAAAACTTTCCCGAGGCCGGAAAGGAGGAAACGCCCAGTGTCGCCTGAGAGCCACAGGAGCTGCGCGAGACCCAGAGCAGCCGGAGTCCCTGACCTCTAGCACGCCTGGAGCAAACCAGCCAACACAGCCAAGAGCAGGAACGTGACTCGAAAGGAACAGATTTCCCTGACCCATGCAGTTAAAAAAAAAAAAAAAAAAGTCTCTTTCAGGACTTGTTCATAAGAGTCTTTGGTTCTCTTAGCAACTTGTACATTTTGGAAAAAGAAGCAAGTTTTAACATGCCTCGACCTCACAGAAAAAACTAAATCCTCTTCCTACCCCTTGCTTTCCAAAGGCTTTAAAAAAAAAAAAAAAAAAAAAAAACTCTTGTAGAGGTCTCACATTCACTATCACCAGGTCGTTTGCCAAAGATGAGGAAAAGACTAATTCTGCCAAAAGCTAGCTAGGTTCAAAACCTGCAGTCCTCGAAGCCAAACCCCACAAACAGGTTTAGTGTACCTTTTACTATATGTGTACATGCACACCACATCTCAGATCTTGGAACTTTAAACATAATGAGCACTATAACACTATTTTTTCATAGGAAATTATTTTCATCCTCAAAAGTAAAAACCATGCAGTGCCTTTCACATAGATGAAACTAAAAAGTGTTGAAGTGGGAATGATTGTGATAATGGTTTTGTGGCTGTATCTTTTAAAAAGTATCTTTTAGAGATATATAGGATGTAATGATAAGACATCTATGATTTGCTTGAAAATAATTTACTGAGGTAGATGGGATGAATAGGAGTATAGATGAAACCAGATTGACCAAGAGTTGATAATTTTTGGAGCTGGGTAATGGAAACATGGTGTTCCATTATATTATTCTATTTTTGTATGTTTTTGAGATTTTCCACAATAAAGGTTTTTTCTAAGTTTGGATTACATTGGAAAATGCTATTTCTTTCATTAAGACTTTATTTTTAAAGTCTTTTTAACAATATCATTTATACATAGTTTTGGGGAAAGTCAAACTTAGAAATATGCTACAGTGTTTTCCAAGTCATCAACATAGTGCGATCTTTCTTGATGTGGAAGAAACTCTAAAAAAAGTAACAGCTGTCTAGATTACCCTGCAACTGAGCTTGCCATTAAATTCCTAATATTCTAAGTACTATCACCCTTAGGCACAGGCAAGAGAGGTCCCTATCCTTGGCCCTATGCTTTAAAGAGCCCTACATATCACAAACACACACACATTAATTTATTAAAAAATTAAATTAAAAATACACGGTGCCTCTGTCACTCATGATCTGGTGCTGAACACTGGAACAGTACGACTTATAACCCTAAATACTTGCCCATCACCAACACCATTCAGGTCCCAGAGAAACACTCAGCTTCTCATCTCTGCCTTATGTCCTCAAAACAAAAGGTAGACTCCAAATGCAGTGAGAGTTTGTGGGATATGGCTGCTATCAGAGATAGACTGTTTTGGATTTCAGGTAGAATTTGAGCAGCAGAAGTGCTTAGGTAAGGAAAAGACTTATTAACTTGTCAAATCCTTCCTCTCAGCTTGAATGCAATAGGTTCTTACATAACAAAGTATTGTTCCCCAGTAGTGTCAAACATAGATTTTCCTTCTCTAGTGTCCCAATTAGAAGCCCTGGTGGTGCAGTCGTTAAAGTGTTTGGCGGCTAACCAAAAGGTTAGCTGTTTGAACCCACCAGGCCCTCCATGGAAGAAAGAGGTGGCAGTCTGCTTCCATAAAGATTTACAGCCTTGAAACCCCTAAGGCTCAGTTCTACTCTGTCCTCTAGGGTCACTATGAGTCAGTATGGACTCAGTGGCAGTGGGTTTGGTTTTTCTTTTGGAGTGTCCCAATTTGGAGCATTAGTGGTTCAGTGGTAGAATTCTCATCTTCCATGAGGGATACTGGGCAACACGTCATTCCACTGTGCATGGGGTCACCTCAAGTTGGGGGCCAACTCAAAGGAAGCTAACAACAACAGGGTCTCAATTTGTGGTTCCAAGACTTAAAATTTAGCATAGTATTCACAGTAGCTGCTCTATTTGTATGCTTACCTGTGGTCCCATAAATATTAGGGGCATGCCTGCCATGAAGTTAAACATTCTGTTTATTTCTGGTATTTGCAAGGTTCATTAGAGCCAAAACCCCATATTCTGTTAAGTCTGGTGATTAAGCTGTGGGACTTTATACTAAATAGTGATTAATGTGACTAAATTTCAGATGAAAGAGCATAGTATAGAAGAATGTGGGTAATATCAGCCAGCTTCTGTCCTCTCAAGTGAGATTTCCAGGGATGCACATACTTTCTGGTAGAGCACAGATAAGGCCCTGAGGGCTAGCTCACCCACATGCCTTAAAATATTTGTGCCACACACACTTAGCCCTTGCTTATCCAAACACATTTTAAAATTATTAAAACTGATACAGGTAACAACAGTGTTCAGCTCAGTGCCTATAGTACCTGGCACTTCATAGTCACTCAGTGAATGTTCAGTGAAAGGATAAACGAATGATTGAGCCTACCATAGAAATAATAAGTTGGATGAAACCTTGCATATGTAATAACTCCATTCTTCTGTTATTCATATCCCTGATTGGTTCTAGATCTTAGAGCCTATAAAATTTTCATTATTTTATTTTCTCACGTTACATATTTTCAAAAGAATTCTTTTGGGCTTGAGCATACTTCTTAAAAGGACAAAACTACCTTTTGTAATAAAATAAAATTTTAATAATAATATTTAAGATTTGGCTCCAATAGATTTCCTGTTAGGAAGGGGCCCCTAAACAATTTGACCTTCAGTTTTTGAATGTTCCCACCTCCAGATTCATCTTCCTCATCAGGCCTCTCCCTAGTTACACTTGCCACCAACATGTTGGTTTCCAGGGGTACTGTTGCTCCCCATTAAACTCTGGCCCAAGTATGTACATCATAGCCCATGCCACACATGAACTGTTAAAACATAACTTGACAAAAATGGTAGCAAATAAGTGGAGAAATTAGCACAAAATAAATCTACATTCTCTGGTTTATAAAATACGGCTTGTCTCCAAGACTGAGGTCCCAGCCTCTTAGGCAAGGCACCCAGAGAACTTCTCCCTTTCCATTTCTTATTTTGATCTCCTCCCATTTCCAACCCTGGGTTCACAGCCCACAGCACATTAATCAGCATTTAGTCACAAGGATCATTTCCTCATAACTTCATTTAAAACTAGTTCTATTCTAGAAGAGTTGGCTATAAAGTAAGCCACATTTTCCCGTCTATTTTCAATATAATTTTGCAAATGTACTTCCATTTGTTTCCAAAAGTAGAGTGGCAGAGGAGAAGCTCTCACAAACCTCTCTTGTTTGCTGCTAATTTCTTCCAGGAGCAGCATCAGTTACAGTAGGTCCTCTGTACTCATACTCGACAATAACAAGCGGCAAAAGAGCTGAGCTCCATTAAAAAGGAGAAGAGAAACAGGCAGATCCCTAAAGTCTGGTATTTTCTTGTTTTGCTCTTGCTCAATAGCAGCATATTGAAAGCAAAAGCTTTGTGCAAAACAGAAAGAAAAGCAAAAGCTTAGCAGATGGTACCCAGGCAGGCTGCTGTGCTAGGGTGAGGAGGTAGGAACATGGTCATCAAACTGCAGAATAGAGCTAAACATCACTCTCCATACACCATTTTCAGTTCAGGACTGCTTGTCATGTGTACCTTCCTTCCTCTTCAGTGGACCTGAGATTGACTGACTGCCTGCTCCCTGCTGAGGCAGCACTTCTTCCAGAATGAGATGTACTTTCTCAAGGGCTGTTTTACTTTGCTGTCTTTGGGAGAAGTACAAAAACACCTGACAGGTTGTTCAGGGATTTACACCGCTAGTGACCATAGGAAATCCAACAGGAGTTTCAAAAGTAAGAAAAGAGAAATCACTAAATTACAGTACATAAAATCATAAATGTAATGATGATAATGTAAAAATATTTGTCGTTAATGGTAAGTGAAAAAGCAGAAGATGAAATGGACAATACATTAAAACTACAAGTGTGGAAAAATATGCCTGTAAGTGGGCAATAATCAAAAGAAAACAAGGAAAAATGAAAAAAA
>NW_004443965.1:10862840-10864558 GCF_000243295.1 Trichechus manatus latirostris
TGTTACTGTTACATGAGAAACTATCTGTTCTGTAAGCCTTCACCTGAAGTACAATAAAATATTTAAAAAAAAATTTATTTTAATGTAATAACATTGTACAATTTAAGTAGAAATAGTTGCTCTTTGTTTTTATTTGAATGTAAATATAATTGGGCCTAATAGTCTTCGACTTCTTTTACTGATTCTTTCCTCTCTTTCATTTATTCAGGCGATAGACATTACATTTATTGAGTACTTATTTCAATGAAAAGATTGTCTCAGCTCTTAAGAAATTCACAATCTAACATAGACTCATGATGAAGAAGATGGTAGAGATGATGACAATAATAACAATAGTGTGCCTGGAAGAATATCTGGCACATAGTTGGTGGTCAATAAATATTTGCTAAATGAATAAATAAATGAATCAATATTTGTTCCAGAAGGATAGCCTCAAAGAAATTTAATTTTTGCTTTTACTTTTTTTTTACACAAGGAAACTAACAGAAAATGGCCCCGGACTCACTGAAGGTAACCTTCATTATTAGCACAGTGGTTTTAGGGTCTATAGGGGTAGCGGAGTCTGGAGCAACTAGGAATTGTAAACATAGAAGCCCAAGCAAGAGGCACCCTTGACTGAGCTTAGGGTGGAGGGAGTGGGCCTGGTCTCGCTCAAAGAGCCACTGATGTCTGAGCAGAGATCTGAGTCACCAGAGGACCAGCACCTTCTGCACACTATGTAGCACCAGGTTTCAGCAGTAACATGGTATACTAGTAAAAAGCATAGTCCTGAGGTTCTTCGACCACTGAAGGGAAGGACGGAGCCCCATTCATCTGTTTATTTAACAAACATTTATTGAATACCTGTACTGATCTAGGTCCTCATCTAGACACTGGGGTTACAATGGTGAACAAGACAAATAATTTTGCTGACCTCGTGGCACTTACTTAGTGTGGGAAGACAGACCATGAGTATGTAAATAAGTCTATTTACATATCACAAGGATGTAAATAAGTCTGGATCAATTAATTGGAAAAGAAGTAAGAGCTATAACTGTATCTGTAATTTTAGTTCTGCATGTTAAAGCACCTTTCACATTTATCTCATTGAATCGTTACACCAATTCTATTATTAAAATAAAATAACTATTACCCCAATTTTACAGATGAGAAAATATGCTCTTGAGGATTAAATAAATTGTCCAAGGTCACATAACTAATAAGTGGTAAACTACTGTTAATTTAGGACTACAATAAAGGTATGAACAAAATGTTATGTAGAAAGGGAAGTGAAGCCTCAAGCAACAAAACAGGTCAAAAGAAGAGGGATGGTCAAGGTGAGAGACTCATCCATTTACCCTGGGCTTTTATTTAGGGGTTTGGTTTTTTTTTAAACTTGTAAGTCTGATGTTTATCAGTTTCCGCATTCTTCCCATAAAGAAGTCCCTTCCTTGGTTACCTTCTCCCTAACCCAGGTGCTCTAAACGAGTGTGGATGCTAACTAACAATAATCCCATAAAAATTTCAAAGAAATTTATTGTATATTACTTTTAAAATATATATTTTCTCTTCTGACTGTAATTCCCGAAAATGTAAGAAATATAATTGTTCAAAAACTCACATTCTAGTCAAAAATCTGGGGCTGTGCCACCCTAAACAGGACATCTGGTCATTGTATTAAAAGCCAGTCCCTTTTTACAGGTAGAAGGAAATAGACAACCAACTTCAGCCTGTAGACA
>NW_004443965.1:10866850-10868895 GCF_000243295.1 Trichechus manatus latirostris
TGTGAAATAGGAGTGGTGATAAAGGGCATCCTTGTCTTATTCCTGTTCTCAAGGAGAATGTTTCCAACCTCTCTTCATTAAGACTGAAGTTAGCTGTTCGTTTTACATAGATACCTTTTATTAGGTTGAGAAATTCCCCTTCTATACCTATTTTATTGAGAGTTTTTATCATGAACGGGTGTTGGACTTTGTCAAATGCCTTTTCTGCATCGATTGAGATGATCATGTAATTCTTTTCTTTCCTTTTATTTATGTGGTTTATTATGTTGATTGATTTTCTAATGTTGAACCCTCTTTGCATACCTTGTGTGAATCCTAGTTGGTCGTGGTGTATTATCTTTCTGATATGATACTGAATTCTGTTGGCTAGAATTTTTTTGAGAATTTCTGCATCTATATTCATGAGAGATATTGGTCTTTAATTTTCTTTCTTTGTGGCATCTTTGCCTGGTTTTGGTATCAGGGTTATGCAGGCTTCATAGAATGAACTCAGAAGTATCGCTTCCTTTTCTATGTTCTGAAATAGTTTGAGTAGTACTGGTGCAAGCTCTTCTTTGAATGTTTGGTAGAATTCTCCAGTGAAGCCATCTCAGCCAGGGTTCTTTTTTATTGGGAGTTTTTTAATTACCTTTGCGATCTCTTCTCTTGTTATGGGTCTGTTCAGATTTTCAACATCATTTTGTGTTAGTTTGGTTAGGTAGTGCATTTTTAGAACTTTGTCAATTGCCTCCAGGTTTTCAAATTTTTTGCAGTGTAGTTTTTCCTAATACTCTGTTATGATCCTTTTTATTTCATTTGGGTCTGTTGTAATATCTCCCATTTCTTCTTATTTGGGTTATTTGCATCCTCTCCTGTTTTTCTTCTGTCAGTTTGGTCAGTGGTTTCTCAATTTTGTTGATCCTTTCAAAGAACCAATTTTTGGTTTTGTTGATTCTATTGTTTTTCTATTCTCTATTTCATTTATCTACTCTGACCTTTATTATTTCCTTTCTTCTGGTGGCTGTGGGCTTTTTTGCTGTTCTCTTTCTTTTTGTTCAAGTTGTGTAGCTAATGTTTTGATTCTGTCGCTTTCTTCTTTTCTGATGTGTGCATCTGTTGCTATAAATTGACCTCTGAGGACTACCTTTGCTCTATCCCAAAGGCTTTAGTATGATATGTTTTCATTCTCATTCTCATTCTCTAGGAATTTTTTTATTCCATCTTTGATTCTTGTATTACCCAGTGGTTTTTAAGCAGGGTGTTATTCAGTTTCCATGTAATTGATTTTTTTCTTTGCTCTTCCTGTTGTTAATTTCTACTTTGATAGTGTTGACATTGGAGAAGACACTTTGTATTATTTCAGTGTTTTGGATTTTGTTGAGGGTTGCTCTGTGCCCTAAAATGTGGTCTATTCTGTAGAACGTTCCATGTGCCTTGGAAAAGAATGTGTACTTTGCAACTGCTGGGTGGAGTGTTCTATATATGTCTATGAGGTCAAGTTGGCTGATTTTGTCCTTTAGCTCTTCTGTATCTTTGCTGAGTTTCTTTCTAGATGTTCTGTCCTTTACTGAAAGTGGTGTGTTGAAGTCTCCCACTATTATTGTGGAACTGTCAATGTTTCTTTTCAGTGCTGTTAGAGTTTGCTTTATGTATTTTGGAGCCCTGTCATTGGGTGTGTAGATGTTTATTATGGTTATATATTCATGATGGATCGTCCCTTTAATCATGATATAGTGCTGTTCTTTGTCTTTTATGGTGGATTTTGTTTTAAAGTCTGTTTTATCTGAGATTAGTATTGCCACTCCTGTTCTTTTTTGGTGGCTGTTTGTTTGATATATTTTTTCCATCCTTTTATTTTTAATAAACTTGTGTCTTTGTTTCTAAGGTGTGTCTCTTGTACACAGCATAGTCATGGTTCCTGTTTTTTTTAATCCATTCTGTCACTCACTGTCTCTTTATGGGTGCATTTAGGCCATTTACATTCGGTGCAATTATTGATAGGTGTGAGTTTATTGCTGTCATTTTGTAGTGCTTTTTTTTGTGCTGCTGACATTTTCTTTGTTCCT
>NW_004443965.1:10869794-10871286 GCF_000243295.1 Trichechus manatus latirostris
TCTTCATTCTTTTTTCTGATTTTTCCTCAAAGTTGTATCCAAGTGTTTGTCTTCACTTTCACTGATCCTGTCTTCCATAGTTTCAAACCTGCTCTTCGGCCTTTCTATGACACTGTCCATTTCTGAAATCTTGTTGTTTATCTTTTAGATTTCTAATTTTTTTTTTGGATGATTTCTAATTGTGAATTTATTTTGGCATTTTGTTCCTGTATTATTTTCCTGAATTCTTCCATTTTTTAAATCTATATTTTCCATCAATCTGTCTGCCTTTTCCATGAATTTGTCTATTTTTTTCCTTATTTTTGTCTGCTTTTTCTTCAACTCTTGGATAACTCTGAATATTAGAAATTTGAGTTTTCTATCAGATAGTTCTAGTGCCTTTTCTTCTACTGGAAAGTCATCTAGTGTTTTATTTTGGATGCCTAATGGAACTATCCTGTCTTATTTTTTGTATGTTTTGATATTGTCTGCTGTCTTCGGGACTTTCAGTAGTTAATTTCTTCATTTATTGGTTGTAGATTTATTTGTTTCATCCTTCTTTTTTGTTTTGTTTGGTTATGTCTAAGCTGGCTGGCTGCACATTCTTTGTTGTTTGCTCATCTGTGGGCATGACACTTTTCACTTCCTTGTCCAACGGAGAGGACCGACCAGTCGCTCAGCTATGGTGCAGCAGGGCAGGTCCAGCTGAAGGGAAGGGACTGGGATGGGTGGTTTTTGACGTGTACTAGGGCCAACAGGGCAGGCCAGGAGTCAGTGCAGGGCAGGTTCTGGTAGGCTGTGCCTGTGCTGCTTCGGGGTGTGATGTTCAGTGCAAAGTGCAGGTAGGAAGGAACGAGGGGAGAGGCTGTGATGTGTGGAGCTAAGATGAGTATGGGAAAGAAGATAGAGAGGAGAGAGAAACAGGAGCCAAAAAAAAAAAAGTGTGCTGAGGGAGGTTGCCGTTGGAGTGGAGAGACAAGAAACCAAGAAATGGAGTAAAACAAAAAGGAACAAAGATAAAGAAAAAATAAATAAATATAAATGTAAAAAAAAAGAAAAGAAAAATCCACAGGGATCCCACTGGTGCAGCTGCGCAGAATGTGGAAGTGGCTCCCTGGCCTCATAGTATAGCCTGGCTAGAAGTGCCAGGTATTCAGGAAACAGGAAAAGAAGGTAAGTATAGAGAGATGAGAAACTGAGAAGTGAAGAAACACAAAAAGGAAAAAAAAGAAAAAGAAAGAAAGAAATGTTCTCAGGGATCCCACTGGTGCAGCTATGCAGACTTGGGAAGTGGCTCCCAAGCCACGCAGTACAGCCTGGCTAGAGGAGGCTCCCAAGCTGAGACAAGAAAAAGAAAACAAACAAACAACAGAACAAAACAAAACAAATCAAAAACAAACTAACAAAAAAAGCCCCCAGGGACAGGAAAGCTGGTGATAGGGAACCCAAGGTTGAGTAAGGATAGTGTTGATGTGTTGTGAGGTTGTTAACCATTGTCATAGGGCAACATGTG
>NW_004443965.1:10873244-10874721 GCF_000243295.1 Trichechus manatus latirostris
TGCCACATCAGCAAATGAAGGTCCCAAAAGCTTGACTCCATCCATGTCATTAAGGTCGACTCTATTTTGAGGAGGCAGCTCTTCCCAAGTCGTCTTTTGAGTGCCTTCTAATCTGAGGGACTCATCTTTCAGCACTATATCAATGTTCCACTACTATTCATAAGGTTTTCACTGGCTAATTCTCTTCAGAAGTAGACTGCCAGTTCCTTCTTCCTAGTCTGTCTTAGTCTGGAAGCTTAGCTGAAACCTGTCCACCATGGGTGACCCTGTTGGTGTTTGAATACTGGTGGCATAGCTTCCAGCATCACAGCAATATGCAAGCCCCCACAGTACAACAAACTGACAGAGTTGAGCAGAAATAAATGAAACAGAGAACAGAAAAACATAGAAACAATAACAAGACCAGAAGTTGGTTCTTCGAAAGGACCAATAAAATCAACAAACCACTTGCCAAATTGACAAAAGCAGGAGAAGAAGCAAATAACCCCAATAAGAAATGAAATGGGTGACATGACAACAGAACCAACTGAAACGAAATGGATCATAACAGAATACTATGAAAAATTGTACTCCAACAAATTTGAAAACCTAGAAGAAATGGACAAATTTTTAGAAACACACTACCTACCTAAACTAATACAAACTGAGTGTGATAGTTAAAATTGTGTGTCAACTTAGCTGGATCATGATTCTCAGTGTTTTTGGCAGTCGCGTGATGTTGTGGTCTTGAGATTTGATATGTGATTACCCCTATGATGGGATCTGCTGTGAGTAGCCAATCAGTTGAAGGGAAGTTTCTTTGGACGTGTGGCCTGCATCGAGTGTGGGTGGACTTTCTGGCAGTGCTCAAAGGCTTTTGCTCCTTCTGGATCCTGTAGCTGACTCCTATTCATCTGACCTCCAGTTCTTGGGACTTGAGCTAGCAGCTTACCTGAGGTTTTGCCTTCCGATCTTGGGATTCATCAGTTTTCACAGCCTGTGAGAAACAGCCCTGCTCTCCGACCTGCTGATCCTGGGTTTGCCAGCCCCTGAGGCTACGTGAATCAGAAGAAGCCTCTATCCTGACTCATGGACTTGGCACATTACAGCTTCTACAACTGCATGAGCCATTTCCTTGATATAAATCTCTCTCTAAGTATATGTTTATATGCTCTAGTGGTTTTGCTACTCTAGAGAACCCAGCCTAAGACACTGACGTAGAAAAATGGAACAGAACCATAACAAAAGAAGAGATTGAAGAGGAGATTAAAAAAAAAAAAAAAACTCCCAACAAAAAAAAAAAAACGCCTGGCCTGGACAGCTTCACTAGAGAATTCTACCAAACATTCAGAAAAGAGCTCACATCAGTGCTACTCAAACTATTTCAGAGTATAGATAAAGAAGAAATATTCCTGAATTCATTCTATGAAGCCAGCATAACACTGATACCAAAGCCAGGCAAAGACATCACAAAAAAAACAAATTACAGACCAATATC
>NW_004443965.1:10875065-10876174 GCF_000243295.1 Trichechus manatus latirostris
ATTCCTCTTGAGAACAGGAAGCAGACAAGGATGCCCTTTATCACCACTCTTATTCAATATTGTACTGCAAGTCCTAGCTAGAGCAATAAGGCAAGAAGAGGAAATAAAAGGCATTCAGATTGTTAAGGAAGAAGGAAAACTATCCCTATTCGCAGATGATATGATCCTATACATAGAAAATCCCAAAGATTCCACAAGAAAGCTACTGGAACTAATAGAAGGATTAAACGAAGTAGCAGGATATAAGCTCAACATAAAAAATCAGCTGGATTCCTATACACCAACAAAGAGAACTTTGGAAATGAAATCAGGAAAACAATACAATTTATAGTAGCCCCTCCCAAAAGATCAAATTAAATCTAACCAGGGATGTAAAAGATCTATGCAAGGGAAACTGTAAAACACTACTGCAAGAAACCAAAAGAGACCTACATAAATGGAAAACATACCATGCTCATGGATAAGAAGATTTAACATTGGGAAAATATCAACACTACCCAAAGGGATCTATAGATATAATGCAATCCAGATCCAAATTCCAACAGCATTCTTTAACAAGATGAAAAAAACTAATCACCAACTCTATATGGAAAGGAAAGGGGCCTTGGATAAATAAAACATTATTGAAGAAGAAGAACAAAGTAGGAGGCCTCACACTACCTGATCTCAGAACCTACTATATAGCTATAGTAGTCAAAACAGCTTGGTACTGGTACAATGACCAGACACATAGACCAATGGAACAGAACTGAAAACTCAGATGTAAACCCATCTACCTATGGGCAGCTGATCTTTCACAAAGGACCAAAGTCCATCAAATAGGTAAAAGACAATCTTTTTAACAAATGGCACAGGCAAAACTATATGTCCATCTGTAAAAAAATGAAACAGGATCCATACCTCACACCATACACAAAAAATTAACTCAAAATGGATCAAAGACCTAAATATAAAACCTAAAACAATAAAGATCATGGAAAAAAAATACAGACAATACTAGCTGCCCTAATATATGGCATAATAAGAATACCAAACATAACTAAAAATGTACAAACAGTAGAAGATGAGCTAGATAAATCAGACCTCTTAAAATTTAAACACTTAAGCTC
>NW_004443965.1:10877473-10879283 GCF_000243295.1 Trichechus manatus latirostris
CAACATAGTCCATTAAGACAATGTTCTGCATCCTACTTTGGTGAGTAGCACCTGAGGTTTGAAAAGATACAACTATTGGTCTCTTTCTGTCTAGAGCAAAGGAGAGTGAAGAAAACCAAAGACTCAAGCGAGCATTAGCCCAAAGGAGTAATGGACCGCATGAACCACAGTGTACACAACCCTGAGACCAAAAGAACTAGATGGTGTCCTGCTACCTCCACCGACTGCTCTGACTGGATCTCAACAGAGGGCCCTGGACAGAGCAGGAAAAAAATGCAGAACAAAAAATCAAATTCACAAAAAAGTCCAGACTTACTGGTCTGACAGAGACTGGTGGAACCCCTGAGACTATGGCCCTAAGACACCCTTCTGACCTGGAACTGAAGCAATTCCTGAAGACCACCTTTCAGCCAAACAATAAACAGACCCATAAAATAAACAACACCCGAGAGGAAGGTATTCCTTAGAACAATCAATTATACAAGATCAAAAGGACAACATTTGTCCAAAACCAAAGAAGAGAAGGCAAGAAGGGGTAGAAAATCTGGACGAAAGGAAACAGAGAAACCCAGATGGAAATGGGGAGAGGGCTGACACATTGTGGGGAATGGAACCAATGTCATGGAACACTTTATGTACAAACTATCCAATAAGAAACTAGTTTGTTCTGTAAACTTTTACTTAAAGCACAATAAAAAAATTAAAAAAAAAAAAAGCACATCATCTCCTACTTTTCAGTTTGTCCATTGTGGATAAACTGATAATAAAAGGCAATAGCAATGAAAACTTAAAAAAAAAAAAATGAGGTGTTGGACTTATGTCACAACCGCCTTACGACAGAGTAGTCAGAACTGAACCTGTTGAAAGTTGGGGACTATTATACAGCTCTATAGGTATATATGCGAATTTATTTGTTCAGCAAACATTTTTAAAGTACCTACCGTATGTTGGCACTGTGTTAGGTGTGTAATATACAGCAATGAAGAAAACAAGTAAAGCCTGCCCTCATAGAGCTTACAGCACAGTAGAGGAGATTGGCAAAAATCAGATAAACAAGTAGATACATAATGTATGATATATGTCAGTATGTGTATATATATGTATGGAGCCCTGGTGGCACAGTGGTTAAATGCTTGGCTGATAACCGAGAGGTCAGTGGTTCAAACACACCAGCCTCTCCCTGGGAGAAAGGTGTAGCAATTTGCTTCCGAAGAGATTACAGCTTCAGATACTCTACGGGGCAGTTCTACTCCATCCTACAAGGATGCTATGAGTCTAAATAAACTCCGCGGCAATGGGTTTTGGGTTTAGTATGTATTGCAGATGGAAGGAATATATACTAAACCCAAAACCCATTGTATATTACACATCTAACTCAGTACCAACATACAGATGGAAGGAATACACAGAGTCACTGTACCAAAAAGAATTGGTCAACATTCAATCATTTCAGGAGGTAGCATATGATCAAGAAACCGATGTTATTGAAGGAAGAAGTCTGAGATGCACTGAAGGCATTGGCAAAAAACAAGGCTCCAAGAATTGACGGAACATCAATTGAGATGTTTCAACAAATGGATGCAACACTGGAAGCGCTCACTTGTTTATGCCAAGAAATCTGGAACACAGCTACCTGGCCAACCGACTGGAAGAAATCCATATTTGTGTCCATTTCAAAGAAAGGTGATCCAACAGAATGTGGAAATTATTGAACAATATCATTAATATCGCAAGCAAGTGAAATTTTGCTGAAGATAGTTAAAAAACAGTTGCAGCAGTACACGGACAGGGAACTACCAGAAATTCAAGC
>NW_004443965.1:10880247-10881751 GCF_000243295.1 Trichechus manatus latirostris
ATAGGGTCAATGAAAAAGAGGAAGATCCTCAATGAGATGGATTGACACAGTGGCTGCAACAGTGGACCCAAACATAGCAATGATTGTGAGGGTGGTGCAGGACCAGGCAATGTTTCATTCTGTTGTATGTAGGGTTGCTAATGATTTGGAACCAACTCAACGGCACCTAACAACAACTATATATATACATAGTCTATTGATACGTGCTATATTAAAAAATAAAGCAGGGCAAGGGCAGTATAATGTTGTGAATGAAGTTACTTAACCATTTGTGTGACTCAATTTGCCCATCTATAAAATGGGAATAATGATAATACCTACCTCATAAATTTGTTGTGAGGATTAAATGAGTTAAAATATGTAAATCATTTAGAACAGTGCCTGCCTGGCACATAGAAAATTAAATAAATGTATCTATTAATAGTATTAAGAGGGACAAGGAGTGATGGAGGCGTGTGCTATTTCAAAGAGAGTATTCCAAGATCTGAGGAGCTGAATGAAGTGAAGAAGACAATAATACTGATGTCTGGAGGAAGAGCCTACTAGGCAGAAGGAAAAGCAAGTACAAAGAATGCAATTAGGTTGGTGTGGCTTGAGCAGAATGAGTGGGTAAGAGTCATAGGGAATGAAGGAAAAGAATGGAATTGAGGGCCAGATCAGGCTGGCCCTTGCAGGCCATAGAAAAGACTTCAGATGTTGCTCTAAGAATGATGGGAGAAGGGTGTCATGATCTGAATAATGTTTAAAATTATTATCCTCACTATTACATGGAGAAGAAGCTATAGAAGGGCAAGAAATCTGGTTGTTAAACATTCACCAGCACTCACTGGACAATATTCAAGATATATCAATAAATAGAAAAAAGTGTGGTATAGAACAGATTGTGTAATATATTACCATTTGCATAAAAATAAAAATGTATATGTGCATGTACAATATATATATGTATATACACACAAACATTTTATATATGTAAATATTTCATGTATATATTTATATTTATGTATATTATATAGGTCTTTTCTTGAGTATAGATATCCCATCTCTGGAAGGATATATAAGAAACTGTAACAGTGATTGCCTTTGAAGAGGGAAACTAGGTATTAGGAAGAAAAAGGAGATTAACCACAAAAATTACAAAATAAAAAGGCCCAGCAAACAAACAAACAGAATTGGAGGTGGGAAGGTAGATTACTAGACTGGTAAACTGTTGATAATTGTTGAAATTGGGAGTTCATTTTATTACTCACGATACTTACGTATATTTGAATTTTTCCTTAATAAATTTTTTTTGCTTCTAAGTCTTTTATCAAACAAAAAGGAGGAGGGAGACTGACTTTTGCACCTTTTGAATTTTGTTTCATGTAAAAGTACTATGTATTTAAAAATTGTTGTTTGTCTAGGAAGAAACTCAACAAAGATACAGAAGATCTAAAGGCCACAGTCAACCAACTTGACCTCATAGACATATGCAGAACACTCTACCCAACAGCAGCAAAGTACA
>NW_004443965.1:10882571-10888161 GCF_000243295.1 Trichechus manatus latirostris
TGGCTTTGCTGAAGAATTCTACCAAACATTCAGAGAAGAGCTTGCACTAGTACTGCTCAAACTATTTCAGAACATAGAAAAGGAAGGGATACTTCTGAATTCATTCTATGAAGCCAGCATAACCCTGATACCAAAACTAGGCAAAGATATCCCCAAAAAAGAAAATTACAGACCAATATCTTTCATGAATATAGATGCAAAAATTCTCAACAAAATTCTAGCCAATAGAATTCAGTATCATATAAAAATGGTTGTTTGTTGCCATCCAGTCCATTCTGACTCATGCAACCCCATAAAGTCAGAGTAGAACTTTTCCATAGAGTTTTCAAGGCTGTGGCCTTTCAGAAGCAGATTTCCAGGCCTGACTTTTGACATGCCTCTGGGTAGTTTCAAACCACCAATCTTTCAGTTAGTAGGTGTCATGGATTGAACTGTGTCCTCCAAAAATATCTGTTGATTTGGCTAGGTCATGATTCCCAGTATTGTATGATTGTCTACCATTTTGTCATGTGATGTGATTTCCCTATGTGTTGTAAATCCTATCACTGTGACGTAATAAAATGGATTAGCCGCAGTTATATTGATGGGGTCTACAAGATTAGATAGTGTCTTAAGCCAATCTCTTTTGAGATATAAAAGAGAGAAGCAAGCAGAGAGACAAGGGAACCTTATACCACCAAGAAAGCAGTGCAGGGAGCAGAGCATATCATTTGGACCTGAGGTTCCACAGAGAAGCTCCCAGAGCAAGGGAAGATTGATGACACGGACCCTTCTCCAGAGCTGACAGAGAAAGCATCCCCCTGGAGCTGATGTCCTGAATTTGGGCTTGTAACCTACTTAACTGTGAGAGAATAAATTTCTCTTTGTTAAAGCCATTCACTTGTGGTATTTCTGTTATAGCAGCACTAGATAACTAAGATAGTAGGCAAGCACTTAAACGTTCTGCCATCCAGGGGCTTCATTTAAAAATAGGCAAATTTAAATATTAGAAGGAAGAAAAGAATCAAAATTATTTTACTCAGATTTTTCAAGTGGTGGCAGAACTGTAGCTGGGGAATAGGACTATAACCAAAATTACCAAAATGGATTAGATGCTTGCCAGTGAAAGTACACCAAACATCACCACCAAAGGTACAAGCATGTGTATTATAAAAACAAAAAAAAAACTAAAATGAAAACATTTTCTTGTTGCCTTTTTACTTCAGTGACAACTTGACTAAAACAAACAAACAAAAAACCCATTGCAGTCAAGTCAATTCTGACTCATAGTAACCCTATAGGACAGAGCCCCTTAGAGTTTCCAAGGAGTGGCTGGTGATTCAAACTGCCGACCTTTCAGTTAGCAGCCGAATGCTTAACCACTGTGCCACCAGGGACAATTTGACTAGTGTACAATTATCGAGTCACACTTTACTAAACCAAATCCAAAACGAAACCCATGCAGTCAAGTCGATTCCGACTCATAGTGATCCTATAGGACAGAGCAGAGCAGCCCCGTAGGGTTTCCAGCTAGTGGCTGGTAGATTCAAATTGCCAACCTTTTGGTTAGCAGTGGAGCTCTTAACCACTGTGCCACCAGGGCTCCCTACTATCTCCTAGCAGTGAATATCCAGTAAAGAAATCTGAAGCCAGCTTGATTTCTTTTCTTCCTTTTTGACTGAATTTTTTTAGCCTGCCTTTCCAAAAGATTTGTTATTCTTCTTTGAAGTCAAATAAATGTATTACAATATATTTAGTCATAGGTGTTTTACATCAATTTTTCTGTGACCGTTTATCAGTTGTTGTTATTGTTAGGTGTCGAGTTGATTCTTACTCACAGCAACCCCACGTGACAAAGTAGAATTGACCTATAGAGTTTTCTTGGCTGTAATCAGCTGTAATAGGCTAAGCTATGATGATAGACCCCAAAATGAAATGATCCTAATACAATCAAAGTTTATTCCTCCCTAGTATAACCATCTACAACAGGTGTTCCAGATCACAGGGTAACTCTCCTCCACACAGTGATTCAGGGACTCTAGCCATACACCTAGCTCTTTGGAAGAATGTGAGGACAGATTTTGGTACACGGCAAGCAGTTTTTGCCATATGTTGTGTCTCTTCAAACAATAGATATGTCTTTTATTTCTGAAATGTTCTTTTGAATCATATGTTAAATATTATTTTCTAAATGTTTTCTTGAATGATATCTTAAATATCTTATTTCAGTGTTCAGCTTGAAAGATTCCAATTATGCATATATAGATTTTCCTTGTCTTCCATAATTATAATTTTTCTCCTCAATCCTTTTTAACTTTTTGAAATTTTTATTTTCTTCATTTTTTTTAATCCTGCCCTCTGTGTACCTCACTGTATTTTCAGCAATGTCTATTTTCCTTTGCACTACTTCCAATGTCATCTTCATGTCTGCAATTTTTATTTTATTTTCATTTCTCCTCAGGCCCTGCTGTCCCATATTTCATCACATTCTGTGCTTTAATCATATATTCCCAAATAACAAATATTTCTGATTTGTGCTCTCATTTTATAGAATTATATAGAGATAAATTTAAAAAACTTAATTTATGGCAATTTGGTCACAATTTTTATCTGTTTCATGGTGAGAATGTTTCATCTGCCATTTGCTTTTTCTGTTTTATTTTTCTCATTTTTTTCTTTGTCTCTTTTCATAGTTCCTATGTTAGCCCCCTTTTAATTATTTACTCTATTTTAAATAAGGTAAGTTCTTCAGACTGGCTATTTACTGGAGGTTTGTGTGAGAGAGGCCAGGATGATATTCCTGGTCAGCAAGAATTCTCCTCCTAACACAGGGTTGTGTGTGTCTATTAGTTGCTTTAGGTTATGCTTCTCTGCAGCCTCTGGAGGTCAGCACCAAAAGACTGTCACAAAGCAGTCTTTCTCCTCCACCCCCGACACCCTCAGACTACTTCCTGAAATATATGATTAGTCTATGAGATTTCTTGCTCAAATCCACTTCCTCAGCTTTTCTTCCTACCAAAACGTGTCCACAGAATTTCCACCAGAAAACCTAATTTCAGTGTTGCAAAGAAGGGATCATATTGGTTTTTCATCTTAAACTATGCACTTTACTTCGGAATCATGGGCTTTCTGGCTTTTTCTGAAATCTGCAGCTCTAGGCTCCATGTCTTCCTACATCTCTGACCTTCGATGCTTTTGGTAGCCTTTCTTCCTATTCCAGTTTCAAATGTCTCCAAGCTTCATGAGATATGGAGTTGGCATTACTATTTCTCATTCTCCGTGTTACTTTTGGTTAGTTTCTAAAAAGAGAGGTAAAAAAGACAACTTTTCTTTGTCGTGTTAAAACCTAGGTCCCTTCAGAAGATTATTTTGCGTTAGTTCTTCCTAGCATTTAATAGGTCCTTTCAGTCCAAGTCCCTTTTTTGTTCTGGAAAATGTTCTTTTCTTATTACTTTGATAATTTCTTCCCTCTTAGTCCCACAGTTCCATATCTTTACAACTTTAGTTAGATCTACCTTTCATGTCTCTTTACTGTAATTTTCTTTCTTTTTTTTATCAGAGTGGGGAAGGATTGAACACCATTTTGGAAGAACCTCTTGGCTCAGTTTTCCGTCTCATTAATTACATTTTCAGCTCAACTATTCAGTTTAGCAATCCTATTTTTAATTTCTATGAATTCCGATTATGTTCATAGCAGCTTTCTTTTTTTTATGGGTGTGATATGCTTTCAAGTAACTCTGAAGATATTAATATATATATTCAATTTATAGTTTTTATCTGTTACATTAACTATTTTTGTGGGGGGGGGGCCTAGTTCTGTTTGTTGAATTTGGTACTCTTTCATGTTGTTCGTTTTCCCAAAATGTTTGTCGATTCTTGGTTTTCTGTTCCTGTTTGTAGGTATGAGTCTAGACTGACCTTTATTCATAGCTGAAATACATTTCCTCACTTCAGATGAGAACTCCTGTTTACCTGGCTGTGAATGCAGGTTTTGATTTCAGGAATTGGCTTCATGGGATTGTGCAGGACTAGGCAGGCTGTGTAGGTAACATTTCTTAGTATGGTTTCCCTGACCCTCTGGGCATTGTCCTGTTTTTCTGACCTTAGCTTACTCTGGAGCAGTGGTATGCTGGCAAATGTTTAACAACCAGCTCTGGGGTGGAGGAGGAGAAGCCCTGATTTGCAGCATTTGCTGACTCTATAGTGTGAATTCTACTGCTCTGGCCAGTTTCAAGCTAGCAACATGACACCGCTGAACGGGTTGTTGGGAAGAGATGTGCACAGTAGATTCCCAAGACCTGCCGCTTTGGGTCTGCCATGACAAATAACTACTTCAGAAAACTGTACCTGTGGCTCTCACCTGAGACCAAACAATAGAGCCAGCTGCTCTAAGAGCTAGAACAAGAACTTGGTGGGGTCTAATGGGTATGGTTCAATTGTTCATCCCTTTAGTTAGCTGCCTGAGTGCTGTGTTCCTTGTAAACATTTCAGGTTCTTCCACTCTGTTAGGTTTTTCTGTCACTCAATTCTCATCTCTTTTATTCCTTTCAAAAATTCCTTACTATGCCACTCTGCTGAAGGTACTCTTTCTGGTTTTCCTGTGCTGATTTGCATTTATTTTTTATATTTATTTTGTCATTTCAATGGGATCTGGAAAAGGAGAGGTAAACCTGAAGTCCTTCTCCTATTTGCTAACTTATTTTCATTACACGTCACTTCCCCTTATGTCTCAGAGGCTGATTCTACTCCCATGACCATTAGTTTTCCTGTAAGCTCACTGTTCTGAATGATAGCTTAATTCACTAGGTCCACTGGCTGCTGAGGGCTTTGTAAGAAAACTTGGGTAGTCTGATTGTGGCTGTCTGCCTCTCCACCCAGGCTCCCCTTGGAAAGCACACTGCTCTGCTTCCTGGATGCCATGTGCACTGGCCAGAGATGAATAGCCCAGCAGGAGTTAGTGGGATTGTGGAAGCAGTTGTCTTCCTAAGGTGACTGGCAGCAGGAGGATCTAGATGAACATCTTGCACAGGTCCAGTGAGAGGGCTGCCCAGATTTATTGAGAAGGCAGTAGGAATTGGTCAGCCCCAGATCTCCTCCAGGTTCTCTTTGGTCAATATTATTTGGACCCCAACACTTGGTAGCCCCTCTTTAGCCAGAATAAACTTTCACTTCACTTTTTGGAAAAGAGTTTGGTAGTTCCTCAAAATGTTAAACACAGAGTTATCATATGACCTAGCAATTCCACTCCCAGGTATACATTCAAGATAATTGAAAACACATGTCCACACAAAAACTTGTACAAGAATGTTCATAGTGTCTTTATTCATAACTGTAAAAAAGTGGAAGCACCAAATGTCTATCAACTGACAAGTGATACAAAATGTGGTATATTCATACCATGGAATATTTTTCTGTCATTGAAAGGAATAAAGTTCTGATATATGCTACAACATGAACGAACCTTGAAGACATTATGCTAAGTGAAAGAAGCCAGATACAAAAGGCCACATATTGTACAATTGCAATTATATGAAATAGCCAGTATAGGCAAATCCATAATGACAGAAAGTAGACTAGTAGTTGCCAGAGCCTGGGGAGGGAAGAGGGGAAG
>NW_004443965.1:10888906-10891003 GCF_000243295.1 Trichechus manatus latirostris
GGCATTACAGGTCTAAATCAATAGAGAGAAGAATTGTTCTCAGTTAGGAAGACCTAACATCATAAATATGTCTATTGTTTATAGATTCAATACACTTCCAATAGAAATCCAAACACAGTTTATTATGGAACTTGACAAGCTGGTCTTAAAATATATACAGAAGAGCAAAGGCCAAGAACAGACAAGATACTCCTGAAGAAAAACTAGGTGGGATCTTGTCTTTCTACCTACTGAAGCTTATTATGAAGCTTAGTGACTAAAATGATGTAATATTGGGGCAGGGACAAACCAAGTGAGCAGCAGAATAGAAGAGAGAGCCCAGAAATGGAATTGTGTGTATATGGGGACTCAGTGATGATAGAGCCTTGGCTAGATCCTTGACAAGATCCTTGATTTATTCCTGATTTAAAGAGAGTACTTGTAACTTCCCCTATTAAGTATTTTTTACATTATTTTTTTTTAATTTATTTTGTTGCTGAGACCATACACAGCAAAACATACACCAATCTAACCATTTCTACATTTCAGTGACATTGATTATATTCTTTGAGTTGTACAACCATTCTTACCCTCCTTTTCCTCCCCCATTAACATAAACTCACTGCTCTCTAAGGTTCCTATCTAATCTTTTGAGTTGCTGTTGTCACTTTGATCCCATATAGATAGTTCTTGAAAGAGCATAATGCTCAAGGCAGATCTTTTTTTACTAGTTTAGCTAATCTATTGTTTGGAGCCCTGGTGGCACAGTGGTTAAGAGCTCAAGTGCCAATCAAAAGGTGGGCAGTTTGAATCCATCAACCACTCCTTGGAAACCGTATGCGGTAGTTCTACTCTGTCCTATAGGGTCACTACGAGTCAGAATCGACTCTACGGTAGTGGGTTTGGTTTGGTTTTTTTTTTGGTTTTAAGAAGACTTCAGGGAACATTTTTGGTTTAGGTTTTAAAATTATCAGGGGTTAATTCAGTCCCCATGGCTCCAGGAAGTCTGAGGTCCATGAGAATTTGAAATTCTATTGTTCCTTTTCCCCCTTTTGATCAGGAGTCTTCAATAGAATCTCTAATCAAAATATTCAGTGATGGTAGCAGAGCATCATCTGTTCTTCTGTTCTCATGGCAAAGGAGGCAGTTGTTCATGGATGCAATTACCCGCACATTCCATATCCTCCTCCTGTTTGCTATTAAATAAATTTCTGATAGAGATGCATTTTATCAGGTTGAGAAGGCATACTTCTATTCCTAGTTTGCTACGTTTAAAAAAAATTTTTTAATCGCAAATAGCTGTTGAATTTTACTAACCCTTTTTCTACATATATTTGTATGAGCATATTTTTTCATTTAATCTATTAATGTGAATTACAATTATATATTTTTTAATATTAAATTATTCTTGTATTTCTAAGATAAATGTAACTTCTTATGATATATATTTCTATTCTTGGTTTGTCCCACTAACATTTTATTTAACACTTTTGCATATAAGTTCATAGGTGAGATTGGCCTATGCTTTTCCTTTCTCATAATGCCCGGATCTAATTTGCATCCCAGCATTATACTAGTCTTAAAACATGAGTTGCAGAGTATTATCCTTTTTCCTATCTGTAGAGTGGTTTCTATAAAATTTGTATTCATTATTCCTTGAATATTTGGTAAAATTTACTTGTGCATCTGGTGAGGTTTTTTAGATAGAGATTTTTAACTACTGACTTATTTCTTTAAAGTTTATATATCTATTAAGTCTTTTGGCTTGTAAAGTAATCTTTTCTAGGATATTGTCTATTTTATGTATGTTTTTATAGTTTTAAAATTGTTAATAGTCTATTATTAATATTTTAAAATTGTTTTTATTATCTTTTGAATAAATAATACCTTCACATGGTTTAACTTCAAGGGGGCTAAAAGGATATACTGTTAAATTTTCTTCTTCAACTCTACCAATTACTCAGTTTTCCTCCCTGGAAGCAACAGATACTATCAATTTCATGGGCATTCTTCCAGAGATATTTGATGCATGTTTAAGAAAATAGCAAATAAACTCTTTTCCTTCTTCCTTTTAAGCATAAATGGTAGTGTAGTAGTCATGCTATTCTGCTGAGAATA
>NW_004443965.1:10891540-10896709 GCF_000243295.1 Trichechus manatus latirostris
ACCCATTCAATAATTTCTACATTTACAGTTTAATGACACTGGTTACATTCTTCACGCTGTGTCATCATTCTCACTATCTCTCCCCGTATTGTTTTACCCCTGTTGACTCGCTGCCCCATAAACTATTGATCTATGCTTTAGAGTTATGACAAAAGTTTTGATTTTTGCCTATTTGATGGGTAAAAAGTGTTACCTCAGTGCAGCATAAATTTACATTTCTCTTACTGTGAATGAGTTGGAAATTTTTTTCATGTGTATAACAGAACCATTTTTTATGTCCTCTTTTGTTTATATTCTTTGCTCATTTTTCATTTGAGTTCTTTTTCTTTTTTGTTTTTTGCTGATTTGCAGAGGTTCTTTATATTAACTACATACCTACATAGCTACAGATCTCTGCTGTATCTGTAGTTACGTCTTTTTAAAATTCCTAATATTGTTTTTGTGTCATTCTTGCCATATATTTACCTACCTGTCAATCTTTTCAAACAACCAGCTTTTTAAAAATCCTCTCAATTGTGTCTTTGCTTTTTATCATCCTTTTCTGCTCTTATTTTTGCTAACTCATTCCTTCCGCTTTTTTTGGATTTACTCTGTTGTTCATTGTAACACTTCTTTTTTTTCTAAGAGTTTAACTGATTTTATTAGTACATAATGAAAAACAGTATTTATTTCAGATTCATTTGAATATCTACATAGTTTGATCAGTGATTTTTTAAACACCTCTGAAGAAGGAATATGTCACAGAAGGGACTGACAAATCTAGAAAGGCTACATTGAAGAGAAGTGTGCTGCTGTGTCCAAGGGAGAGGAGCTCTGAATTCTGAGATCCAGTAGAAAGGACCTCTCTGCTATGTGGCTGGGATGCTTCGTTAGGCTGCAATCTGCTCCAGGGAAAAACCCCTCTTTCCTGTCCACTTCCATGTCTTGTAATTGCAATTTGCCAGCAGCCTTCATATGCTGTTATTTCTATAAAATGTGACTATGCTAGTCATAAAGGGATATCTTATGTTGTACATTGATAAATCGGCCTTCTGGTTTATATGTTAGTCTCATGTCAACTGATTTACAGTGAGTCTGTCTCCAGGATTCTGATCATCTCAGTGTGTGCTAAGAAAGTTCAATTCCTGAATCTGCAACACTAAGAGAACAAACCCGGACCACCATAAATCCACCAAGACAGCCACATGGTTGAGTCCTCTAAACAGCCAACAGCCACGCTACAACGGAGACTTATCTGCTACTGCTGTTCATTAGTCCATTGACTAGGAAGCAGAACGCCAGAGCATTTTATAAAACTGAAAGGAACTTTGAAGTAATCAGGGGCAGCCCTTTCACTGTGTAGTTGAGGCCATCACCTTCCACTGGAGTCTAATTATCTCTCGAATTTAGCAACTGACATGATTCCAAAGCTAGGTTCACTGTCGAGAAACATTCCACAGTGTCATGGTGTGTTTCTCTATTGTGATGTCTTAGTCTGAAGTGTGGTGCTTAGCATGGGGTTCAGGTGCTAATGATAGAGTGAGAATCCATCAAACCTTAACCCCTAGGCCCTTTTCTTGGTTTCATTTAAGAATTGCATATCTGCATTATGAAACCTGTCTGTATGGCTTACCATTATTAAAAGCAAACTTTTCTTTCATTGAATCTCCCTTTTTAACCTTTGTAGCACAGGATGACATGTCTTGATAAAATGTGCAAGGTAAAAATCCTGTTGATATGAGCATATTCTTAAGAATATATCGGAGGAAAAAATATACATCAGAGCACCAAGTAAGGTTGGAAGGATCGTAGACTGAGCTCACAAATAAAAACAAAGCATGCATTCAAATATCCATTAATAAGGGGAATACAGAAACATTTTTTTTCCTTTTCAGAGTGAAAGCTTAATAGTTGTTTGCTTTTATATGCAGTTTGTTCTAATGGTAGAAAACGATCATGAAAACTTGATTTTGTTAATTTACTGCCTTTTTGGGGTTTCAGCTTGTTCTTCTCTAAAAGAGTGGTTGCAGGGATTAGGAATAATGCATGTAATTTACCTAGGATGTGACATTGGTAGATACTTACACAGTGGTTGTTATACTTATGGAATGAATATATTCTAAATTAAACTGTTATTTTAACACTTCTTAAATAGGACGCTTAGCTCATTAAGTTTCAGTCTTTCTTCTTTCCTAATATAAGTGCTTCAAGCTATAAATGTCCCTCAAAATGCAGCTTTTAGCTGTATCCCATGAGTTGTGACATATAGTATTTTAATTTTCATTCAGTTTCAGATAATTTAGATGATTTCAGATAATAGTACTCTATGAGTTAAACGTACATAGTTTTGAAAGTCAAATAGTTCTTTCCAGAAGACTTATGTGTTATACGGTAATTAGAATTCATTATCCACTCTTATCACTTGCTGTGTACCATCTTAATTCATGGGGGAGGGAGAGCTAAAAACATTTCCCAGAAACTCCTGCAGTAAGATTCTGGATGCAAATTAGGTTCTGACAATGAGACACACTCACTTGAGATTTGGAAGGCCCTCTTCCTGATGCATTTGGTGATGTTGGTGCTGATATGACTGCTTCTGACAGCCAGCCTCTTCTGTTACTGTCTAAGCTCCAGATGAAAGGAGACTCGGGGTGAGAGGCAGTGTGGAGATGAAAGCAGCAGCAGTTTCCTTCTCTGGATCACAGCTATAGTGGCTCACTGCTGAAATCGATAGTGACTGACTTCCTCCACTCCTCTGTCTTTTTCAGTAATTTCTTAAAAGAATATAATTCTCTGTATAAAATTCCTTTTTGCTAAAATATCCAGAGTGTTTTCTATTTCCTGCATTAGACCCACTTATATAGGATGGTATTTAGTACCAGAAGAGTTGGTAGGAAAGACCCTCAACAAGAAGACTCTGGGGTTGGTTTTCAACTTAGTTGGGTTGAAATCAGTGATGGCCTTACTATCTTTGGAAAATGGGCTACAGGTATCCATTGCATGTAGTGGTAAAATATTAAATTATCATCTGTGGTCACCTGGAATAATATGACTATTGCAGTACATCATTATTATGGGGATTAAAAAAAAAAAAATACAAGGACTCTGGAGTGTGTTGGCTGCTTCTAACCAGCCTGGAGAACTTAAAGAAAGAAGATGACAATCTCAGGGGTTTAGCATTTTCAGTTCAAGTAATGGTCAGAAGACTAGAATTCTTCTTTGACTGCCCTAAGTTATCTCTTTTCCTTTATACACACAGGGCTAGTATACCTGAAAAATGATAGAATATGATCCTTAGGTTGCAGAATTAAACCATAAATGAAATCACAGCCATACCATGTACAAGTTAGAGTATGGATTGGGAATATGTGGGACCTTGAAAATTATAATGGGGATACTTGGGAGGATTTGGATGACTCTGAGTACCTTGAGCTTCCAGCAGAAGCAGCCCCTACTCCTGTCTGTGGGAGCTAGTTCTTTCTTGCTTGAAGACCATGTAATGATGAGACTTGAGATAGATACATTGAAACAGGAAGCAAATTCTTTTCATCCTCAACCCCCACTCCTGGTCATGGCCTCTAGACCCCTAATTAAAGTCAGACCTGAGCCATTCCCAGAGGGACAAGTACAAAGTCTCCCAGGAAAAGGGAGTTTACACTCTCAAGATTACTCTAACACAGCAACAGAAACTTAGGGGATATATGTAGAGATAGACTCTAAGGGTTTCATATCAGGGAAGTAGGAACATAATCATGCTAAATTTATCCATTTGGGTTCATTTACCAGAGATTCTGTATTCATTATCCTGAGGTCAAATAGCTGGGAATGGTTCTAGCAGTATTCTTGATCAGTTGCCTATAACCTGGGCTCAGTGTTGGCATAAATTAAATGAAGTCAGGATGCCAGACATTCCTTAGTATAAGGAACAGGAAGGAATCCAAATACTTAGGAAGATAGGAATGTTGAAGTGGATTTATCACCCACTTTCTAATTATGTCCCCTAAGAAGGCCCAGAGGACATTCTCTTCCTCAAGGACTTGAGTAATACATTGGTGAGGGATCATCAGCATCCTTGAAAAGTACAGTAGTTGCTGTTCTCGGGGATGAACATGGAGAATGCTGCTATAGAAATGGGATTTCTAATCATAGTGAGGATGAATGGACTTCATAGTAGCAGAAGAGTATGGCAGCACATAAGTATCAGAGATAGGTGGGCATGCTTACTGTGACAGGTAGGAGGGCCACAACAGTCACAAGAAGAATTTACCCCACAGAGATCTTAGGCACCTGATCATGGTGCCCCTGAGATTGAAATAGATAAACAGTCTTCTAAATTCTTATTTGGTGTATGTGTGTGTGTGTGTGTTTGTGTATTCAAACTAACAAACAACAAACAAAAACTCTAGGTCTGATTAAGTATTACATGTACTTTCTCCTAGACATTTATCAGCGTTAAGTGTGCACTGGGGAAGGCAAAATACTTCAGCTTGGGGGAAAATACTGGACTATGACTCTGAACTGCTAGCAGCAATTCTATCTCCTGATAATCAAGGTCAATTACCCCTGGCAGTAAGGTAAGTTTCTTTTTTTCCTGCTGGTCTACTGGCACAAAAAGCCCAAGTGAACAAGCAGCTGTCATAGCTTTAAGTTTAATGGGACTCTGCTTGTGTTCCCTGAGGAAGCATCTCCCCTTTGGAAAACAAGACCTATAGATCCACAGAGTCTAAAGTTGTAGCGACAGGATGCACAAATGGTGCAGGAGGCTTTTCCCATGTATTCTGTTCAGTTGGTGTATGATATCTTAGGAATTTCTGGGTGAGGCAGTGCCCATCAGCCACCGGTAATGCCCAGGAGAAGGGTGCAGCTGCAGGCTGTTAACAGCCTACATTCCAGCAACTGGGGGAAGGTAGCACAGGCTATGTAAAGAGGATCTGGATGGTACCAACAGTGTCTATAATACTGATCAACCACTGAGTACAGTTTTACTGTTTTTTTTTTTTATTTTTAAAATTTTTGACAGTGCATTAGGTGAAAGTTTACAGAGCAAATTAGTCTCCCATTTGATAGTTTGTACAGAAAGTGTTACATGACACTGGTTTCATTCCTCACCATGTGCCGGCACCCACCCCCATTTCCATCTTAGGTTCCTCATTTCCTTTCATCCTGAATTGCTACCCCTTCCTGTCTTCT
>NW_004443965.1:10897133-10897926 GCF_000243295.1 Trichechus manatus latirostris
AGCTAAACTATTGTTTGGTTTTAAGAAGACTTCAAGGAATATTTTTGGTTTAAGTTTTAAAGATTGTCTCACGGAAATGGTTTCAAGGCTTCATCCAGCCTCTACGGCTCCAGAAATTCTGGATTCCATGGGAATTTGAAATTCTATTCTGTATTTTCTCCCTTTTGATCAAAGATTCTTCCACAGAATCTGTGGAAGAATCTTTGATCAAAAGTTTCAGTAATGGTAGCCAAGCACCATCTAGCTCTTCTGGTGGCAAAGGAAGCAGTCGTTCATGGAGGCAATTAGCCACACATTTCATTTCTTCCTCCTATTCCTGGCTCTCCTTTTTCCTCTGTTGCTCCAGACCAATTGTTGTACCTTGGATGACCACTTGCAAGCTTTAAATACCCCAGGCACTACTCAATGAACTAGCAGATAGAATGCAAGCACTAAACACAACACTAGGCCAATTAACTGGGATGTCCCATGAAACCATGACCCTAAAACTCCAAACCAAGAAACCAAATCAGGTATTTGGTTGTACATAAGCGAGTACAGTTTTAGAAAAGGTTTGATTCACCTCACTCACCAGCTAAAGAACCCCAACAAACTGGCATACTGGCTCATAGTAAGAAAACATGGAACAAGCAAAGCAGGAAGGATGCTATACATACCAACTGATGCCCACTAACTAGTTGCAGAAAAAAGGATTGTAGCAGCCACCTATGGCCTCTTCCTTGCCTTGTTATTATACATTGTATTTATTAACCAATTTTGTTTTTCCTCCCCTAGCCTCTCTTTTTGCTACTAA
>NW_004443965.1:10898059-10904142 GCF_000243295.1 Trichechus manatus latirostris
ACCAACCTTTTGATTAGCACCTGAGCGCCTAACTATTGCACCACTAGGGTTCCTTAAATATAGTGGCTATTGTTGTTGTCGTATGCTGCAGAAACCCTTTAAATTTAGTCCTTAGGATATCTCAACATACAGTTGAGACCAGGAATTATAAAAAAATTCTGTTCAGAAATTCAACTGAATTTTTGTTTGCTCTAGTTCTTTGAGCTCTTCTCTGAAGCAAATAAATGTGGTGGCGCAAAAGGTTTGCACTTGACTACTAACCTAAAAGGTTGGTGGTCTGAACCCACCCAGCAGTGCTGTGGAGGATAGGCCTGGTGATTTGATTCCTTAAAGATTACAGCCAAGAAAACCCTATGGAGCAGTTCTACTCTGTAGCGTAACACATGGGGTCTCCATGAGTTCAAAATTGACTGGATGGCAATGGGTTTGGTTTTTTGCTTTTGAAGCTCTGAAGCCTATGGGTTGGAGAGAGGAAGGTGGAGACAGCAGAGGAGGCAGAAGAAGACAGGAGATGATTACGAGGCAGAAAAGAAAATCCTATGCTTAATATTACCAAATTTTATCCTGACACATATATAAAGCCAAAATTCTTAAAAACACATTTATTCATACTGATATAAATGAATAAATATTGGGGAAGGAAAGCCATTCCTTATAATAGTATAATTCCTTACAATGCCAACTAAAAAAATAAAGGATGCCATTTGGCAATCCTCACAGCAATAATTAACTCAGGCAAGAATCATCAATAAATGCTTAAACAAGCAGGTAAAAGTTTAATGAGAAACAGGATGTTTGCACAATGTCAAAGTATCACCCCACTATACTTACTAATTACAAAGGAAAATAGTCACTTTACATTTGAGAATCGCAGCTGATACCACATTATTCAAGAGATCACAGTTGACGTCACTAAGAGTGGTACAAATTAACAAAATGGGTCTCCTGATATGATAGTATTTGTGCCAAAAATGCATATTTCTGAATCCAATAATAAGGAAACAGTAGACAAACACAAACTGTGGGACATAAACAAAATAATTGATTTATCCTTTTCAAAAATGTCAATGTTGTGAAAGACAATGACTGAGGAACCTTTCCAGATTAAAGAATACTAAAGAGTCAGGACACCTGAATCTAACAAGTGATCTGGGAATTTTCTTTTGTTATAGCTGACATTATTGGGACAACTAGTAAAATTTGAGTAAGATTGCAAATTATATTCTAATTTTGATCATTTTACTGTAGTTTTATAACTGAATGTCCTATATTTTAAGATATACACACTTAGGCATTTATAGTAAATGGCATCTGCAACTTACACTCAAATGATTCAGAAAAAAAATAGTATTTGTTATTAATAACAATAAATTACCCTGTAATAAATTACCCCCAAATTCAGAGGCTTAAAACAACAATATTTACCCAAGTGAACTGAAACCTTATGTTTACACAAAAACCTGCATGTAATGGTTTATAGCAGCTTTATTCATTTTTTCCAAAAATTGGAAACCATTGGATTCACCCAATAGATGAATGGATAAACAAACAGTGGTATATCCATACAATACTTCTCAACAATAAAATGAGCCATTGATTCCTGCAACATGGATGAAGCTTAAACACATTTTGCTAAAGAAAGAGGCCAGACCCAAAAGGCTACATATTGTATGGTTCCATTTATATAATATTATTGAAAAGACATAACTATAGGGATGGAAAACAGATCAGTTGTTGCCAAGGGCCAGGAGAAGAGAAAGTGGTTGACTACAAAGGGACTGCATGGGGGAATTTTTTGGGGTGATGGAATTGTTCTGTATGGTACTGGGGTGGTGGAGACATGATTTGTTGCATTTGTCACAATCTATAGAACTTTTACTGTAATCAGATTTAAAAAATCAACCAGGAAATAGGGTGAGGTGGAATCCCAGTACAAAATGCAGACTCAGACAAATGAATCTAACTGTATTATAAGTATATGATAAAACCTCACTGAAGGGGGTGGGGAAAAAAGGAGCTGACCTAAATTACTTTGGAAATAATGTTTTGACTGGATACTGTAAGGTTAAAGATAGAACTGTATGTAAACACTGTATTATAGCTTGTAAATTTGCTTCTCACAGTGGAATGGGTTAGTAATTCTGAAACTATAGTTTTACTAGGGTTGGACAAATAAATTGAAAACAATGGGTTTATAGAGAAAGAAGTTACAAAAATGCAAAGGGGGAGGACTAGAATGAACTATGGAGTGCTGGATAGAGTCGGAGATAGCAGTATAAACTCATGTTTATTTTTATATATTGATAGAAAAATATAGATATGTGGGTATACATGGATTAGAATACATACATTTACTTCCTTGCTCTGTCCACTGAAAAGACGTTGGAATATAGACACCCAGTAGCAATGAGGACAGCCAGTGTCCAGATACTAATTTCTAAATGCCATTCTCCAATAAAAGGAATCAGGACTCCTTGGAGAAATAGCTGATTCTAGTGCTGCGGGGGCAAAGAAAATACAACGCCTGGAGAATCATGTGGTGCCAAAGTAAGAAAGTGCTAAAAATAAGTAAATAAAAAAGGATTGGGGTGTATTAAAAGTACATGAGAGCCAACCTGCAAAAGCTTCCAATGGTCAAAACTGGAACAAACTGAGCAACAAAATAATGATAGCTTTAGCTTATAATTCAAAGAATAAAATAAATATCCATAAGCCCATACTGATATAAATGATTAAATAAACAAATAATAAACGAGGGAGAAAGGACACATCTTCTTTAGAGAAGAATTACAAATAATATACATAGATATTCCACCTTCCAAGAGGTGTGAGGTTTAATTCTGACCCGCTTCCAAGGAAAGGAGTATGGAGAGGGGAAAATAGTAGCTTTTTAAAGAGAAACCTGGCAGAAATCACCTTAACTAAGCGATCAAGGTTAACATCACCAGTGATCTGATACTGATATCATATATCCCTTGATATGATGTGGTAAGAAGGGCACTTCACCTCTGTGTTCTTCCCAAACACCTATAACCCCAGTTTAATTGTGAGAAAACATCAGATAATCCCAAATTGTGAGATGCTTTTCAAAATAACTGATCAATACTCTCCAAAACTGTTAAGGCCATGAAAAACAAGGAAAGACTGACAAATCATCAAAGATCAGAAGAGACACAGGAGACATGATAATTAAACAAGTGTTATTCAGAAAAATAAAACACGAGATACGATGAAAAATTACTTGTAGGTTAGATTGGGTGGTGAGGAAGGCTCCTGTGGGAAGCCAACATTCAGGCTAAAATATGAATGACAAAATGAAGCCAGCTATGTGAATAAAAAGGGAAGAACAATTGAAAAATAGGAAACATGATACAAAGTCATTAGGCCTCTCCTCACTTTGTGTGTTTGAGAAACAGAGAGGTCAGTGTGGCAGGAGCTTTGAGTGAGAAAGCTAAGAGGTGAGTTGGGAGATGCAGCAAGAGGCTGGATGACATAGGAACTTGTGAAAATTTGATTTGGCCGAAACAACTATAGGAGGAAGAAAACAATTTTAATATGTCAAATACTTCTTCAAAGTACTGTGCTAGTTATTCATTATGGAAGACGAGACTGGAGAATATACATTCAGGGGACTTTGGGATCATAAGGAAGACATTTAAAAAGCAGGGACAAGGACTTACGTAAATTTGAATTTAAACAGGCTCTGTTTTCTAAGAAGATAGGAGCTTTCTGAGATATCCATGGGTCTTCCTGAACAGTCAATAAACTTTCTTTTTAAACTGGGATATTAATTCAATGTTAAATACAAACCTACAGGAATTTAAATTTCAACCATAAAGCATATAAAATAGAATTTGTTGTAGCAAATGGAATTATTACTCAAATTGAAAATGAACTTTGTTAACACAACCCACCCCACTTCATCACTATTTTAGATTAGGTAGTGGTTTATGCTAAATAAAAGAATTTCAAATATCCATCTCCTTTTTACCAGATTTGCAAGTGAGGCTAAATGGTGACTCTAGTAAATCAGAAAAAGTAATAAGTAAACCCTTTTTTTTTTTTTTATGACAATATGCTGATCTAACTGGAATGGTATCTCCGAACAGGAAGCCAGAGAAGATGGGTCAGCACTGAACTCTGGCCCAGTAAAAGGCCTGAACTATAGGAAAGTTGAAGAACTCCATTTAGCTGGTTGCCAAGGAGCTCCTTAAGGAGCTGCTTTCTTAATTGATCATCTTTAATTTGGGATCATGATAATTCATTCCTTTTGTTGATGAAATTATAGGACTTATTAAGTAAGTAATGGAAAATGTCTAAATGTTATGGACTGAATATGGACCAGAGATAATATAAGAAATGGTATCAGTGGGTGTTTTTCTGAGTGAATTAAGATGTGGGTAGTCTGCAAAAACTGAAGTGATCAGGGCTTATGTAGTCTGATTATGTCTCTATTGTACACTGGGTAAGAACTGGTGGCACCTTGTTTCTTCATGAACATTGAATGGGTCTTAACTGAATGTCTTTCCTGTTCCTTTTCCACCCCTAATTTGTGAGCCAAGTGAGAAAGTGGGCAAGTACTCTGCACACTAACAGTGTACAGTCTTGACTTTCATCATTGGGACTCCAGGTTGTGGCACAGCAAACCCCACAATCTGACAGGAACAAGTGACAATAAATAGACATATTACATCAGGCCCTTGGACGCTAAGCACCTATGTCAGTCTGGGACCTGACTTTTGTTGGTGATAGTTACCTCAAAATGATTGGCTTTATAATATTGTATTCTTGATAAAAGCATGGGCTCTGCAGCCAGACTACCAAGTTCAACAACTTGGGTTCAAATTCTGATTTCACTGCAGAATTTGCAGTTATATGATTTATAACTCTCTGTGAAACAGGACTAATAAGAGAGCTTACCTCATAGGCTGTCATGAAGATTAAATGAGTTCATATACATACAGCCCATAGACACTAAGTCCTCATTCATTTCTTTATCTGACAGATATTTATTGAGCATCTACTTTGTTTCAGGAATTGTTCAGGGCACTGTAGATACCTGAGCAAACAAAATACACAAAGCCTCTACCTTCTTTGGGATAGTGAAACTTACATGTTAACTATTTAGTTGCTGTTTTTATAAGGGAAGTTTAGGTACCCAATATCTCTCTAGGTCCTTGCTAATTCAAACTGAAGTCCACAAACCAGCAGCAAGGCATCACCTGCGAGCCTGTTAGAAATGCACAATCTCAGGTTCCATTCAGACTTACTAAATCAGGATCTCAATTTTAACAAGATTCTCAGGTGACATGTATGCACATTAAAGTTTGAGCTACCCTGCCTGAATCATAAACCCTGAACTCAGGCTTAATTTAAGAAAAGATCTTGATGAGTTCCTGTGTCCTAAGGGGAGAATTGCATTGAAATTGAAAAATTGCTTTAAAGAAAAAAATGTTTCTCAAGATTACTTTCATGTGAAAATGCCATGTTAATAGAGGTAAGTGAGCTTAAGGTGTGAAAATCTGCTCATTATAAGTACATGCCTTATATCTCTACAAAATACTAATATTCCAGGGTTAATGTAGGTAAATGGCTTCCTCTAGTGGAAATACTTTAATTTGTAAGCTGGAGTCCTAAGAGGATCAAGAGGAAAAAAATTAAAATTTTATTTAAGAACTTTAAAGAAAATGTGCATGTCTACAATTGACAAAACAAATCTTAACAAAAACAGAAATTCCTGTAAAATCCTACCATATTTGGAAGAAAAGGCTTCATAACCCTCAATTCTTTCCTTTCCACGTATAAAGACTGGGCCTTTGAACAAGGGCTCTATTTCTAAGTCTGTAAGTTGTGCTAAGGTAATAATAAGTGTTGAGAGGACAGCATCTTCCCATTTGGGAAATGTGCCTTTGAGTGACATCAGCAAGACAGTGGTGTAGGCAGTTCTTAGCTCCTGTCCCCTGACAGAAACATCAAAAAACAAACAAAAATGGACAGAACCAACATTGTCAGAACTCTGAAAAACAGTCAAAAGATTTACAGCAACCAAATGAATGCTGACTCAAAAAAAAAAAAAAAAAAAA
>NW_004443965.1:10904307-10905864 GCF_000243295.1 Trichechus manatus latirostris
TTTCAACAATGAAACAAAAAAATGACCCTGAGGAAGAAACAGAATCTGACTTCCAAAGTTACTACATTGTAATATTCAAATATTCAGTTTTCAACAAAAAATAACAAGGCATACAAAGAAATAGGTAAAGATGGTCCATTCAAAGGAATAAAATAAAGCAGCAGAAACTGTCTCTTAGGAGGCCTAGACATTGGACATACTAGACGAAACTTTAAAACAATTGTCTTAAATATGCTCAAAGAGCTAAAGGAAAACATGGACAAATAATGAAAGGAAACCAGGAAAATGATATATGAAAAAAATGAGAATATTACTAAAGAGAAATTATAAAAAGGAAGCAAACAGAAATTCTGGAGTAAAAACTACAATAACTGAAATGAAAAATTCATTAGAGGGGTTTAATGGCAGATTTGAACATGAACAAGAAAAAAAATCAGCACACTTGAAGTTAGGACCATTGAAATTACCCAGTTTAAAGAGCAGGAAAAAAAATAAAAAGAATAGATCTGTAGGTCTATGAAACAGACCAAACTATGCATTATGGGAGTCCAGAAAGAAAAGAGAAAGGAGGAGAAAGATTACTTGAAAAAATAATGACTGAAAACATCACAAATTTGATGAAAGACATAAAACTACACATCCAAGAACTCCAAGTAAGATAAACTCAGAGATTCATGCCAAGACACATTATAATCAAACTGTTGAAAAACAAAGATAAAATCTTGAAAGATGCAAGCGACAAGCAACTATCATGTATAAGGGGTCATCAATAATATTAACAGCTGATTTATCCTCAGAAATCATGGAGGCCAGAAAGCTAAAAGAAAAGAACTGCCAACAAAGAATTCTATATCTGGCAATGATATTAAGACATTAATGAGGGAGAAATTAAGACATTCTTGGATAAACAAAAGCTGAAGGAATTCATTAATACTAGACTTGGCCTACAAGAAATGCTAAAGGGAGTCTTTCAGGTTGAAATAAAAAGACACTAGACATTAACTCTAAGCCATGTGAAGAAATAAAGATCATCAGTAAAGGTAACTACATAGGCACATATAAAAGCCAGTATTATTGTATTTTTGGTTTGTAACTCTACTTTTTATATTCTACATGATTTAAAATACAAATGCATAAAAATAATTATAAACCTATGATACTGGGCACACAATGTATAAAGATGTAATTTGCGACAACAACATAAGGAAAGGAAAGTGCTATATAAGAGCAGAGTTTTCATATACTATTGAAGTGGGTATCAATTTAGATTATTATAAATGTAGACTGTTAAATGTAATCCCTATGGTAACCACAAAGAAAAAATAGTTTTAAATATACACAAAAGAAAATGAGAAGGGAATTAAAATAGTTGCATACGAAAAACCAACTAAACAAAAAAAGGCAGCAAGAAAAAATTAAAAGCATAAGTAAGACAAACAGAAAACATATAGCAAAATGGCAGATTAAGTCTTTCCTTATCAGTAATAACTTTAAATGTAAATGCATTAAGCTCTCCAATCAAAAGGTCAAGATTGGAAAAATGGATTAAAAAAAAAA
>NW_004443965.1:10906686-10948596 GCF_000243295.1 Trichechus manatus latirostris
GACTAGTCTCTTCTACAAGGACTCACTTTAGATCCAAAAACACAAATAGTTGAAAATGAGAGATGAGAGGATGGAAAAAAATATTGCATGCAAATAGTAATCAAAAGACAGCTGGGGTGACTATACTAATATCAGACAACAAAGACAAAGAAGGATATTATGTATCACTAAAAGGGTCAATTCATCAAGAAGATATAACAATTATAAACTAATATACACCTAACAGAGCCCCAAAGTATGTGAAACAAATGTTGACAGAATTAAAGGGAGAAATAGACGGTTCTACAATAATAGTTGGAGACTTCAAAACACCACTTTCAATAATGGATAGAACATCTAGACAAAAAATCAATAAGGAAATAGGACCTGAACAACATATAAACCTAACAGAAATGTACAGAACACCCACCCTACAACAGCTGAATACACATTCTTCTCAAGCGCACATGGATCATTCTTCAGAATAGACCATGTGGCAGGCCACAAAACAAGTCTTAAAAAATCTAAAAATACTGAAATCACACAAACCATCTTCTCCAATCACAATGGAAACTAGAAATAAATAACAGAAAGAAAAGTTAAAAAATCATAAACATGTAAAACTAAACAACACTCTTAAACGAATTAGAAAATACTTAGAGATGAATGAAAATGAAAACACAACATGCCAAAACTTAGAGGATGCAGAAAAGGCACTGCTCAGATGGAAATTTATATCTACATATGCCTATATTGGAAAGCGTGGTTGTGTAGTGGTTAAGAGTTTGGCTGCTAACCAAAAGGTTGGCAGTTTGAATCCACCAGGCGCTCCTTGGAAACCTAATAGGGCAGTTCTGCTCTGTCCTATAGGGTCGCTATGAGTTGGAATCGACTTGACAGCAACAGGTTTTTTTATGCCCACATTAAAAAAGAAGAATAATCTCTAATGTATAGCCTAACTTTATACCTTGAGGAACTAAAAGAAGAAGAGCAAACTAAAAGCTAGCAGAAGGAAGGAAATAATAAAGATTACAGTCAATATAATTGAAATAGAGAATTAAAAAAAATAATAGAATCAAATAACCCAAAAGTTGGTTCTTTGAAAAGATCAGTAAAACTGACAAACCTTTAGCTAGACTGACAAAGAAAAAAAGAGACGAGACACATATAACTAAATTCAGAAATAAAAGTGGGGACATTACTACTGACCTTACAAAAATTAAAAGAAAAAAAATAATAGAATACTATGAACAATTATTCATTAACAAATGAGAAAATCTAGATGAAATGGACAGATTCCTAGAAACACACAAATTACCTAAACTGATCCAAGAAGAAATAGAAAATCCCAACAGACTAGAGCTTGAAAAACCTCCCAACAAAGAAAAGCTCAGGACCAGATGGCTCACTGTGAATTAATCAACGTAATATTCTACCAAATATTTTACGAAGAATTAACACCAATCCTTCTCAAACTCCTTCAAAAAATACAAGTGGAAGGAACACTTGCTAAGTCATTTTATAAGGCCAGCACTACCCTGATATTTAAACCAGGTAAAGACATCAGAAAAAAATCTCAACAAAATACTAGCAAATGAAATCCAGTGGAATACTAAAAGGATTACACATAATGATCACACAGGATTTCTCGCAGGAATGCAAGGGTGGTTCAATATAAGAAAATCAATCAATGTAATATACTACATTAGAGGGTCAGCAAAAATGAAGAAACTCTCAATGGTATGGGTTGACACAACAGCCACAACAATGAACTCAAACATACCAACAATCACGAAGATGGCACAGGACTGGGCAACACTTTGTTCTGCTGTACCTAAGTTCGCCATGAGTCAGAGCCAACTCAACAGCAACAACATCACATTAATAGAAAAGAAACCCAAAATATATGAAACAAACATTGACAGAATTGAAGGGGGAAACAAACACCATATGATCATCTCAATTAATGTAGAAAAGGCATTTGACAAAATCGAATACTTTTTCATGATAAAAACACTCAGAAGACTAGGAATAGAAGAGAATTTCCTCTACATGATAAAGGGTATTTATGAAAACTCCACAGTTAACATCATGCTCAATGGTGAGAGGCTCAAAGCTTTTCCCCTAAAATCAGGAAAAAGACAAGGATGTTCACTTCACCATTGTTATTCAACATTATACTGGAAGTTCTAGCCACAGCAATTAAGCAAGAAAAAGATACAAACTGCAGCTAAATTGAAAAGGAAGTAAAACTATATGCACAGATGACATGATTCTATATGTAGAAAATACCAAAGAATACAAGGTCAACACTCAAAAATCAGTTGTGTTTCTATACACCAGCAATGAATAATCTGAAAAGCAAGTTAAGAAAACAATTCCATTTACAATAGCATCTAAAAGAATAATATAAACTAAATAAAAAAACTAAACCCGTTGCTGTCGAGTCAATTCTGACTCATAGCGACCCTACAGGACAGAGTAGAACTGCCCCATAGAGTTTCCAAGGAGCACCTGGTGGATTCGAACTGCCGACCTTTTGGTTAGCAGCTGTAGCACTTAACCACTATGCCGCCAGGGTTTCCAAAAAAATAATATACCTAGGAATAAATTTAACAAAGGAGGTGAAAGACCTGTACACTGAAAACTATAAAACATTGTTAAAACTGAAGACCTAAATAAATGGAAAGACATCCTGTGTTCATGGACCGAAAAACATATTGTTAAGATGTCAATACTACCCAAAGCCATTTACAGATTCAATGCAATCCCTATGGAACTTAAATAGCCTTTTTTTTTGCAGAAATGGCGTATCGAATTTAAAAGCCCCTAGATAGCCAAAACAATTTTTAAAAAGAATAAATCTGTACACTAATGTTCATTACAGCACTTTTCACAATAGTCAAAAGGTGGAAACAACCAAAATGTCCATCAACAAATGGATAACCAAAATGTAGTATATACATACAATGAAGGATTATGCAACCCTAAAGAGAAATGAAGTTCTGATACATGCCACAACATGGATGAACCTTGAAAACATCATGCTAAGCAAAATAAGTCAGTTGCAAAAGGACAAATACTGTATGCTCTCACTTAAATAAAACAAGCAAATATAAAGACACCAAAGATTATTAACAATTGCCAGGTATGGGGCTGGGGGAAAGGGGAATTTTTGTTTGGGGGACATTGAGTTTGTTAATGGTGGTGGGATGTTTTGGATGAAGATAGTGATAACGGTGGTGCAACATGAAAAATTTAATCGTCATTGAGTTGTAAATGTAGAAGTTGTGTTGGCGAATATTTTGGTGTGTATGTTTTCACAATAGAAAAAGCAATAATGGTGGCGTGACATGAAAAAGTCAATCAGTGTCACTGAACTGTAAATGTAGAAGTTGTGTTAGTGGATATTTTGGTGTATATGTCTTCACAATAAAGAGAGGAGAAAAAGAACAAAGTTGGAGGATCCACATTCTCTGATTTCAAAACTTACTACAAACCTACAATCATCAAAATATTGTAGTACTGGCATAAGCACAGACATACAAACCAATGGAACAGAATTGAGAGTCCAGAAAAAGACCCATACATCTGTGGCCAATTGATATTTGACAAGGGTGCCAAGTCCATTTAATGGAGAAAGTACAGTGCCTTCAACAAATGGTGCTGGAACAACTGGATTTCCACATACAAAAAATGAAGTTGAACCCTACCCCTACTCAAAATAAGTCAACAACATAAGAGCTAAAAACAAGACTCTTAGAAAAAAACGGGTAAATCTTTATGATCTTGGATTTGGCAATGGATTATTAGATATACTACCAAAAGCACAAGCAAAAAAAGAAAAAATAATTTGGACTTGATCAGTTAGAAACTTTAGTGAACAAAGGACATTATAAAGCAAGCGAAAAGACAACTTATAGAATGGGAGCAAATATCTGCAAATCATACATCTGATAAAGATTTAATATCCAGAATATATAAATAACTCCTACAACTCAATGACAAAAAGACAAAGAACCCAATTAAAAACTGGGCAAAGGATTTGAACATTTCTCCAAAGAACATTGTGAATGTAATTAATGCCACTGAAATTTACAGTTAAAAATTGCTAAAGTGGTGTCATGGATTGAAATATGTCCCCCAAAAATATGTGTATCAATTTGGCTAGGCCATGATTCCCAGTATTGTGTGACTGTCCACCATTTTGTCATCTGACGTGATCGTCCTATGTGTTGTAAATTCTCTATGATGTTGATGAGATGGGATTAGTGGCTGTTATGTTAATGAGGTAGTACTCAATCTACAAGATTAGATTGTGTTTTAAACCAATCTCTTTTGAGATATAACAGAGAAGAATCAGAGAAACAGGGGGACCTCATACCATCAAGAAAGCAATGCTGGGAGCAGAGTGTGTCTTTCGGAGCCAGGGTTCCTGTGCAGAGAAGCTCCTAGACCAGGAGAAGATTGATAACAAGGACCTTTCTCTAGAGCTGACAGAAAGAGGAAGTCTTCCCCTGGAGCTGGCACCCTGAATTCAGACTTCTAGCGTCCTAAACTGTGAGAGAATAAATTTCTCTTTGTTAAAGCCATCCACTTGTGGTATTTATTACAATAGCACCAAGACAAGAGGCGACATTTGTTGTATCCATTTTACCACAATAAATTTAATTAAAAAAAAAAAAGGTCTTTGAAGTGAAAAAGTAAAAATAGAGAAGTAATTCTTGTCAGTAAAGATGCCTGAAAGGTGAATATGGAAGCGTATGATCTGACCTTGTAGAAAGTATCACACAATACTGGGAATCATGGCCTAGCCATGGCCATCGTTCTGTTGAACATAGGGCCGCTATGGGTCGGAACTGACTCAACGCTTCCTAACAACAAAATGTGTGTCAACTTGGCTATGCCATGATTTCCAGTATTGTTATTGTCCACCATTTTGTCATCTGATATGATTTTCCTATGTGTTGTAAATCCTACCTCTATGATGTTAATGAAGCAGGATTAGAGGCAGTTATGTTAATGAGGCAGAAATCAATCTACAAGATTAGGTTGTATCTTGAGTCAATCTCTTTTGAGATATGAGAGAGAAGCAAGCAGCGAGACAGGGGGATCTCCTATCACCAAGAATGGAGAACCAGGAGGGGAGTGTGTCCTTTGGACCCAGGGTCCCTGCACTGAGAAGCTCCTAGACCTGGGGAAGATTGATAACAAGGAACTTCCCCAAGAGCTGACAGAGACAGAGAGCCTTCCCCTGGAGCTGGCACCCCAAATTTGGATTTACAGCCTCCTAGACCACGAGAGAACAAATGTCTGTCTGTTATAAAGTCATCCACTTGTGGTATTTCTATTATAGCAGCACTAGATAACTGAGACAGGAGCATTCTGGCTATACTTCTTCCAAGACAGATTTGTTCATTCTTCTGGCAGTCCATGATATGACATACATTCAATTATGTACCATTTAAAGAATAACAATCACTCATGTATCCACCACCCAGTCCTTCAACTCGAAGATAGCTCCATTTTAATTTTGTACTACATTTATGTATGCATCCCTATTTGTGAATTTTTAAATTTGTCTGTTTTTAAACTTTATATAAATGGCTTCTCCGCAAGTTTTCTGAGACTTGCTTCTCCTGCTCGGCATTTTTGGGATTCACCCATGATGGTAAGTATAGTTGTAGTTCTTTCATTCATTCTGTCAGACGTTTGGGTTCTTCCTTTTATTTTACTATTACAATGCTGCTGTTGAAGAGGCTTGTAAATTTTCTGGCACACATGTGGAACTAATTATTCTAAGGTATATACCTAGTTGTGGAATCACTGAGTCATAGGGTATGCACATGTTCGACTTTTGGCGAAATGGTTTCACCAAAGTACTTAAACTAAATCAGCATTGTAAGAGTTTCTGTTTATCCATACTATATCCTAACAATTGGTATTGCTGGTTTTCAAATTTTGCCCATTTAGTTAAAAAGAAAAGACATTTACTATCATTTGTTTACGGGTTATTTTATTCACGTAGGATAGTTATTGGATAAAATGTAGGTCAAAAGATATGCGCATTTGTAGTTTTTATAATTTCTAAATTGTCCTTCATAGTTGTAATTTACACTCCTGATAGCAGTGTGAGTGCCTGTTTGCATATTCCCTAGATAAGAGTGTGTCACCAAGTTTTTTTGACCTTTGCCAACAGGTAAAAACGGTTTAATTGCACTTAAGATGTTGATGGAAGTTTAATCGTTAAAATTTAACTTTACTCTTCTGTGAACTATTCATCCTTTGCCTATTTTTCTATTGGGTTGTCTTACTGACTGGTACAATCTTTTTATAAATCAGGGTAAATTACCCTTTTCTGTGAAAAAGCTGCAAAATTACCCCTAAAAATTTTTTTAGACTGTCATACAGAATTTTTTTTTTAAGTATCAGTATTTTCTTTAAAGACTTCTGGGTTTTATATACATAGAAATGCCTTCCCCATATGAAGGTTATATAAAAAGAAACAAGATTTAATATAGTATTTTAAACTCTTTAAGCCATCTAAACTTAACTTTGGTATATAACATGAGGTGGGAATCCAATTTTCTTTGTAACTGTCTACCCAAATTCCCTAACACCTGTCAAATAATCCATCTTTCTTCCATTGATTTGAAGAACCATATCCTAAAGTCTTAACATGTATTTAGGTTGTTTCCAGGTTTAGCTCCTTTGAGCTGCCTAATCATGCATCATTAAGTTTTAGCTCTTGCAGCCATGTATTTTTAATATCTGATTGGGACTGTCCCAGTCTCATTATTTTTTTCCAGAATTTTTCTAGCTTCTTATTAATATGAACTCTAAAATAATCTTGTCTAGTTAGCAAAATCCTGCTGTTAATTTTTTGTATGTTAGATTTGTAACTTTAAACACTACAAACTGGTAATCATTTAACAAGGTAATCTGTCACAGACCACTCTTTACAAGCTTTCAAATTTCTTGAACAATTCAGTTTTTAGAAAACAAGGACACTTAACTAGGCCTAGAAGAATGGAGAAACACAAGGTTCTAGGAATCCTTGGCAGGATAAAAGAGATGAGAGCCCTTTATAATTCTTCTATAAATCCAAACCAAACCCACTGCTGTCAGGAGTCAATTCTGACTCATAGCAACTCTATACGGCAGAGCAGAACTGCCCCATAGGGTTTCCAAGGACCAGCTGGTGGATTTGAACTGCTGACCTTTTGGTTAGCAGCGTAGCTCTTAACCACTGTACCACCAGGGCTCCTGGTAGCCATAAATCTGCCAAAACCATCAATGATCATCTCGTGGCCACACACAAAGTAAATTGTCTTCATCTATGTCAGAAAACCATACTACTCAATTCTTAGACCTCAAAGTTGGGAGTGCTCCTGGATCAGTCCTTGAATCTTTCATCTTCAATCACTCCTCAGATGATGGTTTCAAGTACCATTTATACACTGATAGCTTCCACTTTTCCATTTAAATTCAGGTTCTCTCTCTTTAACTCCAACTAAACTGCCTACCGTTCTTTGCATGGGTGTCTTGAATCAAATCTCAGATTTTTCTGATTCCAGTTAATGGTAATTCCATCCTTCCAGCTGCTCAGGCCAGGCCAAATCATAGAGCCACCCCTAACACATCCATCTAGTGTGTCAGCGTATCTTGATTTCTTTAACACATATCTAGATACTAAATCACTTTTCATCTACCCCACTACCACCCTGATTCAAGCCTTCATAAACTCTCCCCTGATCATAGCAGCCTCCTAAATGCTCTCCCTGCTTCCACCCTTGCCCACAGTATATATTCTATCATTTTTCTACTCAAAACTCGGCAGTGGCCCCTTACTTCATTCAACTATAAAACTTATCTATACCATCTGACCTTGAGTTACCTCTTGGGTCTTATGTATTACTCTTCCCTACTGCTCAAACCACACTCTATAATTTGCAATACATACCATTACAGCACTTGTCCTTTTTGTTCTCTTTACCTGATACTCTTCTTCATATATGCTTAGGCTCACTCCTTTTTTTCTCAAATGATACCCTCAGACCTTCCTCTATCTCCCGATACCCTATTTACAATAGTGAGCCTCCCCAACCATCAACACCTTCCATTTCCTGCTTTTCTCCCTGGCACTTGCTACCATGTAACAAAGTATGTTACTTACCTGTCTCCCTACAATAGAAGGTAAGCATCATGAGAACAGGGACAGTGCCTGTGACATAGCACTCGATTATGAAGAATGAAATAAGAAAATATAGATTCCCTAAATTGAAAATTAAATCACAACCTAAAGCACACACAATAGTACCTAACAGCACTTAAGCTGTTGCTGGGTATGAAAATTTGTACCTTTCTGAAAGATAATTTGATCATGTTGTCCATAGGGTTTTCATTAGCTGATTTTTCAGAAGTAGATCACCAGGCCTTTTTTCCTAGTCTTAGTCTGAACCCTGTTCAGCATCACAGCAACATGAAAGCCTACACTGATAAGACAGGTGATGGCAGCCCTTACAGTGCACTGGCCGGGAATTGAACCCTAGTCTCCCATATGGAAGGCGAGAATTCTAACAATGAATCACCATTGCCCCAGTCTGACCATCACCACCTCCTTTTGATCTGGAAATTTCATTAAGAAATTACTAGTGATGTATGCAAACATTTGAGCATAGAAATTGTAATGAATGTCCCTAAGAGTGAAATATTAGAAATAACTTCTGAATGTCCAACAATAGTTAAGATTGTTAAAACTGTTCATAGTATACAAAGTAGCCATAATGTCTATTTATTAACAGGCAAATATGGATACAATATGAGAAAAAATATGTAAATATACTATATATATTCATATGTGCACAGAAACACTAACAGTAGTTATATCACTAGATAGTTGTATTAAAATTGATTTAAAACTGTTAACTTAATTTGCCTTTGTATCATTCTTGCTAATGGTTAACAAACTGTTGAATTTCTAAACTGTGACTTGCCAATTGTGTTGAACTGAAGACTGGAGATCTACAGATGTTTCAAGATGTTCTCAAACTTTTGCTTCAATACAAGACTTTGAGATTATACAGTCATAGCTTCAGCAACTTCTGAATTCAACTACATAGTAAACAGGAAATCCAAATTCAGAGCTACATAGCTTCTCATCCTCCCTCCTCCTCTAAACAAATTGTCTTGTTATCTGAGGGTACTCTTCAATGCAAGGGTACACAGGAACTTTACACACACACAGGTTTGTTTACATATTAACAAACCTGGCAACATACATATTCAGCACTGAAAATATATTTTTAGGTTTAGGTACAATTTCTGTAAGATTGTAGGGGCAAATCAGACCCTGAACAAACAGGCTGACTGTAAGCATCTCCTCTCACAACTGACGTCCTAAATTTTAGAATCTTAAATTCTACCTCAAAGATATATCTTAGAAAGTGATAACTAAGTTTCAATTTTTCTTCCTCTTTAACACCAGTGGTATTTCAAGTACTTCATGTGCAGATAACAAAAGAAACCCAAGCCTCACTTCCCTTAAAACATTTTTTGGGTTGCACTGAATGGCCTCTAATCTTAGGCTCTTTTCTAATTCTCAAATAAAAAAGGCTACTTGACAGTTATACACACATCTTCCCTGAAATGTATTAATACATTTAATTTTAATTAGTAACATGCAACTTTAACAATGGATTACAACCTAAAGAGGAAGCCACTATTTTTATAAATGTAAATTTTCAAAAATTACAAAATCTTAGTTTTCTAAAGGGTAAATACGAAGTCTTAATAAAACACACACACACACTCATGCAATTTACCCCTACATCAATGTTTTAATCATGACTTCATCTTTTAATTTCCTTTCCACCAAACAGCTAAACCTAGAATCTACTGTTTGAAACACACTAAGTTGGTATACAATACTATCAATAATAGGAGTAGGTTAAAAATCGGGGAAGTTTTTCACCCCACTATACAAATAAGCAATTTCAGTTTTAAAAATAGATGAAGCTACCACAAGAATGCATTAATGTGTAAGCTAAGGGTTTAAAACAAAACAAAACAAAAAACCCAACACAACAAGACCTATTTGGACCCAAAATGAGAGGACGAGGGAGCTCATTTCCTTTCATTAAAAATCAGAGTGCAACATCTATAGTTAAACAACTTTATTAACATAGTCAAGCAGTGATTAACATTCACATCTATTATGTCACATCATACAAATGTAAATACAAAATTACTACAGTACAATATATATTCTCTGCATGATCCAAAATATTTGGTGGCCCCAAAAAACTCTCTTTAAAATTCAGCAGCTTATCAAAAATTAAAACCGTATTCTATTTAAAATGAAGATCTGTTAGCACAGAGTTAGACTTCAAGAAGTATCAATTTAGTACAGTTTGAGAAGTTGCAGGAGGATATGTTTGAAGGACATATTCTAACATAGTGTGGCAGGTACAAGAAACATCAGATTTAAAGCTTTTAAGCATAACTCATACAACCTAAGTCGTCAGCAGAAAGATCCAGTTATTTATAACTAAAGCTAAAACTACTAAATTATTGCACCCAAAGTTAACATGAATATTAAGTGTAAAACTGTTTTATATTATGAAGTAATTTTATAATGTTTAAACATCTCTTCTCATAAGATGATAATCTATTAAGTAAAATTAACTATACAGTATTGTCTAATTATTATCTCCATAAAACCATCCAACTTTAGTTTGGTTATATATCCACAGAGGAAAAACAACAATGAAATAAAATGGGGAAAGTACACCAAAATCCCTTTACGAGGCTGGAATTAGGAGGGGACCAACACTGCCTTATAGGCTAACCATGTTATATTAGGCTTTTAGGAAGATAATTAGACCTAAAAAATAGCGAATTCTGCATAATACCAAGCCAGAGTATAAAGGGATTCTATGGTAGATGAACAGAAATTGTAATAAAAGGTGAACTACTGGTTTATTAATTAGTGATACACTGCTTGGCAAATAGATTCGGCTTGGCTTTAAAATGTACAACAAAAGGTGAAAAAATATTTTAATTTTACTCAAAATCATGCATACATTCAGCTATTAAGCATCTTAAAAAAAAACAAAAAACCCAATACACTCTGGGATACAAACCACAATAAACAGTTGCTGTAATTTAAATGTATGTTTTAAAATTAATATGTATAATAATTAAGCATAAAGATAAAAGAATCCTCTACATATAAGTAACAGCAATAGGGGGAAGATCTACATTAAGACTGAAAAAATTAGTCACAAGTCACCATGGAAAGTACACAGGTGAATGAAACTAACTTTCATGTAAAATTTAATTTTTAAGAGGCATTTGAAGTAACTCCATATTTAATACAGTGTGAAATGCACTAAGTTGGTATACAATATTATTGTATGGTGTTATTACTAAGCAATATTGTTAAATACACAGCTCTTTATTGATCTGATTTTTTGTCTAGACTATTCCAGGTCCTTGAAAATACGAAGACCAGTTTTCTTAAAGATTTCAATGCCTACACTTCAATAACAGTACTAGTAGCAACAGTTAGTGTTTTCCCCCTTTCATTATTTGCAAAAAAAAAATTCAACAAGCAAAGCTGTGTGTTGTGTTTTAAAGTACTACCAAAGGAAGGACTTAAATCACAGCTATGCACGACACACTCTTCTCCTGGGAAGAATGTTTTTGCACCGTTATCTGTTAATACATTCAATATGAATAATACAGATTAAGTATACGAAGCAAAAATCCACTTTTTCCTCATGGCAAAGGACTTAAATTTAGACTAAAGGGTTTAAGACATAATTAGTCTAATTCTGGCATTTCCGCTACGCAGGGTGATTTAATACAGGGGAGAAATGTTTCTATTTTCCTCTCTTGGGGATTTGGAGAAAAGGAGGACCAAACTGTCTCCGTTTCAGGTAAACCTGCATGCAAAAGGCTTGCCAGGAGGGATTTAACACTCTGGTCTGCTAGAATAAGGGCTGTAAAATCAGACTAAGTGGGAAGATACTCAATAAAATACACTAAAAAACAAAGACTACAAGTATGATGACCCTTTATAAGCGTATGTCACCAAAGCAAAACTGATACAAGAGTATTCACCTGAGATAAAACTTGTATCTGAATATTTTATAACTGAGTAGACAAAGCATTTCAAGAGGAAAGTCAGTTGAAATTATTTTAAAATATACATCTGATCCTATTTTACAATATATGCAATCTAAGCAATTCAGATCAATGAAAAAGTCTTAACAACAACAAAAAAATCACAGTGTTTATCAATATGTTAATTACAAAATGTATGCTACTTGTTTTAAGATGTAATGGCTTAGTTAAGTGTTTTAAAATCTATTCTTTGAAATCTAATTTGCCTCACAAAATCAAGTAGCAGTAATGTAAAGCATCAAAACTGGCTCTTAAAGATTATTTACATGTTGATTATTTGGGAAATAACCAACCAAAAAAAAAAAAGAAGTGATTTTTTTTTACACAGTATGAAGTCATTAAAGAGATTAGACAATACAAAAAGCAGAATTCTTTCCTGAATAAATGAAAATCTGTGGTACTAAGTTCAGCTAACGGACTATAAAATGGAATTGCCAAACATGCATTTAAATTATATTAAATACACTTTCTGTTTCCAACTTAGGTTGATCAGCAGCTTTTGTTCTGTTAGAATCCTTCAAAGAGAGAAGCTCGAACAGGAAAAAGAAGGCATATATAAAACAGTAAACACTGACCTCCTGAGGTTCCTACAACATAAAAATATTCAAGTAGAAAATCTACATCACTTAGCAGCGGCTATTTCTGTAGTTGAGCACACTAACAGCACTTTAGTGTGTAAGGAGCAGATGAAGTAAGCCGTGCTTTAAGCATGCCAAGAGGCAGAAACACTGGAATGTAACAAAGACAAACTCACAACTTCATAGACATTCAGTCAACATTCAAAACTATTAAAGACTACACCACAAGAATTAAGTTGCTTTATATATATATATCCCATGATGTATTAAGTTTTACCAGAACAATAAATGCTAAATCAAACAGAGCTTACCTCAAGAGAACTTAAATGGCTTCTGCAAATTCCTGTGCTATATACTATGTATCTGAAATACAATTAGGAAGAAACAAACTAACTTCAAATGTTACAAAAAACTAAAGGCCCAATCTCAAGGTTGCTAATAATATTTACTTATTTTATGTTCTACTTTTAAATTAAATTGCCTTTTAAAGAGGTCAAATGACTACAAAATGGGCACATTCTTATTTTATATATCTGCCTAACTGAAAACTAATTTTTAATCACAGATGACAGTATGTAATTGTTAATCACAGGCCCAGGTAGCTAGGTTTTTACTTATTTTACTGGATTTAGAGAAGAATTTTGTCATTTCTTTCCATTTAAAACATTTACTACCTATTCCTGAATATTAAAATATCTTCCATATTAAATCCTTAAAAGTATTTGAAGCACTACTGTGTATTACTTTAAGGATAAAACAGCTACCCTATTTAGGTTTTGTAGACTTACTAAAAACCAGATTTTCAGCTCCCAAAGAAGCAATGGTATAGAAAACAAAATGCCACATACTTTTTGGATCCAACTTATAATAACAAAAGAAGGGGGGAGGGACATTACCAAATATGACTCAATGTAGGCTCTACAGACTGAAATTTGCAAAGCCAAAGTAAAGAAGGTGAAAGAACATGTTTAAAAAAAAAACAAAAAAACAAACAAACACAAACACACATATACAGTAACAAAAACCTTTCTGCATGCTACCATGCATTTGAAATTTTTTGAACCGGTATTTATAAATTCGCGCGCACACAGCTCAAACTTCAGTGCAATGGCTGTTATCGTTCAACACCTTTAGAGAATAGAACCATGCAAAGAGGAGCAACTGCTTATAAAAACGATTATTCAGTATTTATTCTGCAATGCAAAGGTGACAAACTAAAATATAAAAAAGGTTGTTATGGCTTAACGTTTTTGTTGCAGATTAAATATGCAGCATTGAAAATGGAAAGGTGTGGCTTCATCTCTGACCAGCAGAGTTAAAAAGAAAAATCTCTCCATTTTCCTTCATCATCATGGGATACACTGTTCAGGCAATCCAAATTAATAAAGACTTGCACTTTCAAATGGACACAAAATCAAGTGTACCAGTTAGGTTTTCACATTCACAGTATATAAGAAAATACACATGGAAGGAAAAGTAAAGGGTTAACTTAACAAGGATTTATTCACAGGAATACATGTAAGTAGAGAAAAACAACAGAAAAGCTAAACAAATGAAATGAAGAGGATCCAAACCAACTTTCACTCTGTAGCTTTTAACTTGCACCCTGTGTGCATATATCTAGGGCACAGAGGGCCACCAACATGCGCCAATACAGTGTAGGAACCCTGCATTACATCCACTAACTTAAACGTATCTTTAAGATCATGCTTTGAACAGAAAAAGAAAGCTTAGAAGGCAATATGTTGAGTGGGAATAAACACTGAAATATAGCAATCATGTCTTCAACTTCTACAATTGTCTTTATGTGCCAACTAACATTTATGCAGCCTTTTACAGATCTTTTACCATGTAATTTAAGTTTCAGAAGTTTTGATAAAATCACTAGTAGTATATAACCATGCAGAAAGCACATCACACTGACAGCACGGAGGCAAAGATTTTGCACAGGTATATCAGCTTTCCACATTGTGCAGGTTACACACAATACAATATCAATCTTATTCCTAACAGATCCTAAAAAGATATTTCAAGGCCTAGCTGTAAACTACAGTACTTTATATCTATACTCTTAATAAAAATAAAATCCACAAATCTTAAAAAGGAATTTTAAATGCAGGGCTATATTGAATTGGTAAACTGCAACACAAACTGGCGCAACATAGGTAAATGAATACCAATCTCACTCTATGTGATGCAAGCATGCTACTTTCCCACTAATTTAAATTACTTTCAATCACTATGAGCCAGAATGCATGCCTGAACCTTAAACTGCACATTAAAAATAATCTCTTGGCCTAGAAATTAAATCTAATAAAGTACAACCATCAAATTATATCCACTACATTAATGTTTTAATGTAAATTAAGATGTCAATCTTTAGTCTGATATGCTCAACCCCATTTATTCCTTCCTCCCTCCCTGCCCACCCCACAAACGTAAAGGAGTGACTCATTTGGCATTTCACGGGGTGCTTCATTGTTTAAATTTGTTTCATTTTATTTCCAACTTTTTCTGGGGTACCTTAAATTGTAACTTCCAAGAACCTACTTCTATTACCGGTAGGCAAGCTGATTTTAACTCTATTAGCTTCATTTGTGTAGTTCTTCATCAGCATGCAAACAAGGCCCCATCATGTGGGAAACTTATATAAAAACCTTTAAAAAAAAAAAAAAAAAAAAAAGCTTTTCTGTTTATAACCCCCATTCTTAGGTTTCCTTTATTGTGAGCTATAGAATTTATCCTCTTTCTTAACCCTACGCATCATTTGTATGGTTCTTGTTTTGGTACAATTCCCCATAATATTCCAGAATGTACTGTTTTGTGAGTAGACTGAATATTTTTTTTGCTTCTTCACATCCAGTGCGGAGTTGTAATTGGAGACAGATTTCCACCCACAAAGGCTCCAGATGTTAAAACGTTTCCCAACATCGACTTAATACAGTGACGGCAACACCTCCCTCCCGCCCCTCCCAGTAGGGTTGGGATTGTACTGTATTCCCTACTGGTTTACCCTTCCCCCCTGTAAAGGGTAACATTTTCCCTGGGTGCAGAGGCTCCCTCATAGTCTCCAAGACTGAAGGACCTGTAAAAACAAAAAAAAAAAACAATTTTACATTTTAACGACTGTTTTTCTGTCTAGCCAATGGAATGCAAAATTAGTCAAGTAATAATGCTATTTCTATCTATAAAGAAAAACAGAAATTAGACAACTTGCCTAAGATCACGCTAGCCAATTATAATCAAGTTGCTTCCTTCTCCTATGGCTGTGAATTACCACCTGCATCAGACATGAAAAGTGAGGGGCACGCTGGGGACAAGCACAGAGCAGTATATAGATGAAATGTGCCTTACAGGATGCTATCAGTCTCATTCTTCTTTATCACTCCTTTTGCACAATGGGCTCCACAGGAACCGCTTATTTTTCTTTTACTTCCAAGGTCACCTTATTTCCTTCAAAATTAAATAGTATCTTTTTTTTTTTTTTTTTTAAGGACAATCACTTTCTTTACTGAGAGTTAAACATCATTTTTCCCAGTATTCCCAATAAACCAATCCATCAAATAACAAAGGAGCATTAGTTACTTTTGCTTCTCTCATATTTTAGTCTAGAAGGCACTAAAAGCACTCATTACCAACTAGGATCACTATACTCAGCAAACAGGAAAAGCAACGCTTAACCTCTGTCTTCTTCAATGTTCCTAATTAATAATTCTTCTGACTCTACTTTTAGCTGGTCATTTCTACACTCTTAGGTCACTTGATTTTCCTGATAAGGACTTTTTTTCAGTGTTAACAGTTTTAATGATGAGAAGGACACTAGGATATAAAGGTAGGTTACTGGGAGATGCTTAACTACTACCTGACAATGGTCCTTGCACAAAACTCGACTTAATACCCACACATGCCAAACTTCAGGAATTAATGAAAGCTCATGTGAATTGAGACAGCAATTAAGTCCATCTTTAGGGAGGTACAAGCAAACCCTTTTCTTTTTCCTCTGAAAAAGGGAAGAGTGCAAAAGGGCAGGAATAAAAGTTATGTATCCACTTGTATCTCTAATTCTAAAACTGAGAATTCTTTCATGCCTTATAAGCAGTGGTTACTACAGTTAATTCATAACTGGTGATATGATAAAGACCACAGACTGTAATAAATCTGAAAGTGCTCAAGACTTAGCTCACTGTTGAACCTTTCAGCCCCATAAACCCAAAGTCATTTTCATTTACTGCATTCTCATGATTTAACACAAAGGGAATCAAGCACTTTTCCAAAATGCTAAAGCCATAAAACAGCTCTCAGGACTCAAGGCCAAAGTGGGACAACATACACAAAAGGCTCTGAGACATTCCAAAGGTTATAACCCATTTCTATTGCCTTCTAGGTAAGACAACTGAAACGTTGAAATCTTTCAAGGTTTAAAAATTAGCTCAGACTCCTGGAGTCTTAAAAGCCTGTGAGCAACCATCAAAGATACTCCACTGGTCTCACCCCTTCCGGAGTAAGGGAGAATGAAGAGAACAGGATACAAGGAAAAGATCAGTCCAAAGGACTAATGGACCACAGCTACCAAGGCCTCCACCAGACTGAATCCAGTACAACTAGATGGTGCCCGGCTACCACCACTGACTGCTGACTGGGATCACAACAGAGGGTCCTGGACAGAGATGGAGAAGGATACAGAACAAAATCCTAACACACAAAAAAAGTCTGACAAAGACTAGAGAAACCCCAAGAGTATGGCTTCTGGACACCCTTTTAGCTCAGTGGTGAAGTCACTCCTGAGGTTCACCGTTTAGCCAGGGATTGGACAGCCCCATAATACAAATTGGGACTAATGAGGCACAGCAGTCCAGGGACAAGGACTAGAAGGCAGGAAGGCACAGGAAAGCTGGTGATAGCGAACCCAAGGTTCAGAAAGGACAGTGTTGACTTGCAGGGTTTTTAACCACTGTCATAAGGCAATATGTGTACCAACTGTTTAATTAGCAACTATTTTGTTCTGTAAACCTTCATCTGAAAGTACAAAAAAGAAAAGAATTATCTATGTGAGATCAAACTGACAGCAGCAACTCAAAAGGTTTGATGGGAAGCCTAGGGAACAGAGTTGAAGACAATGGTGATGGAATAATTTGGAAAAGGATAGTGAGAATAGTAGCACAACTGGAAGAACGTAATTGATGTCACTGAATTGTACATGTAGAAATTTCTGAAATGGTGTAACTTTGGCTATGTATATTTTCACCCCCCCCCAACAAAAAAGGTCCCCCAAGGTCGAGAATGGAGAATGTTGACATGTCGTCGGGTTGTTAACCAACGTCATAAAACAATACGTGCACTGACTGTTTAATGAGAAACTATTTGTTCCGTAAACCTTCACCTAAAGTACAATAAAAAAAAAACTAGCTCAGAGTAAGCAAGTATACAAGCAAGCAAACAAATAAAAACTCCAATTTAACATAAAGGGTAATTCAATTTGTTGTACACCCTCTATTTCTTTGGTCAAACATTTCTCAATTCATGTTTAAAACCTAAAGGATGTCAAAACCCTGGTTCAGAGTACCTGGCCTTATGTTGCTAACATTTACTGAACTTATTGTGTGCTAGGCAATATACTAAGTTCTGGCATCGCATATACTATAGTATTTAATCCTCACGATAACGCAATGAGGGAACTGCAGCTAAGAGAACAGAATTGTTAGTCCCGCGTAACAACTACAGAAAAACGCAAGGAACAAGAGCACAAGCGGACTTATTAAAATTAAAACAGAATCTTCCATTATCCATTTAAAAACATAGTGCTGGGCACACTGTAGGTGCTCAATCATTAATATTTGTTGAAAAATAAATGTTAAATATTCTTATCTACTGAGGCAAAACCCAGTTGCAATTCTATTTAGGTTTTTCCTCAAGCTCAAAGCATAGAAAGCCCTTTATATATCAGAGACTATAAATTCATGAACCATTTTTACCCCACCTCTGTGAATGCTGGTGTCCTCTAGCAGATGCAATGTTGAGAAATCCAACCAAAGTACCACTTGGATTTCTTTCTTCCTTAAGATTCAGAAGTGGAGCCATTCATTTTATTTTGCTTGCTGGTTCTTTACAAAAATTCTCTAGCCTTCATTTAAGTAATTTTAGTCTTAAAGTCTAATACAGCACAACATGAGACTATGTTTTATTTAACTGTTGGGTTCAACCACTGTAGAAAATAAATACCTTTTATTCGATTTAGTAGTTTTTACACTGCAGCTCTAAATAAAAACTTCTTGTAACTTACCCCTAATTATGGGACTGCAGCTTAAGTGTGTAAGATTAAACACCATAAAAAGCTGCAAGACGCTCTTTTAAGGGAAGAGGAAACTGGTCAGAGAAACGCCTCCAATTTTCATCCCCAACTTGATTTTTAAATCCATGAAGGATCTGCAAAGAGTAAAAAACCATTAGTTAATTAGTAACAAAAGAGAAAACTTTATCCATTTTAAAGCAGTTACTCTCAAATTTTGTTGGATTCTACACCAGTGCCAATAGTGACTAAAAGCAACTCCTAGCATATACTGAACTCTACTTTGAAAAGTTTAGAATTCAGAAAGTGTCGTAGTAACAGATGTACTTTCAACAATTTCTGACATCATACTCAGGAGAAACAAACACAAAAGGTACAGAATTCATCCAAGGGATAAAATTTTTATGTCATGTAAAACTTTTTCTAATGGTAAATATACAAGCTTTAGGCTCATGACTGCAACTGTAATTCATTAGTTTTAATGGAGAGTCAAACGTGTAACAGCATTTTATTTACTGTTATGGTTGACTACTGACTGGAGTTAATTAACTCGGGGCACCAACAAAGCAAAGAACTATATAGGCTTAATCCCAGGGGAGGCCATAAAGATTTCCTCTGTTCAACAATTTCAGGGTATACTCTGAATCTCAGTCAGCCATATTGGAAAATACATGCTATTGTACATAAGTGGGATAATAAGACAATATGAATTAGTGGTATTGCTTGGGAAAACATTTTTAAAGTGTATGGTCTACTGATACAAAGTCACTGCTGTATCTTAAGAAAAGATCAGTCCAATTTCTTTACCAAGAACAAAGCTAATACACATTTTGTATTGATTTGAAGAGCCTACGTTGCATATAAAATATAAAAACAATTAAAACCTTCCAACGAGGATTATAACAGTCCCAAAATAATGCACTGGAGCCCTGGTGGCACAGTGTTTAAGGGCTTGGCTGCTAAATGCAAGCTTGGTGGTTCAAATCCACCAGCCGCTCTGCAGGAGAAAAGATGTGGCAGTTTGCTTCTGTCAAGATTTATAGCCTTGGAAACCCTATGGGGCAGGGCAGTTCTACTCTGTCCTATAGGGTCACTATGAGTTGAAACCGACTCAGTGGCAATGGGGTTAAATGATGCATTATAATTAGTTACCTTACAGAACATGTCTCTGAGATCATCTTTTGGGCTAATCCATGATGCAACAGCATCACAAAAAAATATAAAATCCTGTAACAAGAAATACATCTTAGAGAAATATTGTATTTGTCAAAGACAGCAAAAAGACATATATGAGCCTTAGGATTTATGTGATGATAGAATCTTAGCTAAAAAATGAATACATTTAAAATCGACTATGATCGTAAGGGATTAAAATGATTATTTAACTACTTAACAGTTGTCCTTATCATCCCACTATCAAGAAACCCCCATTCATTCAGTTTATATTGGGAGCTTTAATGTTATTTTATTTGTACATCACAAAACTCTAGGCCAGTAAATGTTCAGCACCAGCAATGGACTGAAAGCACTAAATCAGCACCAATTTAAATAAAAACAACAAACCTTCATTTACTGAATTAAAAAACTATATAAATTTAATTAACTTCATAGTTCTGACAGGCCTGAAAATATTTTAAAGCCAGCTTAGTATATACCAACTATGCTTGACCTGAAGTATAGAAATTAATAGATCTAAATTTCAAAACCCATCCTTAGACAGAAACTCAAATGAAATGATGAAAAGCTAGAAGAAAAATTAATTATGCAATTACAAACAACACTAAATCCAACTCAACACAACCAAAACCACAACAAAAAAAGATAATCAGATTATTCTGACTACAAGAACAAGGTGACAACAGGTATATGTTTTATTTCATAAAAATATTTTTCTCAACCTTGAGTATCATACTGAAGCATCAACAGTGGAACATAAGAACATTCAAGATATTGCTGTTTCAACATGTTAACTATTTTAAATATTACTATTAAATTCAGAGAACATCCATCACTTCAAAATTTACTAACACTAAAGTATATGTATAAAATACTTCTATTTAAGCAAATGAAATGCCACTTGCTTAAAGTGCATGATTTATTCAAATTATGATTCCTCTTATCTTCCAAATATTAAAGTCTGATGTTAAAAATTTAAATTTGTACAAGCCTAGAATTTGTAACAAAAAATTTAAACATAAAAATAAAACTAAGATATTTTCTTTTAACCACAATTCAAATAAAGTATGTCAATAAAAGTTAAAAAGTAGAAATTTCAACCAACTCTTGAATTTGGTAGTGATTTCATTACCATTTATTACTTTTATTGTCTTAAATGTTAATTCAAAAAGAAAAACAATAAATAATGAAAATGGTGGTGGGAAGATGCTCCTTTTTAATACGGTATGTTACACAAGATAGCGCTACAACACATTTAAGATGACACAAAATTTTTAAGTATAGAAAAAATAGAAACTAAATATAAGGAGGTTTTCTTTCAAAGAGAGAATTTTTCTCAAGGTACATTTATTTATATCTTGTTCTAAAACACAAATTAATGTTTTATGATCATAAAAATAAAAGATTTTTATTTGTAATTGTATGTTTTCAACATCTATCACCTTCATCAACTTCAACTGTTTTTAAACTGATAATTCATAACATTTCTAAGATAGGAAATATCGAAAGGTCTCAATTTAAAAATGTTCAAAGCATCTTTCTCTTGGATATGAAAAGTTTTTGTTTTCAAGAAATAAAAATTTTCAGAAAATAAACCTAACCTAGTTGACTTAAAAAAAAGGAAACTTTTACCATCCAGAAAACCACATAAAGCATATAGTTTAATGATATATTCTAGGGTTATTGGGCTAATATCCTTGCAACTATGACACAGATTGAGAAGTAAAATTTTGCCAGTCACTCCAGAAATTCCTCCACGTGCCCTATTCCAATCTCAATCCCTTATCTATTCACTTAAAGGAACTACTACCTCAACTTTTACAGCAATTACTTCCTTGTATTTCTTTGTAGTTTTAGTGCTCAAGTGTGCATCTCTAGACATCAAAATTTAGTTTTGCACGCCCCTACACTTTTTAATTGATTTGATATATATCTTAGGTCTCTTGGAATCTACACGTTCCCCCTCCATTCCCTTCTCTTCCTTACAATTTATCTGTCAAAGAATCTGGGGGCATTTAACCTAGTTCCACATAGTCTGCATTTTATTGACTGCACACACATAGTGTAGTGTCTCTATGTTTTGTGTATCCCATGCATATTAACAGTTGGATCTAGTGGTTTGATCACTCTCATTCTATCCTGTTGCCAAATAAATTAAAGGGGGAAAAAAAAGCTCAAAATACCTAAGTATAACATGAGCTAAGATAGGAAACAAAATAAGGATGAATAAATCATAAGCTCTCAAAAGCAATTTCAATGGCTGCTTCAGTATTTTAGTTTATTCACCACTGAAGTTCTAAGTTTGATTCTGGATACTATCCTACTATTTGGTCACTCTTTAAGTGTAGATACCCTCAAACTTGGCAAATTGATATGGATGGGAGGCATATATGAAATAAATAAATGAGATCTGAACATAGATGAATGAAGCTCTGGCTTTAGTTCAAGACCAGAATTCCAGTCTTACTCTCCTAATTTATTATTTACTATCTTATTTCCTAACAAAGATTTAGAATATAAGAGCAGGCATTATCATTTCAAGATACTGAGAAATATGCAATACTTTAAATGTATACTGTTCTAATATCTGAAAAATTGTAATACATATAACATTTTATAATTACAGTAATAATATTTCTTCCTTTATAATTTTATTATTCAGAATATTAAAAGTTAAAAAACAAATCCTTGTGAATATCTTACTTGGATTACTCCACTGGGATTCACACTGATCATGGTACAAATCCCACGGAATGCTGAATCCTTTTCCTCATTGTCCCTTATGTTTCTCAGAGAGGTGCACCTATTAAATTACAGAACTGAGTTTAGTGTTGAAGCAAAAAGCAGTTTAAATTAAATTACTAATGGACAGTATTTAATGGAATAAGCACTACAGTATAAATACTGGCTATATTTAAGGAGTTTTCAGAAACTTTAAGTTTCTCATACTTTCTGTATGTTAGGCCCATCCTGTATGTTTCCATATAGTAGGAACAGTGAAATTCACATTTCCTTAATAATAGATTGCATCTATGAAAAGGACGACTGATTTGAATCTATTTACACTATATTAACTATTAACGGTTCTTAGCCATGAGTAAATTATCAAATTCATTTTTAAAACTGTATTATAATTAGTATTCCATTAAACACTACTAAAAATAACTTGAATTGAAAGATTATCAGTTGAAAGAAGCAGAACACAGAATATACTGCCACAATATAAATTATAATACAACTTATGGTGTAGATGTTTAACTTTTACATCAACAAGCAAATAAGATTTTTGTACATAACAAGTTTAAACATGTATTTTTAAATGCAATCCAAGATTTCAAATTAATTCTAAAAAAGAAAGGTAATGCAAAAACCTAAATTTTTAGAGTATTTGCATGCATCTTTATTTTTCTGGTGGATATTTAAATGCTTCTTATGTATAATCAAGCTTTTTAACACAACAAGCATGTGACAATCTTATCCCATGCATCAATTAGTCGTTAGCCACAACATAAAATAAATATACATGACGATGCTACTGAAAAACCTCACAAACCTGATAGGACAAGATTAGTCACATGGTTGGCAATGATTAAGGATTGTGATTTTTGTAACCAACTGAAAATATATCTAAAAGTGAGATAGAAAGAGAAAGAAAGAGTGAAGAAAAATGAATTAAAAAAAAAAGATTGAATAATACACACCAGGGTCTTATAAACTGCTGTAGCATGGGGGCCACCTCTTGAGGACAAACGTAACCAAGACGACCAATTGTTATTGCTAAGGTAACGCAATCACGGTTATACACCACCAAACGCCAACCAAGACATGAGCAAATGAGGGGGAAGGAGAAAAAATAAAGAAAAAACAACAAATAACTCAGAAACAGAAACCAACAGAATTTGTGTATGATAATAAACATAAGATTTCACCAGTGCTGTTTATTACCACCCCCTAAAATAAGGGGCAGCAACATATATGGCATACTCTTGGGGGGGGGGGGAAGGAATTAAAAAAACTTTAAAGATTGAGAGAACACCAAAAACCACGATAAATTTGCTTTTCTTGCCGAATTAAGTGCCAAGGTATCATTGCTAATAAAAAGGTGAGCGACTACACGGATGGATTTAGAGAATCTTCATTCAAAACCAGTCATAATTTCAGAATTTAATAATGAAATCTAAGTTTTTCTCCAAGAAATATCAGTAAATGGGAATAAATTTCTGGTCTACTCAAACATACTTCTTTGTAGTTAAAACAGTTAAATTATTTCTCATTTTCCCACATCTCTTTTTATAATTTAACCCAAATTTTGGTAAAGTTTTTTTCTTTTTGCTGACATTTCCAAAACAAACCAGTGGACCATCTGTTGCCTGATTAAAAAAACCAAATGTCAAATGTTATGTGGTAAATGGTACCCACTGAATGAATGGATTGGAAAATGGTCGTGCTATGTCAAATCCCATTCCAACAAGCCCTTGAGGATGATGATGATAATTCAGATAATAGTCCAGTAATTCCAAACCATATTTGAAAAATAACAAAACTCTAAAAAAGGAAATTTAGACAGTCCACTGTAATAAGACGTGATACGTGGACTAAAGGAAATAATACTCTGTTTTGCTATAAAAGGCATAGCACAAAATAGATGATAAAACATTATATTGTTTACATGCTAATATTTTATTTTTAGAAATTTTAAAGTGGGAATTAATTAAACATGTATATTCACCATCAAAATTCAGGAAATCAAACTTACAACGAGCTAAAACAAGTGCAACTCAGAACTGCATTCTGCAATTCAAAGGTACACACACATAAATACATATATACACAATGGGAAAAAATACAAACAGAAAACAAACCATGAGGAGCTTTAATGGTGTTCTCTCAAAAACCTACAGGTTAACTTTTCATAAAAAAAGGGTGGGGGTGGGGCAAAGAAAAATGTTTAAGGATTACTTGAAGCAAACTACACAGATAATACTAAAATCCAGCAGAATCGTATGAAGCAAGAGAAAGAAAACCTATGCTCAAAAGACACAAACTATGCAACAAACATTCTCATTAAACAGGCAAGTATGAACAATCCAATGAAACATGCGATAAAGCAGATGATGTCCATTTAAGAAGTTCAGTGTAGGATATACTAATTGGAAAAAAAGCAAATAACTGCATACTAAGGAATTGGCTTTATGAGATTTTAAGATAATGGTAATTAAGTTATTGAAATCTACAGATATTAGCTATCAACAATGATTTTATTTTAATAATTAAAAACAAAACAAAAAAATTTCTTTTGGGTAAAAAATAAGGGGAACAACGTTATGAGGCCACTTGTGATAGAAGTAATCCGATGAATCCCAATTGCGTTTCTCAATCATTGTCAATTCAATCCATCATTAACTTGAATGGCATTATCAACTATCTTACCATTTACTTAGGAAATAATTATACTTAAAATATAATCTTATAAATAAAGCCAATTGGTTAAAAGAACTATAACAAATTTACCAGGTGATATCCCACAAGAAACTTTAATATACATTACACTCAACATTTATTTGCAATTATGCATTCACATTTAAAAATAAGTAAGAAGTTTAAGTTCAACACTAATTTCAAAATGGCAAGTGTTTCAAATCTGAATGTCATGTACAGGTACTGCATTCTAAAAAGATAAAAACCTGGTAAGATTTAATAAGCATCCTATGCATAGACTTTTATATTTTTCAGCAAGAAAATCTAAATTCACCTTGTGAAATAAACAGTACCCATACAGTCAAACAGCCAGATAACTGTTTCATAATTAAAAGATTTCCTTCCATACCAATAAATATATCTACTTTTAATCACATTAGGGTAAAATAAACTTTCCATAATTTAAAAACATCAAATTAAAACTTTCTTATTTAAAAAATCTTATTTTAATCTTTGCCCAGAAATTTTGGTAAGACCCTCACTGAGTATGAATGAATCACTGGAATTATCTTAATATATAAAGAAAGGAACATGTTATATTAAAAATAAAATTTAAATCTTTTGTAATCATTATCAGCAGGGAGGATGGAAAGAAAAGGACTCAATCACTCCCAAATGGGTTGTATAGTATGGAAGGTACTCTTTAATATAAACATGCTCTCTATAAACGCAAAAAGAGAAACAAGCCTCCTAAATATAAATCTCCTAAGGTACTGCTAAAGTTTCCCATTTGAAGGAAATTACAGGATGAAATACAATATATATATGCCACATTATTAACCAACTAGCCACTAAACTGCAATCTACTTTTGTCACATTTCTGCAGATTAATAACTAGAATCCACTATAGGGAATATTAAAATACTGGAATAAGAGAGGAAAGTGTTTTTTTGAAAAGTTTCTGCAAGCTAGTTTAGGAATAGAGGTAAAATCACATTTCATTACTGACAATCTAAAATAGCTGTTAATAATAAACTGGGTTTTTAAAGCTAGCTTTGCCTTGGTTCCTCTACGCATCTTAATTTAAAATTAAAAGGCAACTAATTTTCTCTTCACCGTAACAGATCAGTCATATGGTACCTGTATTCTCTAACAACGTCTTTGGCGTGTTGGGTCTGTTAATGATTTCTACAAGCTGGTGCAACACCATAGGGATATAAGGCTGCATCTCTATTCCTAGATCATTCCAAAAAGAGAAAACAAAGAAAAATCTGTATGTTAAAATATCATTGTGATATTGGCAATAACTGTGACATAAGCTATATAAAACTCAATTAAAAAAAAAAGTAACTATGAAAATATAAAGATACCTAAAAATTTTATGCTCTTAAAGGGGAAAAAAATTTCCTACCCATCTGAATGGAGATTTCTCCAATTGCCCATGTGGCATTGTTGCAAACAGAAATGAACTCTGGATTTAGGTTGGTTCCCAATATTGGCATGAAATCAGCTAGGGGAGAAAAAGAAAAAGAAATTTAAATACTATGTAGTAAACTTCTCAATAGCAGTGCGTTGTGCTTTAAAGGAAATCTACTGGGTGAAAACTGAAATCTAGGCAAGAAATAAAAAGTTTTACTATTAAACATCGCAACACAAAATACAAAATTGTAGAAAAACAGGCAACCATATTTTAAAAATGGTGGTGCTGTGGTAAAGAGCGTGGCTGCTAACCAAAAGGTCAGCAGTTTGAATCCACCAGCTACTCCTTGGAAACCCTAGAGGCAGTTCTACTCTGTCCCATAGGGTTGGTATGAGTCAGAATCAACTCGACGGCAACAGGTTTTGGTTTTTTTGGTATATTTAAAAACATTACTTAAAGGCATGGGCAATCAATATCTGGCCACTGAACTTTTGTATGAAGCAAACAAAGCAAACATAAATTTTGGTATATTTTAGGTATCATTACAAAGCGTTGGTCAGAATAATCTCTCTTTCCATTAGACTGAGAAAATTCAAAATAAAACCAGTAAAAAACTAACAAAATATAATGAGATTTTCTTTAAAGCTGGGTTTTCATAATTAAAAGATTAATACATTTGGCTTCTGAAGTAACTTTTACCTGAATGCTCAGATTGTAGTTTCTAAATATCATTTTCCACTGAAAGGAATGAGGGTTCTCAGAGAAATGCCTGATTGTATTTCTGGCGTAAGGTTAGAAAGTGTGCAGAACAAGCCTGGACTATCTTGTCATGCTAAACGGACCTAGGAATCCACTTGATTACGCTCCCACTGCCAGTGGGAAGGCATTTTGAGTATTATGTACTCACACTGATTCTCAAAAAATAAAAACTGAAACTCAGAAATCCAATAGATACCTTTGAAGGATGTCAGGAATCAATCTGTTATTTTAAAAACTGGTAATTAAAAGAGAGAGAATCAAGTAATTATCCTCCTCTATGATTTGTACCTCACAGCAACAATTTGATACAGGAAGTGTCTTTTTATACAAATATTCTCATAATTAAATGAAGAATTAGAGTATTATCATTTTTTTACACTAATAAATTAATGGACCAACGCCAGGATTTCTCAACCCTGGCACTACTGACAGTTCGGGTCACAGAATTCTTTGTTATAGAGGTCTGTCTTGTACACTGTAGAACGTGTAGCAGTATTCTTGATCTCTACCCACTAGATACCAGTAGCAATCCCCCAGCATCAACAAAAACATCTGCAAATGCCTGCTGATGGGTAATATCACCCCTGGCTGAGACCTGCTAATTCAGGAAATGATCATGATTGATAACATAAAGTAAAAAAAAAATTTAAAAAGGGGAAAAACCAGACACTGTGTATCTCCTAAAGAAGTAAACAACACCATTTATACATATATTTTTAAACCTGGATCTCATTTAACTCTCAGTCTCTAAAATCTAGCTATCAATTTATAAGGAATATAAGGGACAGAGGAGCATGCTAAATGACACCAGAGAGATGCAATTAGCAAAATCCAGACTGTGAATGAAACTCTTTATGACAAACAACAACAACAAAACAACATTAAGGCAGAGACAGGTATTAAAATATTAAGCGTTGAAATGACATGTGCCTGAGATTTGTTCCAAACTATCCTATCTGGGGTCTTTGCATGGATGGTGGTGTATGTGAAAACAAGACTGGACATGTATTGATAACTCCTGAAGCTGGGTAGAGAGCTCATTATACTATTTTTCCACTTTTGTTTAAAAATTTTTTTTTATAATTAAAAGATTAAGAAAAAAACTAGTGAAATTCTCTTCTATCCAAGTTTAAACTCATAAAAACTAAATTAAGTGGTAAATAATTGCATGAGTATGACAAAACCAAAACCAAACCCACTGTCGTCGAGTCAATTCCAACTCACAGCAACCTTATGAGTCGATGACTATGACAAGGTTCCCTTAATACGAGAATTCATTACACTTTTAGTAGGAAAGAGCTAGATGAGTAATTAGGCTTAAATTTGATGGTTCTAAACTCAACACAATTAGTGATACTACTCAAAGTTCAGAAATACAGTTATTAAAAGCACAAGTGTATCAAATGAAAAAACTACTTAGGTCAATGTTTTCAAATCAGAATTTAAATTATGTATTACAAATAATCGTCATCCTGTACTTTGGGATACACAGAAAGGAGGAGGAGGAAAAAAAGACAACTCTAATTTAATCAATGAATTTGATATCAATACAGGTTACATTATTTAAGAAAATCCCTTATCTTCACAAAGGACATGATAAATGCTACCCTATTAAAATAGAAACAAATCATTGTTTACTTTTAACATGATACTCATTTGAAAAGCTTCCTAAGATATCTGTACAGTTATGCTGGTTTATCAGAGAAGAAAAGTTGATTCTTATCCTGGGTACCTCTATCAAAAAAAGAAGCTAATAAAAAAAATACCTATGAACTAGCACATAATACACCAAGGCTTCAGTGGTGGGCATATCCTTTACTCTAAAGCTGTCTTTTCAAACTTTCCCCCAGTCACAGGAGTGCCTAAAGAGCTGCTGAAGTGATGGTGAGCTAATGGGAATAAGGCACAGGTGTTCCCAATCTGCCTGCTTCAATCGAGGCAGCTTTACTTTAACCAGTAAAATATGCAATTATAAATGCTGAGATTCTGTACGATTTCAGCTTAACAGCAGAAAACACAGCCCATGTAAAAAATAATGTTAAAAATCTTATCCATAGTAGAAAATATTCATACCTATACAAGGCTTAACATGCTGAAAGCAAGCTTTTGTCAAGTCACCTAACAGGGCAAAGGAACTCTGTCGAACTTCTGGCATTTTATCCTGCAAGAAATGAAAAGAAATTACTCTCAATGTGACAGACAAAGAACCAGGTTTCAACTAATTTTAATTTAACAAATCTCACCTGCATGCATTGATACATTAGTGTTAGAATGTTACTCCGCGCTACTAGCTGTTCAATGCTGCCTCCAAGTCCTTCAGCCAGGCCACTGAGTAAATCAAGAGCCACTATCATAAAATCTTTATCTGGAGCCTCATATTGATCTGGCTGAGCATTGTTCAGCTGAAAACAGAGAGTTTTTTTTTTAAAAGGATACTTTAAATCAATTACTAAAAAAGTTTGTATACACTATGCCTATCCCCAAAAAAATGTTTATAATGCTAAAAGAGAAAGATACACATATATATAAAAAAATACCATGGCTTGTGCAAGAGTCTTCTGCACTAGGTTAACACAACGTTGATATACAGGTTCACAGTATGGAAGGAAGCCAGACTGCAGGGCTGTGGCAACTGAAGATAGGCACTAGAAGGAATAAAGTAAACGTGCTAAATTTTCTAGGTATATTTGATTATGATAAAACTTGAAACTGTACTCAGTAAGATCCTGTCATTTATGAGCCTGCTCTACTACTCCACAGAAGGTTCATCTTTTCAAACCTCTCCTCTGGATGCCACTCACTGCTGTTAGTCTGCCAGCCAGTTAAAGAGAGGTTTACTCAGATAAAAATGTAAAAAAGTTCCTATAATTAAAGGACAGATTTGAAGTATTAATGTGTGTTCCTATTTTTTTCTCAAATTTAAGATACAGTCATTTATGCTCCCATCCCGGTCAACGATGTGGGCCGACTTTACTGGGCAAGTTCTCAGCCCCTGCATGAAAACAATACATCTAAAGAGACATTATGAGCCCTTTTATTTTGTTGGGCCCAGAATTAGTCACTGCTGTTGGCCACAGAAGTTTTTACTTCTCTGGTTAAGGACAATAACTAGCGGAAGTTGGTGACCCTTGAAATGACAAAGGGAACAAGAATGACGGTGACTGGACTGACTCTAGCAATGTCAATCTAAAACATTTCAGTGCATTCAGTCACTTGAAGATCACATAAGATGTCTTTCTGGTTAAAAAAAGTAACATGTACACATGAAAAAACTTCAAACTAGACCTCTTTTCTAGCATCAAACCCCAATCCTGTTTCACATATATGTGTAGGAATTTATATATATATACAATAGACAACATATAATAGAATTATACTATGTATGTTAATTATGGTATAGCAATATTTCTATATAAAAAAACACTGTTGAATTAAGATATCTGTATGCTGATATGGAAAGCTCTCCAAGATATATTTATTATCAATTAACCAGAGTAAGCTAGGAAATAGCATGCATCATATGATCATTTGTCTAGTTTTAAAAAAAAGCTTAACATGTTCATCATACTTTTTCTTTGTATAGATGTACCATGATTAATGAGAAGTTACATATTTATTTAGCATTTCAACAGAAATGGTTCAGCACATAAATTATGTAACTGATTAACACTTTATCACATACCTATTTTAGATTAGAATGTATGTTTCTAGTGAAACACTTAAGATTAAATGTTACCAACTTAGCATACCTCAAGTAAAGGAAAGAGATCTTTATCTTCGTCCTTTAACATGTTCCATTTCTGGATCAGTGGAGGCATTAGCATCTGAATATATTCCTATTTACAATGATGAAAAACACATAAGGCTCCACTATTATATGTAAACAAGTCCATTTTGAGTCTATGAAAATTAAAACCCATTTAGAGTAATTGTGTAAAAATCACTACAGAATGATGTTCACTAAGACTCATTCTCAGCTCTACTTTGTCCCTTTAAAACTTTTCCTTTTACCTACTTTTTCTTTATACAGCCTTATTCTATTTTTAAGTAATCTTATGTATGTCCTTTTGGAAACAAAACATATATAAATACATCACTACATAAAAATGAAGGAGCCCTGGTTGCACAATGGTTTAGCACTGGGCTCCTAACCAAAAGGTTGGCGGGTCAAACACATCAGCAGTTTTGTGGAAGATCTGGTGATCTGCTCCCATGAAGACTACAGACTAGGAAACCCCATGGAGCAGTGCTACTGTGTCAAAAAGGGTTGAGCTATACGGTTGCCATGAGTCAGAATCAATCTGATAGCACACAACATAAAAGTGTATTACTTGTTAAATCACAATCAAGGATGAAGCTGTACTTCCTTTGTATAGTTCTACTCCAATGAGAATCGTTCTTTTAGTCCTCTCACATGTAATAAGACCTCTGTTTACAGTACTTCATAAATTGACAGGTAAACTTATATTGAAACAGATGTTATGAAATAAAACAAGACATTTGTTTGCACATACAAACAAAGAGATTCGTATCATTTAAGTATCCTGACTTAAACTGCAGAATCATCCCTAACATCAAGTTAACTTGTGCAGCAATCATTTAAACAACAGGCACAGATTCTAAAGGGTCTTCAGAAAATAAAGCAAAAAAACCCAAAACAAAATAATAATAAAAAACCAATACCAAACAAATCCATAAACTAAGTGTCCCCTGCACCTCTAAACAAGCATAACTTAAAAACTTTTTCTCTAGTGTTTATGAAATGGTACATATGAAGATACTAGGAATTAAATAAAAACAGAAGCCAAGAGTTTAAAGACCTTTTTGCCCCATTTCTTTTAGTCACTCTTTTATTTTCATGAAAAGTGTTGGTGTGTTCATAAGAGATGCTGGTGTAATCTACACAACTACTTATTTTTTAAATAATACTTATAAAGGTGAATGACTTAACACCTTTGTATGATCTATATTCTTAAAGTACCAAGTACCATCCCTAAAACATTTTGTTTATTGTAGTTTAAATGAAGTTTACATTTCAAGTCTCCCATACAAAAATTTATACACGCATTGTTACGTGACCCTAATTGCTCTCTGAATACTATGACAGCACACTCCTCCTTTCCACCCGATTCCCCATGTCCATTCAACCAGCTAATTAATTTTGAAGTATGTGTTAACGTACTGATTACAGTAGCTACATATTTTTTTCGTAATAGTTAATAACAGATACTTACTGGTTTGTTTAAATGATGTCCTACTGAATCTGCTAATGTTCCTATGGCATCGTAAAGAATGAGCAGGTTCTTATGCTGGTATTTACTAAATGCGAAGACCAGGGTATCAAGTATATAAGCAAGGTAAGGAACAAGTTCTGTACAAGCCTCCTCTTCTAGAGTAGCAAAGGCACTATAATTTTTTAAAAAAGAAAATGAATATTTAATGTTGTATAAAAGGAACAGTTTATAACAGAGACAGGAAACTAATTCTCTACAGAATTTATACTTTACATGCCTACCTCCCTGCATCACCACACCAGATGCTTATTTTTATTATTTCTCACCTATCTTTATCACTACTTCTTCCCTTCCAAGAAGCTGTCACTTATGGTTATCATCTACTTAACTACATGATAAAACCTAAGACAAATATCGGCAGTCCTTTAGATTTATTCAGTCAATAAATTTATTTGGTGTGTACTATTTATTCAGTCAGAATGCTGGGAATATAGCAATTAACAAAACAAAGTTCTCATTATCAGGGAGATTACATTGTAGTAACTGCTCTAGATTACTGAAAACAGAATTAAAACTGTTAGGCTCTAATTTACATTCCACCCTTCACATGCCCATTAGTAGTTATGAAATGGTAGAAACATTTTGAGCAATTAGTGTTTGAGACTTACAAGCACCCAGCAGTATTACTATCCCTCAAATGTTTCTCTAAGCCTTACACTGCATTATTTCAAATTTGCCTTATGTATGGCTCGTCTATCAGGAGAAATATATAAGAAAGGAAAATATCCAGAGTCTCGGTGCAATTAGTTTGAATTTGAGATCTAAATTGGACTATAACACATATCCAGCTCTTAATTTCTAAAACGTCTGTGTATCTTCTGTTCTACTCAATCAGGAATTTCCTAAAATAACAGGCTTAAGCCATTTGTTAATGGAAGTCTTATTATTCATTAGCACTGTGAATTATTTATTCATTTCCTCCACAGTACTTGCCATACATTATAATTAAGCCTAATCTCATTATTGGCAGTAGTTACATTGTATAAAATCTGCAAATTACAAACTATAGAACCGGCCTTATTTTACCTGAGCTGGGAATTTTTCTGGAATCTGCGCTTCCACATGTCTGTATTTTTAGTGAACCAGTGAATTTGCAAATAATGAGGAACAACTGTAAGTTGTTTGGTATCCCCTACTAGCCTGTAAAAGGAGCCCTGGTGACACAATGATTAAGCGCTCAACTGCTCAAACTCACCAGTGGCTCACAGGAGGAAAGACCTGGGGATTTGCTACCGTAAAGATTTCAGCCTCAGAAACCCTATGGAGCAGTTCTACTCTGTCCTATAGGGTTGTTATGAGTTGGAATCGACTCGATGGCACACAAACCGCTAGCCTGTAAAATCTAAGATGGCAGGGACTACAAGTCCAGCACCTAGTAAGTAGCATCTGTTTAACAATCGAGAGCTCAAAAATTTTGTTGAATGAATAAACACACCAAAGAAACCCAAACATAACCTGTATCCTCTCTCCCCCCAACTTTAAAAAAAAAATTTAGTGTTGCTAATCACTGACTTTATTTCATCCCATTAAGAAATAGAATTCTAGATGTTATTGTTCCAGACATGGTAAAATCTAACTCAACTTAAATTTAGTTTCCTCTTTTCAACAGATTTTTCTTCCTACTAACAAAGTTAATAAAAAAAAGCAATTCTATTTGAAGAAATAAGAGCTATAAACATAATCAACAGGGCCTTTTTATAACATAAACGTTTGTCCTAGGAAACTGGAATATGTGTAAGTAATGAAACTAACTACTGGGCTGATATAAAAACAGAGAAAGCCCTAAGCCCAACCAATAGTCAACTACTAGAACAGATTCACTAAGAACCTGAGGACCACAGTTGATAAATGACAAATCAGAGTCACTGTGGGACTTCCTGTGGAGTTATGGTAGTTGACTAAGGAACTGCTCAAACTTTGTTACTCCTTTTAGAGTGGGATTTAGTGTAAAAGATGATTCTACTGCTATCACAGCCACTGAGTGGGAAAAACTGAGTTGAGGAAGAAACTGTAAAAACTGATGTCTAGTAGTTACACTGGGTTTACAAAATCATCAGGTGAAAGCTGCAGATGGTAAAACTATTCTGGCCAAACACAATGGGTAAAATATGCTACTCTGCAAACCCAAGAGCAACAATCAGTACCTCAAAAACTCCACCAGGAAGAAAAAAGCAAGGAAAACTAAATTTTCTGACACAGTTGGAAAACTTCAATACGAAATACTCCATTAATGGTTTGATATAAACATCCACCACAAAGCTGAAAATTAAGTTTCCCACTAATTACCCACTCCCTTCCCCCACAATGAACATTCTGTTACGGATTTGTCCTACCTGCAGGCAGCTTCCTGTACTCTCTTGTTGCTATCCAGGATACGCTTTAGCAATTCTGTCATTAATGGCTTCAGGTACGTGTCTGGGGGCTGGCTGACTACCCAGTGTGCATAGCGGCTAAGAGTCCAGCATGTTATGGAACGCACAAGAGCCTTTTTATCAGAGAGGCACTGAATAAGGTGAGGAATGAGTTCAGGCAGGTATGGAATCATGCCCTGCATGCAACCTAGAAAAAAAAACACGAATCTTTCAAGAAATGCTAAAATTTGGTTAAAACAAAATTATTTCAGTTGAATACTAAACTGACATACGTACCATGAAAAACATTCAGATCATTTCCTTTGGAATAAATATCACTAATAATCTGCTTTAAATTTATAAAATAAATGAAATTAGAACTAATTGCTCCTAGGTATCTTCCAGTTGGGTAAGGACCTCACTCTACCTCTATTACACAAATTTATGGTTCTCAGTAATACCTGTAAAATATTTCAATTTCTTGTAGATTGAGAATGTTTACAGGAATGTTTAACAGGAGAGAACCAACACTAATACTTTATAGAAAAAGGAGACGCTCTTACCTTATCAAGTTTCCGAGACTTATCTGAGGAACCTAAATTATTTTTCTAGAAAGAGGGATGCTTTGGACAGAGTTCTCTTACTCTGTTCATTTTATGATAACAGAAAGCATTTGCAAAATATCTGGCTGGGGTTAGAAGTATGCCCATGGTTGTTTAAGAACTAATTCAAAGTAGAAATTCATCCTAAGATGACTTTTGGATTCAAATATTTCTTATAAGCTTAATGTGAATCACAGTCTTGTCTACCCTACACCACCATCAAAAGAAAGAAAACACTATGTGAATTCAACAGTGAAAAGTCTTCACTTACAAAGTAACAATCCCTTAAAAAGCACCCAAGTCTTAGTGACAATTAAGGAAGGACTTTACAATTCAAACTTGATTTAGACTTACCTTCAGCAATTGCTCCTAAAACCAAGATGCCTGATTCTTTAACAACCCATTCATGATGAAAAAGTAATTCTTTCAAAAGGGGCAAAATATGTGGCAAAAGTTCATCACGATACACATTTGCAAGTACATCTAGGGCAGCAGCAGAACATTTTCCTAAGGAAATATTTAATTCAAAAATATTACATTAACATTACTACTTAGTTACATGTACTAAAAAATGAGTATTTATTCCATGTATAACACTTTATTTGATCTCTACAGAGTTTCGATGTAAGAACTCAAAGAGGAGGTCAGTAATGTTCTATTGAAAACGGTATTTATTTAGTGCCTTACGAGTCAGAAAACTGGGGATACTACTACCTTTGACCCTACCACTTTACTCTATGATCCTGAGCAAATCGCAACCCTAAGAACAAGCTTCCTTTCCTAATAAATAGGTGTTCATTTATTTATCTATAAAAATTACCTACAGAGCATCTGAGTTTACAAGCATCACTGAGATTTAGAGATTCTAATATGAAGAAAGCTCACAGTGTTCTGAAGGATACAAGATTCAAAACCAAAAAGAACCATAATCAAATATAACACATACAGTGACATGTAAAGAATTACTGCAACACAGTATGATTAAAAAGTAGGCAACGCCTGCTCTATCCCACCCACCACAAATAGTTATGGGGATTAAACCACAACAAAATGTTCCTCCCAAAAACGTATGGCTGGCGTGCTATTAGTAAACGAGATGATTTTTGGCATTTGAAAGATGAACCTTTGTAAGTAGCCATAATTGTAGGTAGGAATAACAGTAATTGTTGGTTACGAAGTTAACAAAAATTTTCTCCTACATGAGAATTTAACTTTCAAATAACTAGCTCTATTCTTTCTGGTAACTTGATAAAGATGGTATGTGTTAATTACGCTACTAAGCAACAATGTTCATGATAAAAACAACTTGGGCTTGATGTATTACATCTGGATTGAGAATTCTATGTCTGAACTTTAAATACCTGATGAGATAACCACACTCTGAGCTTACCTGAGTAAAGTAACTATCACTGGCTATGTCTCCTGCAGGGCTCTTGTAAGCATTTATAAAATTCGGCTCCTAAGAGATATAAGGCTTTTAAGCTCCCATATTTGTATAACATGATCTTGATGCTGAGGAACCTAGGCCCCCAGTTATATGAACTGCTGTGTGGACAGCTGCAAGGATTCTTTCAGAAGACAAAGGCTTGATGCTGTCCAGACAGTAAGTTATGATTCTGTCCTATATTCTTCTGAGTAAACTAGTGACAAATGTAGCTTATGACGGTCCTGAGTGTAAATGTTTAGTTTACCAGTTCTCATAGTGTGGTCCATGGATGACTCCTGGTGGGGGGTCACATGAGACTCTTTCAGGGGGTCAACAAGGCCAAAATTACTTTAATAATAATAATGCTCAGATGCTCTTTTTCCATCATGACCACCTTTGACTAATAGCACAAAAGCAATAGTGGGTAAAACCGCTGGCACCTTAGCACAAATAAGGCAGTGGCAACCAAATTATACTAGTCATTGTATTCTTCACTGCCACATACCCATCTTTTAAAAAAAACCTGTTTCACTTAAAAATGCCCTTGCTAAAGCAGTACAAAATTGCTTTTATTAAATATCTTCCATAAGGGAACGTCTTTTTTAGTATGGTGATACAAAATGGAAAGTGCGCATAAAGTATTTCTGTCACATACAGAAGTATGGTGGTTATCTTGAGGAAAAGCACTGTACAACTGTTTTGAGTTGCAAGCTGAACTTGTTGCTTTTTTCCACAAACACTATTTTTACTAGCAAGAACGAGTGACATAATAGCTACTCAGACCTGAGAATCTGAAAAAGAATGAAGTGAACCTGTTATTTCAAAGAAAACACCTGACATTATTTGCCATCTATGATAAATTCAAGCTTTTAAGTGAAAATTAGAATTCTGAAAAACTTGTATCTGCCACTGTAAGCTTCACAGCTTCCCAATACTTTTCTAATGAGATAGGTGGTGATAAGAACTATCTAGCTCAGGGAACCATTATTTTCCAAATGACCAATGCATAATGATACGTAATCATACATGGATAAAAAAATCCATTCAAAATGGAAGGCAAATAGATTTTAATTTAATGGAGTACAAAAAGGTCGCTGAGTGGCTGCAGGACCTAGTTTTTAATGATAGATTATCAGATATGACAACAAAAGCACACGCAGCAAAAGGCAAAACAGAAAATGGGACCTCATAAGAACTAAACACTATCGTTCATCAAAGGACTGTATCAGCAAAGTGAAGTGACAACCTACAGACCGGAAGAAAATTATCAGGAATCATGTTATCAGTAAGGGTCTAATATCCAAAATATGTAGAATACTTCTACAACTTAACAGTAAAAAGACAACCCAGTAAAAAAAAATGGGCAAAGGACATGTCACCAAAGAGGATGTTTAAATGGTCAGCAAGCACATGAAAAGATGCTCACCATCATTAGCCTTTAGATAGATACAAACCAAAACTACAATGAGATACCACCTCACTCCCATTAGAATGGCAACTGAAAAAAAAAAAAAAGAAAAGAAAACAATAGGTATTGGCAAGGTTGTGGACAAACCGGAACCCTCATCCATTCATTGCTGGTGGGAATGTAAAATGGTACTGCTACTATGCTGGTGGTTCAAAAAGTTGAACATAGAACTACCATGACCTAGCAGTCTAAGAAGATGCTCATAGTGGGTGCTGCAGTAATTTTAAAATATATTAAGAAAAAAAATTAGAGTAGCACATCAAACTCATGATTTCACTGAAAGTATTATTTGCGATGAGGCTAAATAGCTAAACAAAAAGAAATGAATCAAACAAAGAATAACCTCAAAAAAATATATGAATATGGCAAAATTGTAATAATGATACAAAATTAGCTAAAGATTGCAAAGAGTATTTATTGTTTCATTTCAAAGCACTAAGACATAATTTAGAGGCAGTCTACTACATGAAAAAAACTTCTACTACCATGACTATGTTTTCTACAACAAACTATAAAAGCATTTAATTCTGTACATGACTGCCATACTAGAATTGTTTATATAGAAAAATTAAAACACTATTCCCATGTTTTCAGAATATGAAGGCCACCGTTAAAATCCCCTAGCAAAATGTGCACATTTATTAGTTTTACTTGACATTTCTAGTGATAGATCATTTAGAATCAAATATATAGTGATTTAGTTGGAGGTTAGACAAATAATTGGAACAAAAGTCACCAGCACATGATGCATAAAACACAAGGAAAAATATTCTTTACAAAGAGACTATTAACTATAGGACTATAATAAATCAACTCTGATTTTATTTAACATAGTAATCTAGAAAAGAACAACAAAAATGTAATTTTAAGTACTAAAGTTTTTCCCAGTGTCAATTAGGCATACTAAATGGTAATAACAAACTACTAGACAATGGTAAAACCTTAAAAAAAATGCTGTTGAACTGGTCCAAAGTAACACCATACACCATCAAAGGACTTAGTTACAGATATACAACTAAATATTATACTGCCAAGAAACCTACATGTACTGATACAGAATGAGGTAAATGATATATGAAAAAGAACCCCAAGAGTTGGAATTTCAGCCTCCCCTCCAAAGAAGATGTATGTGCATGTGTTTCTGTACACGGAAGGATATAAAGATGAGAGGGATGTAAACAGGAAGTGTTTTGTTTTGTTTTTTTTTTTAAAAATGTGTATTATTACTTTCATAGTTTATCTACAATACAACCTTAACCCATCCTGTCCACTACCCTGAAAGTAAGGATATAACAGGAGGTTATCTGTGATAGTAATGAAGACCTTGGGCTGTCTCATGAGTTAGACCTGGGTTCCAGTACTGAATGCGTCACCCGTACTAGCTATACTAACCTTGGTTAGGTTTCTCGTTCTGCAGTTTTCTTACTCACCTAAGGTTGTTGTAAAGATTAAATGTGATAATGCATGCAAAGTCCATGGCCTAGTGCGTGGCACATTAGGCACTCTAAATGAATGAGAGTTATAGGAAACTACTTGGGCAACAAAGGAATTAGCACTTTCTAACCCAATAGACGACACAACCCAGACTGATGATACGTCCATTTCATCAGCTGTTAGAAATCCCAACACTCTTTGAACTAGAGCAGTGGTTCTCAACAGGGGGCAATTTGCCTCCCCAAGGGACATCTGGCAATGTCTGGAGACATTTTTGAATATAAGCAACTGTGTGTGTGGTGTGTGTGGTGTGTGTGCATGTGTGTAGGGGAGTGCTACTGGCATTTACTAGGTAGAGGCCGGGGATGCTGCTCAACAACCTACAATGTACAGCCCTCACAACAAAGAATTATCTGACTCGAAATGTCAATATAGAGTCAAGGTTAAGAAACCCTGAACAAAAGCACTGGAGCTTTAAAAACTAGCAAGCAAGCAAGAACAAAACACAGATGTCCAGGCTCCTCCCCAGTTATTCAATTACAGTGTGGGGCAGAATGCTGGCTCCACAAGTGATAAGGATTTACAGTTAAAGATGAACACCAAGAGATTTTAAGAGGCATATTTTTAAAAGTTTTGAATATGACAAAATAGTTCATTTATTATTTTTAGAATGATCCATGATAAATCAGTCAATTCTCATGCAAATTATCACAGAAAATCAGTTTACATTAGGGAAACAAATAGCGTATTTTATAGTACCAGATAAAATACATAGTCTTTTGAGCAATGTTTTTTTTTTTTTAAAATATTTTATTATGCTTTAGGTTAAACTTTACAGAGCATATTAGTTTCCCATTCAATAATTCATACACAAGCTGTTTTGTGACATTGACTGCAATCCCTGCAGTGTGTCAGCCCTCTTCCCCTTTCAATCCCGGGTTCCCTTCCCATTCATCCGGTTTTCCTGCCCTCTCATCTTTGCTTGTGGGCAGATGTTGTCCATTTGGTCTGTATACTTGATTGTTCTAAGGAGCACATTCCTCATGGGTGTTACTGTTTGTTTTACAGACCTGTCTAATATTTGGCTGAAAGCTGAACTTTGGGAGGGGCTTCACAGTTCTGAGTTAGAAGCGGGTCTAGAGGCCATAGTCTCAAGAGTTCTTCCAGTTTCTGTCAGACCAGTAAGCCTGGTCTTTTGTGAATTTGAATTTTGTTCTACGTTTTTCTTCTGTTCTGTCTAGGACCCTATATTGTGATCCCAGTCAGAGTGGTCAAGTTTGAGTTATTTTTAAGGAATATTATGATGACTAAATATAAGAGCAGGTCCATTAGGGAAATACAAATCAAAACAAGATACTACTTCATAGCCACTAGTTACTTGGCTATTAAAAAAAAAGAAAAGAAAAGATAGTAACAAGTGTTGGAGAGCATATAAGAGAAAATGGAACCCTTGTGTACTGCTGGTGGGAAGGTCAAATGGTGCAGCCACTTTGGAAAACAGCCTGGCAGTTCCTCAAAAGACTGAACATA
>NW_004443965.1:10949618-10951372 GCF_000243295.1 Trichechus manatus latirostris
CTTTGTGGAGGGGAGAATAACACATAGCAACTATTAAGTATCAGGCACTTTCAGCCACACTGTACTGCCTGTCAATGGCTGGCATAATCTACTGTACTTCAATCAAAGTAATGCCAGCATATTTAAGAAGTCATACTTCAAAATAAGCACCAAATAATTTAGGTTAAATTTAAAGCAACAGGAAATTAATGATAACCCAATTAGTGTAAGCATCTAGTTCCAAGTAAGTTAGACTCAATTACCACCCAAATTCATTATCATGTTTGCGTCTATCTTTGAACTTTTGTAACATATTATATAAAAAGTAGACTATTTACAAAGGGTCTATTCTAGAAGAGGGCCCTATTGGCCAAATTCACAGATCTACTACGCCAACATAAAAATCATCTTCCCTATTCAATAGAAAAGTTTACTTACCTTCAACAGGATAATATCGATATCTGAGTACTTCATGCCATTCACTAACACAGGAATCAACCTATAAAAAAATGAATTAAAAAAACAAAAATCTAAAGATCTCAACAGAATAATGAAGAGGCCCCAACACAATAACTTATATTAATAACCTTACCAAAAAAAACCCAAAACCAAACCTGCTGCCATTTAGTCGATTCTGACTCACAGCAACCCTATACGACAGAGCAGAACTGCCCGATAGGGTTTCCAAAGAGCGGCTGGTGGATCTGAACTGTCAACCTGATGGTCAGCAGCCAAGCTCTTAACCATTATGCCAATACTGTACACACTAATAATACCAATGAGGCAACCACTGGTAATATTGCCTTAGATCCTATCCAGTGATAATGCTTTTTCTTCTCAAATGATTACTCCTGATATATTTCTTGGGCGTTTTACACACTCATTCATGGAACCCATTCGATGGAATCTCAGCAGAGACAAGGTAGCTTGCCAACGATGCTATCAAATAAAAAGAAAAAGAAAAAACAGCAATTTCTCCCCTAGGAATTTATCCCAAATATACTAACAAACGCTCCCATCTTTGAAAACTGATGTTTCCTTGATATAACTGGAAAATCAGAAACAATGTAAATGTTCATCATTTAAGGCATGGATAAAAATAAGTAACAGTTACGTGAAAAAACTCAGATGTAAAATACATATAACACATTTCTATTCAGATTAAAATAAATGAGGTTATCCATATAATTACTTGTACACAAAAACTATTTAGGAAGAATACATAAGAAACTGGTTATCTATGGAAAGAAGAGTAATAAGGCTTAAGAGAGACAAAAGTCATCTTTTGCTTTATTTCTAAGTGGTGTAATATTTTTACAATGAGTCTATATTCAGTATTTGTATTTCTTTTATAATAATAAAAAAGATGACAGTGTTTAAAATAACAAAAACACAGAAAGCTAGAGGAATTTATCCAAAAGAAATAACTCAAAAGAGGAAAAAGCTCTCTATAAACAAAGTTATTAATAGCCTCTGATAAAGATTTAAGACATTTGAAATTTTAAGTTCTTAAGAAACTAATAACTACCTAAATTTCTGAGAAGAAAGTTAAATCAGGACAATACACTCACTCTGGAGCATTATGCAGTCATTCAAACAACCATGTTCACTGTAGACATGGAATTCCAGGTATACATGCAGTATTTACAATGTCAGTTTAAAAAAAAATACGTATCAAACCACTTAAGTAGAGGTCAAAATATTAACTTAATTCCTCCTGCAGCTATGACAGCTTTAAGCTTCACAGCTTTCTTAAGCTTTGATGGTTTTCTCAC
>NW_004443965.1:10952344-10958417 GCF_000243295.1 Trichechus manatus latirostris
ACTCGATGGGTTTGGTTTTGGTTTGTGGTATAACAGTTAAGTGCACAACTGCTAATCGAAAGGTTGGTAGTTTGAACCTACTCAGAGGCTCTGCGGGAGAAAGACCTGGTGATCTGCTCCTGTAAAGATTACGGCCTACAAAACCCTATGGGGAAGTTCTCCAGTCACATGGGGTTGCTATGAGTTGAAATCACCTTGACAGTACCTAACAACAACAAAGCTGAGGGAGAGGACAGATCAGAAAGTGAGATAGGACAGTTAACTGTCACCATGTGGCACTCTATCAAGAGTATGATCAATTCCAGCTCACTATCATGCAAGGCCAAAACAAAAAAAAACAACCAAACAAAACCAGTTGCAATCAAGTCAATTCCAGTTCATGGTGACCCCATGTGTGTCAGAGTAGAAATGTTTTCTATGGCTGATTTTTTGCAAGCAGATCAGTAGGCCTTTCTTCCTAGGTGCCACTGGGTGGACTAGAACCACCAACCTTACAGTTAGCAGCCAAGTGCTTAAAAATTTGCTCCACCCAAGGACTCTATCATGCAAAGCCAATCATTATTTCTGAACAGATCTAATTGTTAGGAAACTTTCTCCTGAAGCCTCTTCATGTAGCCTTTAAAAACAAAAGTTTTTAATGCAACATCATGCAAAAATGATGATGCTAATACCAACAATGTACGTTTACTGAATATTTAACACGTGCTAGGTATTGGGTTAAGTTGCTTTACATGGTTCATCTCATTCAATCATATATTTAATGACTCTATGACATAAAGTGACTGGCCCAACAAGTTTGATGAAATTGAATCCACTGACTCTAAAATTAATCTGCAAGAATAAAGGTGTAGACGTGGGAAAAAGTCAAAATAATTTTGGGAAAAAAAGGATGGATTATTAAATGTTCAATAATCAAATAGTAAGAGTCTTGGTTAAAAAAAAAAAAAGACAGTATATAGCCCAGAAACAGATAACAGAATTTAATGTCATCTCTTGCTACATTAGTGCTTTCATATTAACATGAGCAATCTCATTACATATACAACTTGATTCATAAACAAACATTTTTGGCTTATAATAACCAAGAGTCTGGTTAACAGAGCTAGGAAAATCAAGTTAAGTTCTTTTTTTCATGATTGATGTTGATGCATTCTCCTGTTCTGTCAATGTACTATTTCAAGTATAATAAAAACAGCCTTATTTTATGTAAAAATAGTTCCCAAGCAGTGGTAAGAAGACACGTAATTCAAACCCAGTCATGACTGGCTTCAGTTGTTTTAATGTTTGCACTAAACAGCACAGCAAAATGGGAAACACTAATCTTTTTGCCAGCTACCAAATTCCTGTTTGCTTTAAAAAGGTTTATTAGGTTTTATTAGTGTAATGACAGAGTCAGAGAAGGTAACTATAATTGCTTATTATCAATATCATCTCCCTAATGTTATACCTTAGGTTTTCATGAATATAATCTCCACAATTCTGGACAACAATATATGCTTATGTAACTTTTAGAATTACATGCCCTTACGGCAAGAAACAAACATCAGAAAAATGGCATCACAAATCAGGAAGGAAAGGAAGAATAATTAATACATGGATTTCCTAAAGAGAAAAAAAAATCCATTTTTTATGTTTTACTTCCAAATAAATTTCAGACTGACTACAAAATATAGGTGGAATTGCTGCTTTATTGGAGGGGGAAGAATTTACTAAAAAAGAAAGATAAAGGAGGAGGACTGAAATGGCTATACAAAATGAGAACATCCAAATGGCATTACGAAAAAATGTAATTCTACTAATGCTAAAACCTATTAGAATAAGTTTTTGTTTTTGCCTATCCAATGGTCAAGATTAGGAAAATTATGATTAATGACTGGCAAATGTTGTATTAGGACAGACACTGCTGGTGGAGTGTCAATTGGCATAACTTCCCTGGAGAGCACTTTCGAATATTTATAAAAAGCCTTTAAAATGTTCATACCCTTTGATCGTGATAAAAATCACTTCTAGGAATTGTACCTGAAGGAAACAACCATTTATGAACAAATGCAAAGATGTTCACTCTAGGATTACTTTAAATAAGGAAAAACGAGTAAACATCTTAAATAGTTAACAGAGGAATAATCAACTATATAACCATGGTTATGTATAACTGTGGCGCCCTGGTGGCACAGGGGTTAAGAGCTCAGCTGCTAACCAAAAAAAGATCGGCAGTTCAAATCCACCAGCTGCTCCTTGGAAGCCCTATGAGGCAGTTCTACTCCGTCCTATAGGGTCGCCATGAGTCGAAATCGACTCAATGGCAACAGTTTTTTAAAAAAAAATATATAACCATATAAACACGCTATGCACAATATGATGGAATTTTACACACCAACTGAAAGCTAACACCAATTGAAAGCTAATGACATGGAGGAAAGCTCAAAACATACAGTACCTGCAAAGAGCAAACAAGAAAATAGTATAACCAAAATTTTAAGCACTAACTATAGGCCAGAGGCCATATTAAGTGCTTTACATATTACCTAACCCAAGCTCTTCTAAACACTGAGATATATGGTATTTAGTACATGGCACATAAAAAACATCAAAAGCCAACACATAAAACATACTAGGTGGTTTTCAAAGGATTGTGAAAATCCAGGAGATTTAAAATATTCTGTATTTTAATTTTTTTCCCATGAGCCTGTAAACTTTACGTTCAGAAGTAAGCAAGCATTATTTTCGAAAAGTAATGGATCTAGTAACATTCTTTGGGTAAAAAACAGGCTTAGCAATAGGCTAACTTGAAGTTGCATAGCATCATTTTGGAGGAAAAACAACAAAACAGAGATCAGGTTAAATTATAAGAATTATAAATAGTAGAGAACTATGTCATGAATTATCCAAAATTTATTTTAGAATAAACTGTCCTCATATATTTTCAAAAAATTGCAATTGCTTCTTGAAAAATATTTTTACTTACGCCAAAAATAAAATGAAGCCTGACTTCTTTAGAACCTTACTCCCTGATGGCAGAAGAATGTAACCTAACCATGTAAAATGAGGAATCACTGTTCAGAAATAAATTAAAACCAAAACTGTTGCCACTGAGTCAATGCTGACTCATAGTAGAACTGCCCCATAGGGTTTCCAAGGCTAAAAATCTTTACAGAAGCTGACCCTGAATCTTTCTACTGCAGAGCTGCTGGGTGGGTTCAAACCACCAACCTGTTGGTTAGCAGCTGAGCGCTTTAACCACTGTTGTCACTAGCGCTTCTTAAATTTAAGAACAAGGTAGCATTTTTAAGAAGGAACACTTACTTAGGAAGATGCCTTACAAGTACATCTTTGCATATTGGTTGCTCAGCCAAAGTGAGCCAAAATTCACAAGCTTCTAAAGCGACATTTTCATCTTGATCTTGAGTCCTCTGAAGCATGTACTGTAAACAAACGAATCTTATTATTCAGTTTAAACCACACAATTAAAATAAACTCAATTCTACATCAGCAAGTTAACAGTCCTTTGTTATAGCCTTGTACTTCATAGTGGTTCTCAACCTAGGTTTTGGGTAATTTTTAAAAGCTTACTAGGTGATTCTAAAATGCAGCCAAATTTAAGCAGCACGGCTTTTGAATATCACCCAATGACAAGTGTTCAGAGCATGTAGTGTTCATCGGCGTCTGTACAGGTGTATCTTATTTTATGAAACCAGTAAGATTTTTGAAATGCGGTATTAATAATCAAGTATTAAGCCTTCTTAGAAACATCAAAATAAATAACTCCATTTTAATAACTTTCCTAAAATGAACTCTTCTTATAACATAACCATTCAAGATGTCTCTTGAAATGTTATTCATAGACTTTCATGCATTTAAAGAATATATGCATATTTAAAGTATAAAGCCAAAAAACATTTTTAAAAAATTTGGAAAGAAGTAGTAACATTTCTTGACATGATTATAAAACATAATTCCCAACAAAATAGGTTTATCATGTCCTCTGAACATACCAAGCCAAATTCACTTTTAGTTGAAGGAACACCTGATCTCAAAATCTATCCAAAGACATGGTATTTACCCGTTTTTAAGAAACTCCTACACGTAAGAACAAATAAATGTAACTAAAAGTACTCATGTGACTTCCAATGTATCTGTGGCTGGAATTGGAGTGAATTGATGAATTCCTTATACATATCCTCTACTGGAGAGAAACATCTCACATGACAAAATACGGCAACACATAGTTGTCACAGGCTAGTCCCCATTACATGCCACATCATGACCTATTCCTATGCTAGAAAGTATTGCTGGAGAAAGAACTGTAGCATTGTAAATTAGGTCCCCCGGCTGTGACCTGGTCCTAGCAACCGACAAAATGTCTTTTTTAAACTTTCTGGTTAACTCCACACATCACTAAGCTTTCAAACAACTCCACCTGATGCTTCTAAATATTTCACAGAGAAAATAGGCTCATCAAAGAAAACTTCATTTATCTCCATCTTTATTGCTACGTATTATCTCTATGACTATCTTTCCTAATGTTTTAGGAAAGACGTTCCTGCACATCATGGATGCTAATTTTCTTTGGATAGGTCTTAGACCCCATCCTAAAGATCCTCCCTCTCTAGTTATCCCCTCCTTCACACCACAGGGAGCTCTAAAGTGAAAGAGAGGCTCCAGATAAACATACTATTTAAAATACTTCCAAAGCTATACAACATTTACATACAACTATACCCCGTAACCCATTGCCATCAAGTCAATTCTGACTCATAGTGACCCTACAGGGCAGAGGAGAACTACCCTATAGGGCTTCCAAGGAGTAGCTGGTAGATTTGAACTGCTGACCTTTTAGTCAGCAGCCATAGCTCTTAAACCCGGTGCCACCAGGGCTCCACAATTATACCTGGCAATATGAAAATTAAGTGCTACAGTTTGATTCTAGCAGTACTTAGTACTGCCAAACAATAAATTACTTTGTTCCAATAATTACACCTTGACACTACGTATTCCTTTCTTCAGATATGGCTGAACTGTGATCAATATACTTAAAATTACTTTAATTCCCTCCTAGGGATTGAAAGAGACCCTTTCAAAATCTCAATGGTCTGCTGTAACTGTCATGGTTATGTCGTTTCTACTCCTAGGGATTTCTTCACTATGATAAATCATAAGTTGTTCAGATGAATTTTACCACTAATGGGTAGAAAGCAACTCTTAACTTTAAACTCCAATGACACACGATTATGCCACTTAAACTCCAAAAATTTTGTCATTTAGCCTAACCTATATCTAGTAAACAAAAATAATCTATTTCCTAGTTGTCCACGTTAAAAGCTAGCTATTTCTTAAATAACTTTTTTTCTCCTGTAACATCTTAAATCTCACGAAAGAAAAACCCCTATGAAGATGATTTATGTAAAATTTGTAAGATAATCATTAACTATTTAACTCCCCCTCCCGCCACCCCATCCAATGTGTTAAATAACTTAGAAAACAATGGTTTCACAACATACATTTTGTGCCCAAGATTTTTTTTGAGGGAGAGGTTCAAGTTGCTTGAGTTACCTCAACTATATTATGCATGTGAGGAAGCAGGCGATCCATTCGAACTTCAAGCAACATCACAAGAGCCCGGCACACATTTTTCCGTACCTCTGGTTCTTCATCACCAGCCAATGCAAACAGATTCTATTACAGAAGAAACACATTTTTTCCCCTAGTTTAAAAATTCTGATACATTAGAAAGGTGTATACATAAAAATGAGTAATCTTCAAGTTGGTAACATTTAAAGAAACCTAAAAAGATACAGTACAAATAATGACTGAATTAATTGGCCTACAATATTAGGCTACGAAGTAAGACAATTAAATGTGGGATAATAACTGCCAAAAATTGTGATTTCAGTAAACAATTTAAAGCCATTCTTTGGTAGTGTAGGATCCGTTGTGTTCTGAAGTTATTTTTAGTTTATTAGAATCATGTCATTAGGGCAAAGGGGCATTCACCCAACTCACCCAGAAACAGAAATAATCATTAAAATACAATTTGATTTAGATACTTGGACCTTCACATGTTACCTGCTGGACT
>NW_004443965.1:10959088-10969245 GCF_000243295.1 Trichechus manatus latirostris
CTTTCTCTGGCAGTAATTGTTCCAATTTATCTACACAAACTATTTTTATAACAATCCAACAAGGTAGGCCTATTATGAGCCTTATTTTACAGATGCTGAAACAAGGTCGCACAGCTACTAAGCTGAGAAGCTAGGATTTGAAACCAGGCAATCTTACTCCAGATCTCCCATTTGGTGAAAGCGCTTAAGAAATGTTAACAACCCTTTCAATTGCTATTATAAAGCTATAGAGGTTCCAAGAAGGAATTCTGGTTCATGGCCAGAAAATTATGCTCCTACTGTCTTTCTGCTTTTATCAGAAAGTTAAAAGTACTTTTAGAGATGCTTGCTGAGATTTAAGACTTAATTTTTCCCAGAAACCTCTAATTTTACAGTGGCAATCAATGGAAAACTAGAAATACTGTCCTTTTTACTCTGTGCCTTCGAATTCTTTATCAAGTTTATCCAACTTCATCAATCTTTCTCATTTTACATGTTGTAAATGAACTGGGAGATTAAACTTTCACAAGCAATTTTAACAGAATATTGAAGCAGAAAATTTTAAAGCAGTCAAGACAGTAAACACACAGACACATACATGCTATAATCAATATGTATTATGATACAAGTAGAAAAATTAGTAACAAAAAAGTACTTTTATTTTCAGTTAGCAAAAATTACAAAGTCTGTATTGTGTCTAATTTAAATGTTATCAGAAAGAATTTAAATATTAGCAATTTAACATTGCAATTATACATTACAGTTTTTAAATAAATAATACAGTTAGCATTATCTCACCTTCTCAAAAACAAAGGGGGGGAGAAAACAAATCTTACCTCAATGAAAGAATCAATGTGCAACATCAGAGCTTGAGTCCTACTGATAATAAACTGATTGACACATGCAACAGCATGAGATCTAGAAACAACAAAAAAAAGAAAATTTAACACATGGTAATTACAGCTTTTATCCTGTTTACAGAAGATCGGCAAGAGTCAAACATTGATCCATAAAAATATTACAGTACATGTATATCCATAAATGTACCCACTAAAAAGAATAAAAATTACAACGCTAATCCCAACTTCATCATTCTCTCTCATTTCTTTTTAGATAATTTTATTGCATATATATATAAAGGGTGTATATACCTTTGTCTTTAATCTTATAAAAAGGGTAATTATACTGAATGTAATCTTTGGGGACTTTTTTTTTAAAACTTAATATTATATTGTTAAGATACATCCATATTTGTCACTATAGCTCACTTGTTTTGACTATAAAATATTTCACTGAATGATTATTCCACAATTTAGTCATGTACTTTCTCCTTGATGACCTTTGGGCTGCTTCTAGGTTTCTGCTACTGTGAACATATTCTTGAAAATACTATCTTGTCTCCTCCTGTCCATGTACAAGAGTTTCTCATATACATATGCATGGAAAGATTCATAACTTAAAAAACAAAACACCTAACCTTGTCCTTAAACAAAGGAACTTCAAAGCAGTGCTTTTAGCCATTACAAATGTAATTAGCCACATAGAAGGTAGAGAACTATATCATATTTAACGAAAACTGCATTAGAAACATTTTATGGTATTTTTGTTATTAAAGGAGTATACTTCAATTATGTAAGTTTACCTTTGTGAGCATCCCATATCCTTTGCTAATCACTAAAATATTAGGTAATGAAAAGAAAAGGAGTGGTCAGGCTGTTAACAGAGGTTGTAAATTAATTTAATATTGGATACATAAATACCTTATTTTTGGACTACTGTGCTTGAAGAACTGTAAAAATTTGGGAATCATGATGTTGAGAGGACGATCTAAAACATCACTATCTAAAATCTCAGCAGAATCTTCACATATCTTCTGAAGAGCACCAAAAGCTCCCTGTAAAAGATACATATTTAAATTATTAGTCCATCAAAAAAGAAGCCATTTAAAAAGCAAACTGAGGAATACCAACATATATATTACTGTTCTTAGTTAACTTATAAATGCTGCTTTCTAGAAATTCATATATTTAGTTATTCAATTTTAAAACAAAACCAGTATACTATTAACTAAAGTCTCAGTTTAAATACAATGGTACATTTTTATCTTAACATTAAATGACTTAGATCTAGAGGATATTTGGGTTGGCAGGGATTATAATAAATATCGTCTAATTAAAAAATTTAACTCCTCTGAAACACTCTTAAGTCAATGTTACTCTTCTCTTGTTAGATACCAGTTTGTTAAAACTGAACATAAAACTCTACATTTACATATAAATTTATATAACCATTCTAACACTTGAAGCACATAAAAATGTCTTTATCAACACCATTAAAAAAATTCATAAATTATTCATTGGGTAACTGGTAAGGAGATCTGTTAAAAAGGCAGGCAATTCAAATTGGCAATGATTTCCCGATAACCATTTGTATGCCAAACGGGCTAACCCAGAGCTCCTGCACACAATATATAATCTACTAGTTACCTCAACCACCTTCTTTGCTGTTTATAATTCCATCAGCAGCAACTTGGTGCTTATTTTCCATTCAACAACTAATTTGCATCCAAAGAAAGTAAAATCCTTTAAGGCAATTATCCAGAATTTTTTTAGGGTTTATAATACTTTAAAAAATACTAAATTTGGGGATTTTTAAAGTTAAATTAAATTTTTTTTTTTTACTGTACTTCAGGTGAAGGCTTACAGAACAAATAGTTTCTCATGTAACAGTAGTACACATATCGTTTTTATGACATTGGTTAACAACCCCACAACAGGTCAACCCTCTAACGTCTCAACCTTTTTTTTGGTGAAAATACACATAGCCATAGATACACCATTTCACAAATTTCTACACGGACAGTTCAGTGACATCGACTACGCTCTTCCAATTGTGCTGCTATTCTCACCTAAGATGAAGGCTTACAGAACAAAATATTTTCTCATTTAACAGTTAATACACATGTTGCTCTATGACAATGGTTAACAATCTCACAACACATCAACAATATCCTTAATCTTGTGTTCCCTATCACCAGCTTCCTTGTCCCCTTCTGCCTTCCGGCCCTTGTCACTGGACTACTGTACCTCATTAGTCCTATTTGGTTTTATGGGGCTGTCCACGCCCAGGCTGAACGGTGAACCTCGGAGGTTTAATTAAATTTCAATTTAATTAAAATTCAGTCCTTAGATTTAACATGCATAAAATTAATATTAAGGATTCGAAAACTGTCATGTTAAAAATCAGTACAATTGAGTATTAAGGTTTTTTTTAAAACAAAAGGCTTAGCCCTGAAATCCTATTAAAGTAAAACTCAATGTAAATTATTACCTATTGTGGCAATGAAAATAAAAATAAAAATTTCAACTAGGAGCAAACATTTAGTCAATAAAACTTCAAACATCTACAGATCTAAATCTCTAGTTCAGGCAGATGAAAATACTATTTATTTAAAATAAGATTTCTATATAGTAGCATGATTTATGCAGTTAAAATCTTCTGTTTTTGGAAAGTGCTTGTTTAAAATTATCTCCTTTTATGTTATTATCAGTATACCACAATTTTAATCAACTGTTAAATGATGGCTAAACAGTAATATTATTTCAGTTTTTCAGCAATCTTAGTGCTTTCTCAAGGCATTATTAAGAAACGTGTATATGAGACTGCAGGATTTTGTGCTTTCAGAAAGGTAGAATGGGTAGGTAAGGGCTTTAAACGCTCCTTTGTTAACTCCCCCTCCTCCCATCTTCCCTTCCCTACTTCCCCACAGGTCAGGCAACAAATTCCAAGTCATAAGACAACCTGATTCCTTTTTGTTAGGTTATTCCTGTGCCTGCCCTGTCTCTAACCCCATCTCCAAGTCCAGCTTTTTTCTGAGAGGAGTCTCTGCCTTACAGAGGCTAAATGTCTAAAATGGCTTCTGCTTAAAATAGACTTCTATCCAAACTGGAAGCCTAGTAATGAAAGAGATACTTAAAGTACTTATGTGCAGTGAGAAATTACAGGAAAATAAATCCCTACAGACTCTCTCTCACCTTCTGAAATGGAGAGGTTGCTACTGATTTGATCAGGGGCAAATAACAGGAAAACAGCTGACGTATGATTAAAACTAGAAAACTACACATACCTGAGACACGTTACACAATAAGAGGCACTAACAACTCAGAAAAGCTAAAAAAGTACTCATGCTGTGTGAATTGGGTAAACTTCACTCTTTGAAAAACAAAACAGTAAAACAAATGATCACAAATGTATGACACAAAGGCAATTTTAGGCTTCTAAGTTTGGAAGTTGTGTTTCAGGGGGAAAAAAAAAATTCCCCAAAGTTGCTAATATACAAAATGACAAGAGACACAGAAAAAGAAAAATTATATATGATGCAAATATCCTTACCTCACAGGTGTTGTAATCTTCAGAATCCAACAGGCTGCAGAGTTTTGGTAAGAGGTCAGGCCAATTCTGCAATTCTCCCTTGGAGGCTATGGTTGTAATCAAAATACCTTGAAAGAAAATACACATCTTCAGGAAATTTGACTCCATTTTGCTAGACACTGCCATGAAAGCAAGTGTATGCACTTGTACACACACACATTTTTAACTGCCTCAAATCAACCTCAGGCTTCCAAACCAATGTAAATAATAAGATTTATCAATGAACCCCACATCAACATACTTCATTTGTGGAAAAATCATAGCATAAAGCAGATCTGCTTCTAATTTTGTATCCCAGTACTTCACCCCCTTTAAGTTTCGTTTTTTTAAACGAAGTATCTGTACAAAGGACTACAACCCACTCTTCTCCAACAATACAAAAGATAGCTCCACAATTAAAATTACTCCTATTTTTTAAAAAATTACATAGAAAAGAGCAGAATGAAAATACCAAAATGTTAGTAGCACTTATCATTGGGAAACGAGTTTATGAGTCTTTTAGGTTCAAATAAAATATACATTCAGAAACTAAGAACAGTTAGCTCCCTGACTTAATCTGTAATTACAGCCAAGGATGATGGTAGGGGGAGATAAAGCAGATGAGCATTACTCAAGATCAGTGCTATATGTTCACTCTGTTTGCAACACTCCTACAGTAGCTCACACTTTCTGGATCAAGGATGATCTTGCATCTTAGAGGCTGAGTGGCACATGCTGACTGATAACACTGCTTTGACTGGCTGGATTATTTCAAATGTGCTGTTCATTTTACTTGTAATAGTTAATGGATTTGCAATAAATACACAAAAATGTAACACAAAAGTTTTGTGTTAATATAAATAGTGACACAACAAAAGTTTTATATTAATATTTTTAATCTGCCTTACTAGATATAATATTAGTAATATAATGTGCTTGGTGATTACAAATCTTTTGGTACCATAATTAAGAGCATATGTTGTGACAGGAGGCAAATTATATGTACTCTAAGCTTCAAAATACTAATCTGTAAAAAATGAAAAAAGATAAAGTATTCTCTTCATAGGATCATTTTGAGAATTCAGTGAGATATGCATACAAAATGCCTGACACATATTGAGTACTCAATGATTATTATTGAACACAAAATTTTTACATGGAAACAGTGGGATTTTCCCACAAATTTTCTTTGAATTTTCCACCTTTAGTTTTATGAAGCTTGCTCCTGAGAGCTAAATGTAAGAGGAAAGCTGTTGGCAAACTCTCCGCTAAAAATTAACTTAAACAGTAAGAGTCAATGGACTGATAGCATTTTAAGGATAATACCCTTATAATAAAACAGTATTATAATACAATCCAAAAACAGCAAGACTAATAGTAGGCCTGATCCTTCCTGCCAATTATTCTTCCCTGAAGTTAAAACACACGGAAACTTTTTCTACGAGGGAAAGAGAAAAAAGATACGCACCTGTCGGAAAAAACCAAGCGTATCTTAAGACTATAAACAAGCAATAATTAATAGAAAATACCATCTACATCTTTATACTAATAGTCCACTGACATTCATTACTTCTGCTCGGGGACCATTAAAGAATGTTTATAGACAGAAAATCTTAAAACTTATCTGGCCCTATAATTTCATCCACTCCCAAATCTTCTAATTCCTAGTATAGTCATAAATTAAAAAATTACAGATAATTCTCAGTGTTTACAACAAATATGGGAGTGAAAATCGGTGTGCTTGGCAATATCTATTAAAATATAAAATGTTTAAACAACATACTTGGACCCAGCAATGCCACTTCTAAGAATTAACCCTATAAGACACATTTCCATAAATGTATAAATAGCATGCACAAAAGCATGTTCACTGAAATAGTAAAACTATAAACTACTCTTTAACAGGAGAAACAATTTCATATTCATCTAACGGATTACCATATAGTCATTAAAATGTGGTCCATCCAAACACACTTCCTTGACAAGATTCCCAGTACGCATTGTTAAGGTTAAAAAATAAAAAAGGCAAAGTTACATAAAAATATATAGGGTGATCCTATTTACAAAATAAAAATTTTAAGCAGCTATGAGCATAAGAAAAAGACTTATGAACGAATACTCAAAACTGTTTGCCCTTCATGATACATACATTTCTGTAATGTTAGAATTTTTTGATAACTAGCAAATTCACTTTTACAATCAGAAATCTTTTTAAACACATGATCCTTGCCCTTAAGGAGCTCAATCAGGGCAGTGGTTCTCAACCCAGTTTGATTTTACCCACCTCCCCCACTCCATGGGATGACATCTGGTAGTGTCTGGAAACACTTCTTGTTGTCACACAGGTGGTGACAACTAGTGGGTAGATGCTGATTAACATTCTACAAGGTGCAGGACAGCCCAACAATAATAAATTATCTGGTCCAAAATCTCAACAGTGCAAAGGCTGAGAAACCCTGGTTTAGAGGAATAGGGACCTACTTAAACCAATAATACAGTACTTACGCTGTTGTTCTCATGTTAAATCTGCTGCTGAGTTGGCTACAACTCACGGGCAAGCCTATGCACCACAAAACGATGCTGAGTCCTGCGTCATCCCCATGACTGGTTGTAGACTGGACTGTTTTGATCTGTACGATTTTCACTGGCTAATTTTTGGAAACAGATCACCACCAGGCCTTTCTTTCTAGTCGTCCTTAGTCTAGAAGCTCCACTAAAACCTATTCAGCATCACACACACACAAACCACTACTGACAGATGGGTGGTGGCTACACATTAGGTGTGTTGGCCAGGAATAGAACCCAGGTCTCCTGCATTAAAGGCAGGAATTCCACCACTGAATCACCTAATGGCCCAGTCCTTATGCTATGATACATACATTAAGAATTGCTTATTAAGGCTAAAGACTAAAGAAGAGTCAGTTTCCAATTCTTAGAGATGCCTTCCAGAAACCTACAGTATTTTACTTTTAAAATATCTTCCTAAAAAAAAAAAAAACAACAAAAAAACACGTTTTTTTTAAATGTGAACTAAGATGGTTAACCAAGTTAAAAGACTTTTTTTTTTTTTTTTAGGGAAAAAAAAAAAAAAAGGAATCTTTTTCCTAGATTTACTTGACTGGAAGGCACCACCATGCTTTAGAATAAGCTCATTAATTTTCCTGAAACAGAAGAATTTATCAAAAATCAAAAAGACTCACTGAATGCTGAGGTGTGATTCTTTGTTGAGACAAAAACATGTAATATCAAATACTTTACAATCATAATGCTAAGCTCCCAAAACAATCTCCCCCCTCTTCGGGAAGAATTTCTGTATGTTAATATGTTAATCATACTTTTCATTACCTTTACTAGCCTACATCCAAAAACACGTAGAGCAAGAGCAAAAGTAAAAGTTTTATTTTTAATTAACAACGTAAAATAGACAATTTAACTGGCCATACTGCTTAACTTGTTTCATGTTGACAGCTTCATTTTATCTAGTTATACTACAGGCTTTTCTTTATGGAAAATTTCAAACACATATACAAGTAGAAAAATACAACGTAAGTACCTAGCTTTAACAACAACTGATCATGGTCAATCTTGCTTCGTCTATACTTCTACCAACACCTCACACTTCTACACTCACAATTGTTTTTGGACAAATCCCAGACGTATCATTTCGTCTGGAAATGTTTGCAGGTATTTTTGCAGCTCCTTATTTAGTGAAGCAGAATAAAACAAATAAATATTCCATTTCATTAGTTTCTACACTCAAAACTGCAGTGACCGTCCACAATGAGAATATTTAACTACACAATATAAACTACAATTAAAGCCAAGAAACCTTTCATATTCTATTAATAGACACCAATAAATAAAAGTTATGCCTCTGTATATCATTTTCACTCATTTCTTTTTAAAAATAAGATGTTAAGTCAGAAGACACTTTCAAGTGCTTAAATAATGCCCTGAAAAAACCCTACTCATGAACATGTTCAAAAACCTTTACGAAGGTTAAAAAAAAAAATCCAGCACTTAATGAGAGATAACCCAAATTCTTCTCTCCCAAATACTATTACTTCTAATCTTTCACATTTAAAACACAAGTACTGTAGTTTGGAACAAATGGTAAAGGTTTACAGTGAAATTCAGTTTAGGGAGAAAACAATCTCCTATCTACTTTCTACATCCTGTCCTCTTGGCAGGGCTGCCTTCTCTCCAGAAGAAACCCACTTCTTTCCAAACGCCATTCCACTACATCTATGGGGCTTTCTCTCCTTGATTTTAAATGGAAAAAGCTGGCATGCACTCACTATTCTTTTAACCAGTATCAAGATTTGGTAGAGCTGTAAGAGGGTACATGAGGGTCCATAAGAATAACCTAGGGAGTCCCTTTTCTGAAATTACAAATGCCTTTATCCATTCCATGTAAAATTAGTGTAAATAATGGCAATGCTTAATATGACAATGCTTGAAGGGACGTCACAGAAGCCCTGCTTTATAAGCAACAGCAATAACTTGGGCACTTTTCTTGGGTAACACAAGTCAAATCCACAATGAAACAAAATATAAAATACCAAGAAACTCTTAAATGGTTTAACTCATTTAACTGACTTCCATTTAACCAACCTGTTAAGATTAGCAGAAACTTCCTGCGTCCTTTCAAAATGTAACTGCTTTACACTTTACACCTATGGCATACTACTGAATGCTGCCCATCAGTAGGCTACTCTATAGTACACCTGCCTATTTCTACTTCTACCAATCAAGGTGTGCTTACTAATAGTCAGCTGCATTTGCTCCTAAGCCTATTTACACCAGTTGTTGTTATAATTAACCACTGATTTAATATTACATAAACTAATAAAAAGAAAGTTGTTCTTCCACTGAAAACAAGCTGAATGCTCTAAAAAAAGACACAAAAATTGCTGTTGAATAAGGTATAGACTAAGCAAGTATTAAAAACTAGGGGGGAAATAATATCTAGAATTCTGTATTTATATTGCTTCACTAAGTTTTTCTTTCCATGTAAAAGAAAGTGACACTGAATATTATGCCCCATGCATTATGAAAGGCAGACAGACAATAAAGAACTCTCTCTATATAATCTGTACTCAAAGAAGACTCTGATTCTAAACTAATAAAATGCTTAAGGTACATATCACTTGTTGATGCCCTACTTTAACCAATTTTGATTTAGACCCTTTCTCATCAGATAAGTGCTTTTACTATAATTGTCCACCACCCGTCTGTCAGTTTGTTGTACTGTGGTGGCTTGCATGATGCTAAAATGCTAGAAGCGATGCCACTGTATTTCAAGTACCAGCAGGGTCACCCATGGTGGATAGGTTTCAGTGAAGCCTCCATACTAAAAGCAGACTAAGAAAGGCCTGGCAATCTACTTCCAAAAATTAGCCACTGAAAAACCTATGGATTACAACTGAATACTGTCTGATATAATGCTGGAAGATGAGCCTGCTGGGTTAGAAGGTACTTAAAATACACAGTGGCCACAACAATGGCCTCAAGTACACCAACAATTGTGAAAAAGGACCAGGCAACATTTAATTCTGTTGTACACAAGCTGCCATGAATCAAAGCAGACTTGATGGCAGCTAACAACAAGACTGTAACTGTAACATTATTTCAAAAGCATTTAAGTGGTAAAAAAAATTTACACTCCAGGCTGTGGGGACCATGGTCTCAGGGAACATCTAGCTCAATTGGCATAACACAGTTTATAAAGACAATGTTCTAAATTCTACCTTGGTGAGTAGCATCTG
>NW_004443965.1:10970317-10976569 GCF_000243295.1 Trichechus manatus latirostris
TAATAAAGTCTGTTACACCATTTGGGAAGTTCTGAAAATGAGCTTTCACGTTATTCTTCAAGATGAGACCACTCAATGATCTTGTGGGTTCATCTGTAATAAAAAAACAATACTGAGTTTTAAAATACTTTTCATTTCAAAACGTATCAAGAACAAAAGTTAAAAAAAAAAAATTTTATTAAAAAACTAATTGCAGTATTCTAATAATTCTGCTATAATCAGGAAAAAAGATCGTAAGTGATTACTAAAAGATTAGCTCCATGGTTTAGTTGAAGGTTTCTTAACTTTTGCACTACTGACATTTTGGGCCAGATGATTCTTTGTTGCAGGAGGCTATCCTATACATTTTAAGATGTTCACCAACATCACTAGCCTGTACCCACTAAATGCGAGTAATATTCCTCCAGTTGTGACAACCGAAAAAACTTCCAGGCAGGCCAAACATCCCTTGGAGGGGGGGCGGGGCAAAACTGCCCCTCGTTGAGATTCGCTCAGTTTAAGAGTTATTTCAGTTTATATGGGAGCCCTGGCGGTGCAGTGCTTAAGAGCGCGGCTGCTAACCAGAAGGTCAGCAGTTCAAATCCACCAACTGCTCCTCAGAAACCCTATGGGGCAGTTCTACTCTGTCCTATAGGATCACTATAAGTGGAATCGACTTGATGACACTGGGTTTGGTTTTTTAGTTTATAAATGACCACTGTACTCAAGCTTTATTGGAACCTGATAAAAACATCCAATTACAGATTAGAAAGTATTAATCATTAAAAATATCCTATTAAAAAATTAAGTGGGCTCAGAATATATTGGGAATCACCTTCTCATAACAAACTACATAAGCAATAGTTAACATATTCTAAATGCTTACTATGTACTAAATAATGCCAAGTGTACTGCATTTAATTCTCACAACCTCATGAAACAGGTTATTATTGTCACCACTAAAAATGTGAAGAAACTGAGGCCATTGCCGAGGTCACAAAAGGTTATTAAGTGGAGAAGCCAAATGTCAACTTCAGGAGTCTGGCTCCAGAGCCTACACTCTGAACCACTCCACAGTATCTCCCTTCTACAAGCCATGAACAGCTGGTGTCTTGAACAGACTATTATATAGCAGTATTGTTTTATATACCTTATTAAGAAATAAAATAACTGAGCTTGTTCTAGTTAGTGCTATACTCCCCAAGTTTGATTAGAACTGAAATATTCAAGGATGAAATACACGGAGAGGAAAAAAAGATAGCAAAGTGTCTCTGGATATAAACTCTATTAGGACACCACAGCAATACAGCCTAAGAATTTTATGCCATCATCCAAAAACTTCTTTCCTATTTCATTTATAACCCTTTCCAATAGGTAACTTAAAATGAAACAAAACACACTTGCTTCTGACTTTAAATTATCTTTAAAATTGGCATGAAATAAACGAATAGCCAGATATTTAATTTCCTTGAGCAATAAGCTTTTGTCTTATTAAATTAGCCCTGAATAACTCATAGCCATGTAATTACACTTAAATGGTTTGTGTATGTTTACAAGGAATACACTATATTATTTTTACAATAAAGGTTACAAAATGAAGAGTTTTAAAAATCCATAGAGGTGAAACCGTTTAAAATTAAAAATATATATCCTTTGTCCAAAATACATTTAAAAAAACTACCAGCTACTCATTTCCTTTTTTAAGAAAGTAAAACTTCACTGGGCCTCAAACTGCTCAACTGTAAATTGAGGGAATTAGATCCACTGATCTGAGTCTCCTTCAGATTAGATATTTTACTCCTCCATTCACTGTATAAAAACTCACAAGAGAAATGACAAGATTATCAAACAAGCATTTTTATCTTAAGATGTTACCTATGTTCCTTCTCTAATATGGATGGCCAGAATGTTAAGATTTTTTTTTTTTAATGGAAAACTAGAGATAGTGAACGTGGGTGCCAATTTTCCTGGGAAAAAAATAAATGGGTAAGTGCAAGAACTATCAAGAGTTATACAACTGTAAAGCTTTTACTATGTCTTCTGAGAAACTGTGCCTATATGAACAACAAAAAAATACATTTCAGGGGTTAAGAAAGCTCAAATAAAATCCTTTCCAACATTTTATGGTTTTGTAATTATTAAGTCTCTGTGGAGGCAGTTACAGCCAATATCTTTTGCTATTATTTGAATTCCAAGTTTATTTTAGCACTTCTGAAGTATCTTTATACCCAAGAAAGCCTGATAAGAGTATAACATTGTAACAATCTTAAAATTTGGAATTTAGGGTGGGAACAGGACAGAGACTAGACGGCTCAGTGAAATTACGTTTAAAATTTTCCAGTAAAACAATTAAGAGATTAGAAAAAGTAATTCACTAAATATTTCCATGCTTTAAAAAACAAACAGCCCTGATTACTGATTACAAATTATTCTGTGGGGGGGGAAAATAAAATTTCTATATTAAATAATGTATCATAAATATATTTCAAGTTATGAATACTAACTGCTGAACTAAAAGATATAGAGGGAATTTCCAGTTTCTTAAAACCTAGATTTAAAGTTTAAATTTTCTACATCTCTCAATCTCAAATTTAAACCCCCCAAATTTTCTAGAAATTATTTGAAAACAATTCAAAATTAATCACTATACTGTGTACAGATTATCAAAATCTAAATAAATACAAGATTTATCAGTGAGATTTTACTACAGATTAGGACCATTAACCTGACAGATTTTGGAGCTGAAACCTTATAAACAGTCTGGTAGTCTAACACGGGCATTTTATAGCTGAAAGAAGCAAGAGAAGTTAAACGACTTAGTGTCAAAGTAGAGTCTAAGATTCATTTCCCAACTCTAACCGCAATGTTTTTACTAACTGCACTAGTGCTTCTGCAACACTGATCACTGAATAGAGGATAGCATTTTCAGAGGCCAGCCAGTCATGTAATAAATATTTATGTGCCTTCTATGCGTCTGACAATACTCCAGGAAGGGAATACTCAACATTCAAAACGCAATGAAGAACATCCCTCTCACTACAATGTAAGCTCCACGAGGGCAGAGATTCTCAGTTAATAGTTTTAAGTTTTTTAAAAAAAGTTACAAAAGTCAGTGAAGAGAATGATCCCATTTTTGCTTAAGAGAAACTTAAAATAGTATACAGACATACGAAATAGTGTGGAGGCATACAGTGCAAGGCAGTAACAGTAACTACCACTGGGTGATAGCATTAGAAATGATTTTTCTTTTTGCTTTTATGTGCTTTCAATTTTTTAAATTTTTTTTTTAACAACGAACATACGTATAGCTTCAGTATTGTGAAAAAGACTTAAAAAAGATACTAAAACCAAGTTTATATTAAACTATGCATCACAATCTGTGTATTAAATCAATCTATGACATTTACATAGAAGGACTAAAGTAAAACACCAAAATAGACTTTGCAACACACTTCTCATCTGCAAAGAATGCGGGAATTCATTACACAAACACCCAATTAACAACCAGATGCTTATTAAACATCTAAATGCCTTGGGTAGTAGTAACTCTTAAGTCTCTACCCATACCACAACAATAAAGCATGTGGTTACCACAAAATGAAATCCTTTGAAATGAATTAATTTACAGTGTATTTTAGTAGGTATTAAAAAACACCTTTAAATATTTATCAATATAAAACCACTTACCTTCAGATTTTAATTTTGTAAGAACAAAAATCAGATAGTTGTTAAAATCCGGATATTGATTGAGCTGTTCCAGTTTCTAGAACAAACAGTAGTTAAGGAAACTTCTCAGTGTATTCTAAGGAAGAAAGCAAGCATTTTTACACTAAAACCAATTTTTATAAAATCAAGAATCCTTTGGTGTTATTTTTAGCCTTGCATTTTTACTAAGAATAAGATTAGCTTACTAACCTAACAAACAATACACTATTCCAAGAACACATTACCAAACCCCTAGCCAGCAACTGGATTCTCATAGCGACCCTATAGGTCAGCGTACAACTGTCCCAGAGGGCTTCCAAGGCTGTAAATCTTTTAAAGAAGCAGACTACCACAGCTTTCTCCCTCGGAGTGGCTGGTGGGTTTGAACTGCTGACTTTCTGGTTAGCAGGTGAGCACATTAAACACTGCACCACCAGGGTTCCTAAGAAAACACTAGCGTTCATTAAACTTCTTAGGTGCTTTATGACTGAAATATTAAAATTATACTAATATATCAATTATAGTTAATATAACATAAGCAAGTTCCAGCTTCTGCATGTTCAACACAGCAAAATTTTCAAAACAGAATTCTTTTTGATTTATTTGAACTTTAAAACATTCTGACCAGAAAGGTATTTAAGCATAAATAATAACAAAAATAAAAAGCATTCCAAAGAAAAGAAAACAAGTCTTTAAACATCACTTAGAGAAATTAACTTTACAAAATAGAATTTTAAAATAAAAAAATCAAAACAACAAACTTTAATTAGACTCATTTATTCTTTAGAGGTCAAAAAATTAAGATAAAAGACCATTTATGCAAAAGTCCACATACCAAATCTTATAGTAAAGAGCCAGCATTATGAGATTATTGCATTATGACAGTTCTACAACTGTTTTTCTCCAAAATCTAACACTTCCAGTGACACAAACTTGCAGGTATTTCATTGCTGTTAGCAGGCAACAGTGATGCAATGGTCTATCGTATCTTTCTTTACGTCTTGATTCTCAAACTCCCAATATACTTGAAAATTGTGTTTTTTAACACAGAAAAATCAAAATGTTTTTACTCAGTGTACCTAAATTTCTGATTAAATCCATGGTAAACACTCTAGATATACACATTAGCTATTTATCCCATACTTGAATACTCTCAATGTTTATAGAGATCAGAATGCAACTGACTAGCAAAATATATTCTCCAGTAAAATTCCAAGGTGTAACTACTTTCTATGACCAGAAAAACATAGACAAGTGATTTTTTGTTTTAGTGAATGGCTAAGATTAACAGCATGCTGACATGTTACTAAATTTTTTCATATTTCCTGACAAGGCTTACTTCTTTACAACTTGAACTATCTATATTATTATAACAGTCTTTCAAATGTGCTCAAGCCTACATAAAAACAATAATTAAATACATTCTTAAAAGACACAAAAGAACAAGGTCATCATTAAACACTTTAAAAATAGAAAGCACTGCATATTTTTAATTAAATAATATTCCCCTCTATCAGGCACACAGAATAAACTGTAAATCTGACTGGTAGCCTAAGTACCCGGAAAAAACAAAAACAAAAACCGTTGCCACCGAGTCGATTCCGACTTAGCAACCCTACAAGACAGTAGAACTGCCCCATAGGGTTTCCAAGGAGCAGCTGGGGGATTCAAACTGTGGACCTTTTGGTTAGCAGCTGAGCTCTCTTAGTCACTGCGCCACCAGGGCTCCACAGTACGGGGCATAAAGATAATAATAAATATATACTGAAAAAATTAGGATACATAGTGCTAAAGAAGAAATTACAACGTGGTTCTGGGCTTGGTGAACTTTAGAAACGAACAGCTTGCATATAATACCTGTAATTCATTAAATATCAACTTCTATATTAAGAGCTCAGACTGCTAACCAAAACGTTGGCAGTTCGAATCCACCAGCCGCTCCTTGGAAACCCTATGGGTCAGTTCTACGCTGACCTACTGGACGCTATGTATGAGTCGGACGACATCGGGTTTTGTATCATTCCTAGAGCTGCTGGTATAAAAACAAATTAGAACCAAAGAAGAATTTCAGATACAAGCTCCAATATATCCCAAAACTGTTACTCTTTCCTCAGTACGAGCGGTATTCAAACGAAATGACTTAAAAAAACCACACACACACCCCTAAACCATTAACCCCTCCATTTCTGAATGGGCAGTATATTAACCAAGAAGCTAAGTACTTATTTAACTCATCTACTGACAGTTTTAAGTTAGTGATGCACTGTCTTAGAAACTTATTTATCTGAGCTTCTTATGTAATTGTATATAACTTCACCTTTACAGTGTTTTACATTTAACAAACCTAAAAACACTAATAAACGCTTACTTTACAAATTCCATATTAACTTATTAACAATAAAAATCAAGGGATTTTCCTACAAAAGTAGTAAAGTTTTTTTTTTTTTTTTTAAAAAAGAATTAAATTCTTTGAGCATAAAATAAAGGCAGAAGGGTATTTATAATAGGATGAGTCAATCTGTTTCCTTTTCTGGATTCAATAAGCAGGGCTGTCCATTTGTCCAGTTT
>NW_004443965.1:10977386-10979901 GCF_000243295.1 Trichechus manatus latirostris
GGCCTGACGCGCGGGGTGAGTTGCGCGAGCGGCGGCGAGGCCTCGGAAAGGATACTTGTTGCACGGTTCTCTGGATGGTGGTGTCTGGGGACTGGGACTCCTTCAGCAGCTGCAGGATTTGCTGAAGCCCTTGCTCGTCAGGTTTCCACTCATACTCCATCTTGGTTTGCTGCAAATAAAGCCAGACACAGGAAGAGACGGAGCAAATGTTACTCCCCGTGCACAGGCCCGAAGGCTTCCCGCGCCGAGCAACCCCCTTCTCCCCGCTAGAACGACCCCTGTCCTCCCCAGAAGCCTCAGACCTGCCTGGGGTGCCCCGAAGGAAGCCTCGGACGGTGAAACCCAGCGAAACTGCTCCTAGCAGCTTGGCCGCCAACGTCTGCTGCTCCTGCTGCCGCGGCCGCCGAGCGCAAGGAGCCGACCAGACTGAGTCACCGCGAATTTGCAATCTGGCCCCAAGATCCGCTCACGGGAGCCCCCTGGGTCCTAGTGCCACGCAGTTTCCTCCAGCCCAGCCCAACCCAACTCAACTCTAGATCTGTCCACAAGACTTCCACCGACTTAAGGGCTAATCAAAAGTCCACAAAACCTTATCGAAACCACTGCGAAACACCTGAAGAGATCTGGTTTTGGTTATTGATTATTTTAAGTAAACGAGGTGAAGTAAGAATGATTGAAATAGGGGGAAAAGCCTGACATTACTGTTAAAGTTCAACAGTAATTAGTGAGAAACAAAAATGTTTACATTTCAATTTGATATATAAAGCACTAAATATTAATACTTAGTCCAAAATATCAATGATGTATTGCAATCACAACATACACCTCACAAAATATTAAATGCAACACTGGCAAAATGGACTGAAAAGATGTATTCTTTTATAAACATCAACTTTTGATCACTTAAGTGAAACAAATTCCATCATGAAATAACTACATTCCACAACTATGGACTTGGGGCTGAAGGAAAGACAAGAAAAATAATGTAACTTTACAAATGGATAGTGCTTAATTCTATTAACGTGTTTTCACATACATTTTCTCAAAACAACCTGGTGAGATATTATTTGCCCTCAGGTGACAACTAAAGCACAAAAAGATCTGAGCAAATTACCGGGTAATTAGTGAAGCCTGGGACAAGAACATAGGTTTGAGCTACTACCACTTGCGTCTGCTACAGTCAGTTGAAACATATCAATGACACAGTTACTTTAAAGCTACATACTTCAACAAAAACAACACAACTTAAGTATCAAGCATAAGTAATTTGTAAAAATCAAACTGAGTTTGATACAGAAGACTTTTTAACATGGCTCTACTACTACATAATGATTGACAGTTGAAACTAGTACAAGTCCCTCCCTAGAAGGAGTACCAAAAAAAAAAAAAACAAAAACAAAAACAAAACTGACCTGATTGCACCTCTCTAGGTAGCATTGTTTTTCTTTTTTATGCCTATTCCGCTCCCTTTCTTCATTTTTCTACTTAACATCTTGCAGTCTGGCTCTGTTCATCACCTTCTACTGACTTCCTAAACAACCCAACACACCAAACTTCTTACTTAAACAAAAACAGTCATCATTTGTACATAACACTTATTAATAATACTGTACTGTTTTTATTCGTCTTCAGTCTGTGTTTGAATATAGATTCTATTCTATAATAATGGGATTGTCTTGTATATTGCCTAAATTCATATATCATTAAATATTCATGAAAATATTTTTAAAAACATAATATTATTCCACTGTATTCCTGTGCCACATTTTATTTTTATAACCATTTTGATATATACAACAAGTGTTCAAATCATAAGCATACAACTAGATAGATTTTTACAAAGTGAACACACCCATGTAGCCAATACCCAGCTCAAGATTACCAGTACCCAGAGGTCTCTCTTGTGCCCACTGCTAGTCATCACCCTTCCCAAAGGTAATCCCTATTTTAATTTCTATCACTATATCTTTCCCCCTTCCTTTTTTTCTCCTTTTTACTTCAAAGATTTTTTTAAAAAAATTACAAAACCATATTATTACAACAAATCAAACAACATGGTCGTACAAGAAAAGTTAACTGAATCCTCTCTCCAAACTTACCTCCCTAAGAGAATCAGTTTTGATGCGAGTTCTCTACACCGTTCTCTATTCTCATAGTTTTACCTTTTTTTTAAAAAAAAAAAAACATACAGTACACTACATACTACATTACATTCTCTACAACTTTTTTTTTTTATTTTACTGGTAATATAGCAGAGCCATCATTTAATGGATGCACACTGGTTCTTTAGAACTGGATAGAGCATTATTTATTATTTGTTCAACCATTCCCTGATGGGCTTCCAGGTTGCTTCTACTTTTTTCCCACTATGAAAAACAAAGCAAAAAACATTGTACCAATGTCCCTACAAGGTAGTGGAAACCCAGTGTGATTATTAGGCCAAAAAGTATGTGTATTTAAAAATTTTTAAGTTATTATCAACTTACTTTATAAAAGCAGTTATGCAATCCATACC
>NW_004443965.1:10980784-10982317 GCF_000243295.1 Trichechus manatus latirostris
TGTGAAAACCTGGTCAAGTTCATAATCTCTCTGAGCTTCAGTTTCCCAGCTATAAAATGGGAATATATTGTTGTTGTTAGTTGGTGGTGGTGATGGCTCCCACTGACACTCCCCAGTCCTGTGCTGTCTTCATGATCATTGGTACGTCTGAGTCCACTGTTGGAAGATACTGTCAATCCATCTCATTGAGGATCTCCCTAGTTTTCACTGACTCTCCTACCAAACACAATGTCCTTTTCAAGCGGTTGGTCTTTCCGGACGATGTGCCCAAAGTTTAAGTGCGGCAAAGTCTTGCCATCCTTGCTTCTAAGGAGTATTTTGGGTGTATTTCTTCTAAGACTGATTTGTTCGTTCTTCTGGCAGTATACAGTATGTTCAATATTCTTTGCAATGCCACAATATGAATGCAACAATTCTTCTTCTGTCTTCTTTTTCATTGTCCTGGAGAATATACAAACTCTGTAATAGGTTTAGAGGTACCCGGCACACGGTATGATTTGAAAAATGGTAGTTTTAATTGTTATATCACTTGCAAGACAAAATGTAAATTCTTCTCTTGGAAAAAGGCCCTTCATGATCTGGTCCACAACCTCCAATGACGGCTATCTATCTCCTACAGTTCAGCCTCCAACTTAATGCTCCAGCAATATTACCTGTGCTTCTTGTACTTCTGAGCCTTTGAATGGGGTATTTCCTGTCTGGATGCCCCCTTTTAATGGCCATCTGGCAAACCTTTTCCCAGTCTTCAGAGCTATGCTTATTTTCTCTATTTCCAAATATTTATTGAGAGTCTTCTTTGGCACTATGATTGATGATGGATACTATTTCTTTTCTGCAACATTATTTCTGGACCTCCCCACAAGACTTAAGTGTTTTTCTCATTATGGATCTATAGTTTATACCTATTTCCATTCTAGAACCTGTCATACTGTATTTTAATTATTTGCAGGTTTGTCTTACATCATATGTTTCCGGAGAGCAGGGACCATGTCTTTTTGCCCTCTTTGCCTAACAGTCTGATTCAATAAGTATTTATTGAATAAATACTACTGTTGCAATTAATTCAGTTGAATAAACATAAAGTTGAGTAACTACCATGTGCTCAGTGGGCACTGGAGATTCAAAGGTAAGTAAAATACAGTTCTTGCCCTCAGAAGTTCTCATTTCATGAGAGACAGATGTGCTGTATCACAGCGGTATATGAATGAAGTACAATAGGAAGAGAAAGGAAAGCAAATATATTCTGCCAGGGAAAGGAGAAGTGCTCCCCCCACCCCAATCTGGTTCAGAGCTTTTTTTCCTTCTAATTTCAATTAAATTCAAACAAATATTTACTGAGTCATCAGATGTTTCCACCTATATGTTGACTCACTACGAATGTGATAAATGTTGCCATTAGTGACATGATTTTCCAAAGTGGTGGACAACTCTTGGTAGGATTCCAAACAAAACAAAGTACAATCCTCCTTCAGTAACACAGTAGTTTTATTCCTGGAATATTCAAGATATATGAAAACACTGCAAAAAGTTCCA
>NW_004443965.1:10983614-10985555 GCF_000243295.1 Trichechus manatus latirostris
ATTGTGGTATTTAAATACTGAAGATATAAACCCACCTATTATTTTGTCAATAATAGTAAGAGCTAATATTTTGGGTTGGTCCCTGGGTGGCACAAATGGTTAAGTGCTGAAATACTAACTGAAACGTTGGAAGTCCAAACCCACCCAGAGGCACCATGAAAATGAGGCCTGGCGATTTGCTTCTGAAAGGTCACAGCCTTGAAAACTGTATCGTTATGAATTGAATGGTGTCCCCAAAAATATGTGTTATAAATCTTAATCCCTATACCTGTGGTTATAATATCATCTGGGAATCGGTTTTCTTTATTATGTTAATGTGGCAGTATTAGTGTAGGGTGTGTTTTAAGACAATGTCTTTTGAAATATAGAACAGCAGATTAAGGAAGCAGAGATGGGGGAGGATAGATGCCAAGCTACATGAAGATCACCAAGGGACCAAGGAACAGAAGGTGAAAAGAGAGAAGGACCTTCCTCCAGAGCTGATGGAGAAAACCTTCCCCTAGAACTGGCACCCTCAATTTGGATTTCTAGCCTCCTAAACTGTGAGAAAATAAATTTCTGTTTGTTAAAGCCACTCACTTGTGGTATTTCTATTATAACAGCACTTGATAACTAAGAATTTGGTACCTGAGAGTTGGGTACAAACAAATACTCCACTGCTCTAACATACACCTAAAATGTGGAAGTGGTTTTGGAATTGGGTAATGAGTAGAGGCTGGAAGTTTTAAGATGTCTAATAGTAAAAGCCTAGACTGCCTTGAAGAGCCTGCTGGTAAAATTATGAACGTCAAGGGCAATTCTGGTGAGGGGTCAGAAGGAAGTGAGGAGAGCCATAAAGTATCACTTTAGAGAATACACATGGTGCCATCAACAGAATGTTGCTAGACACGTGAACATTAAATGTACTTCTGGTAAGGCTTTAAAAGGAACTGATGATCGTGTGACTGGACAACAGAGAAGGGCGATGCTTTTCATGCCATGGCAAAGAACTTGTCTGAATTATGTTCAAATGTTTGGTGGCAGGTAGAACTTGCAAGTGATGAACTTGGGCATTTGGCTGAGAAGATTTCTAAGCAAGATCTATAACGGGCAGCACAGTTCCTCCTTGCTGCTTATAGTAGAACGAGGGAGGAAAGAGATGGACTTAAAAATGAACTGCGCAAAATGAAACTAGAACTTAAAAGATTTGGAAAATTCTCTTGTACAAACTGAGAACAGGTGCCCTAAAATTCTCACCAAGAACTTGGTGACTCAATCTTTTGTTAGAGATTAAGCCTGTGATGGATCTAACCAACTACCACAGCAGAAAACCCGTCTGCTTAGACTGAAGGGAACACAGACAGGACAAAAGGAAGGAAAGCTGTCTGCCTCTTAGAATTCTACCGGCAAAAAACAGGCCAGAGGAGCTACATCTGTTGTCCTCCAAGAAAAGAACAGGATTATCCCTGGAGCAGCTCGAAGATCATCAGAATTGTTGGAAGGAACACTGGAAGCAAGGCTGACTAGGTTTCAAAGGGTGAGCCAGGACCTCCTAGGTTTCAAAAGGTGAAGCCACAGGCTCCTGGGTTTCAAAGGGTGGAGTCACGGCCTCCTAAATTTCAGAGTCAGATCTCCACGAACTCAGTTCCAGAGTGTGGGGATTCTGTTCATGTGAGCGAAAAGGATGTGGACACAGCCCAAAGCTGAGGTGGTGTTACCGCCATGCTCAAGGCTAAGAGAATGAGGTTGCTGCCCAAAGCTGAAGGGGCAAGGCTGCCATTCCCAAGGGGCAAAAGAACAGAGCTTACTGGGGCTGAGGGGGTAGGGTCACCACTCAAATGGACTAGGAGAACAGGGCCACCCAAACAAAGCCCAGGGCCTACACCCAGAATCCAGAGAGCCTGGCCAAAACCCAGAATCTAGAGAGGAGGGCCATTGCCCAGATGGTCTCAAAGGAAAGAG
>NW_004443965.1:10986609-10997974 GCF_000243295.1 Trichechus manatus latirostris
GTTCTGCTGGGTTTTAGACTTGCTTGGTACCCTTCTTTCCCTCTAATTTCTCCCATATGTAATGGAAATGCCTACCTTGTGCCCTTTCCACGATTGTACTCTGGAAACAGATAACTTGTATTTTAGATTTCGTAGGTTTATGGATGAAGAGGAATTTTGTCCCAGGACTGAATATGCCTAAGTCTCACTCATATTTGATTTATATGATTCAGAAGATGAGATTTTGAACTTTGAGTTCATTTAAGACTCTTGGGATGATGTGATGGGGTGAATGTGTTTTGCATGCAGGAAGGACATGAATTTTGGCGGGGGGGCAAAGGGTAGAATGTTATGGATTGAACTGTGTTCCCCCAAAAATATGTGTTATAAATCCTAACCCCTATACCTGTGGTTATAATCCCATCTGGGAATGGGTTTTCTTTAATATGTTAATGTGGCAGTATTAGTATAGGGTACGTTTTAAGTCAATCTCTTTTGAGATATAAAAAAGCAGATTAAGGAAGCAGAGATGAGGGAAGATAGATGCCAGGCCACATGAAGATCACCAAGGGACTGAGGAATAGAAGCTGAAAAGAGACAAGGACCTTCCTCTAGAGTCAACAGAGAAAGAAAGCCTTCACCTAGAGCCAGTACCCTGCATTCAGTCTTCTAGCCTACTAGACTGTAAGAGAATAAACTTCTGTTTGTTAAAGCCATCCACCTGTGGTATTTCTGTTACAGAAGCACCAAACAACTAAGACACCTATGGAGTGCAGTTCTACTCTGCACACTTGTGTTTGCCATGAGTAGGAATTGACTCAGTGGCAACTAACAACAACATTTTTGAGTACCAGGTAATGTCCTAAGCACGTACGTATGTTAACTAACTTAATCCTTACAACTCTATATAATGTAGGTATTAATCTCATTTTACAGATAAGTAAATTGGGGCGCAGAGAAGTTAAACCATTTGCTTAAGGTTACTCAGCTAGTGAATAACAGAGCTGTGATTCAAACCCAAGTAACTGGCTCCCAAGTCCAATCTCTAAATCCCTAATATACTGTCTTTCCAAGGAAAACATCAATTTCCATAAACTGAGAAACTAGTAATATAAATAAAACCATTTTTATACTAAAGAAATAACATATATTTGAAACCTTTGTAGTGATGAAAAAGAGAAAAGTAAAAATCATCTTTCACTATCATAAAAATTACAGTAGAGCTAAATAAGCAGTATGTACATAGTCTGAAAATATAAAAAAAATGAGATATTTGAATAGTATTTTGAGTAAATGAATTCAAAACATTCTAATCTTTATAACTTCCCTTAGTTGCAAGTAGGTGGCAAGTATCACTTCACAAACAGATAAATCAAAACACAGAGCTTAAGTCAGATGTTAAATCATTTACTGAAGGTGAATCAGATCTATAGACTTCCAAAGTAAATGTCTCTTATACTGGTTTTTTAAAAAAAGATGCTATGATGAACAAGGAAGAAAAAAACCAAATAAAAGAGATTCAAAGGGCTAAAAGGAGCATACTATTATTTGAAAAGAAAAGTTATTTAATACTTTTATGAGAAATTGAACCAAAGTTGAGGTATGAAGGGTAAGAAGAGAAAGTCTAAAGGCAGCTGATAATTAATAATTTTTAAAAACTAGTCTTCTAATATTAAAAAAGCCAACACGTTTGTTAAATTATAGCTATCAATGGAACTAGAAAGTCCCATAAGACAATCTGTAAAGTAATCAAATCAGAGATTACAAACCAAGAAATATGAGGATAAAAAGCAAAACCAACTGCTGAGCCCAAGTTAGTGGAGGGAATGAGCTCAACTAGATTAGAAGGTCAAGGACCACAGCAACATGGACTTTCTGATGTTACATGGCACTAGGCACATAACAGATTTTAAATCATCCTTGATTGATTAGGGTGAATGATCTAGTTTACCACTTACAAGAATTATGTTGAGAGATTAAAATTATAATTTTCTGGCACTACAAATTTTTTGTCATTGTGTAAGAGCTGGAAGATTAACAGAACAAAGAAAAAACAGAAATCAGGTACTAAGGAAAGTTTAAACATATGTATTGGAGGCCCTTTTAGGAAGACCTTTGAAGATGACTAGACATGCTACTTAAATGCTAGTTAAAGTTTACAAGGAAACATTAACAAAAAAAAAAGTCTAGTGATAAGAGGATCTCTGGGTGGTGTAAACAGTTAACGCGCTTGGTGCTAACTGAAAGGCTGGAGGTTTGGGTCCACCCAGAGGTACCTCTGAAAAAAGGTCTTGGGACCTACTTCTGAAAAATCAGCCCCTGAAAACCCTATGGAACACAGTTCTACTCTGACACACACGGGGTTGTCATGAGTTGGAATCGACTTGACAGAAACTAGTTTTTGACGAGTAGATGATAAGAAGAAAAGCTTGATCTTAAAACTCAATTCAACCTACAAACTAAGCACTTTCTATACTTCAGCTCATTTAATATTTGCAACAACACTATGAGGTAGATATTAACTTCATTTTATATTAACTGAGGTTCAGAGAGGTTAAGTGGCTTACCTAGCTAGTATATGGTCGAGTGGGCACACAAAACCAAATCTGTGATTTCAAAGTCTGGACTGTGCCTAGTAATAACGCCAACCCTGTTGGCATTTTAGAGCGCTTCTATGCGCCAGTTATTATGCTAAGTGGTTTAAATGCACCATCTCATTTAATTTAATGAGCCCTGGTGGTGCAGTGGCTAAAGCGCTCGGCTGCTAACCAAAAGGTTGGCAGTTTGAACCCACCAGCCGCTCCACGGGAGAAACACATGGCTGTTTGCTTCCAGAAATATTTACTGCCTTGTAAACCCTATGGGGCAGTTCTACTCTGTCCTACAGGGTAGCCATGAGTCAGAACAGACTCGACAGCGGGTTTGGTTTTGGGGTGGGTTATTACTATCTCCATTTTATAGAAGAACAGGCTTAAAAGAAGTTAAGTATAGTCCAAGGTCACACAGATACTAATGACCAAAGCCAGGACTCAAGCCCAGATGCACCCATCTTCAGAGCCTGCACTGAACCACTCTGCCATATAATTCTCATTTTGCCACCTCCACGAACATGTGACTAACCCTTAAGAGAACTCCTGGGTAGACTATGAATGCCACTGGGTATATCTCTTTTCCTTTCTATTTTATACATTATCAAGAATTCAACAGCTCTCTTGATGAGTGTTTTCTTTCTTCAGTTCAATCATTTCAGATGTGATAGCTGTATCTTGCTTTTCAGAATTCAAACTTTTCACTTTTTTTATTGTTGTAGTTTAAATGAAGTTTACATTTCAAGTTAGTCTCCCATACAAAAATTTATACATAGTTATGTGACCCTAATTGCTCTCCCCATATTGTGACAGCATACTCCTCCTTTCCACCCCTGATTCTTCATGTCCCTTCAACCAGCTCCCAACCCCTTCTGCCTTCCCATCTCACCTCTGGACAGAAGCTGCCCGTTTAATCTCGTTTCTACTTGAGCTAAGAGGCACACTCCTCATGAGTATCATTTTATGTCCCACAGTCCAGTCCAACCCCTGTCTGAAGAGCTGGCCTGGGAAACTTATATTTCTGGGCTGATAGACAATCCAGGGACCATGCTCTCTGGGGTTCCCCCAGTCGCAGTCAGACCATTAAGTCTGGTCTTCTTACTAGGGTTTGACATCTGCACCCCACCTTTCTCCTGCTCCATCCAGGACTCTCTGTTGTGTTCCCTGTCAGGGCGGTCACTGGTGGTAGCCGGGTACCATCTAGTTCTTCTGGTCTCACGCTGATGCAGTCTCTGGTTTATGTGGCCCTTTCTGTCTCTTGGGCTAATACCTTCCTTGTGTCTTTGGTGTTCTTCATCCTCCTTTACTCCAGGTGGTTGGGACCAATTGATGCATCTTAGATGGCTGCCTGCAAGCTTTTAAGACCCCAGATGCCCTCACCAAAGTAGGATGCACAGCATTTTCTTAATAACCTGTTATGCCAATTGACCTAGATATCCCCTGAAAGCATGGTCCCCAGACCCTTACCCCTGCTACTCTGTTGCTCAGAGTGATTGTATTCAGAAAACTTCTTAGCTTTGGTTTAGTCCAGTTGCGCTGACTTCCCCTGTAGTGTGTGCTGTCCTTCCCTTCACCTAAGATAGTTCTTATCTACTATCTAGTTAGTAAATAACCCTCACCCTCTCTCCCCACACTTGTAACCATCAAAGAATGCTTTTTTCTGTGTTTAAGCCTTCTCTTGAGTTCTTATAATAGTGGTCTTATACAATATTTGTCCTTCTGTGACTGACTAAATTCACTCAGCATAATGACCTCCAGCTTCCTCCATGTTATGTTTCACAGCTTCATTATTGTTCTTTATCATTGCATAGTATTCCATTGTGTGGATATACCATAATTTGTTTATCCATGCATCTGTTGACGGGCACCTAGCTTGTTTCCATCTTTTTGCTATTGTGGACAGTGCTGCAGTGAACATGGGTGTGCATATATCTATTCGTGTGACGGCTCCTATTTCTCTAGGATATATTCCAAAGAGCGGGATAGCTGGATCGTATGGTACTTCTATTTCTAGCTTTTTAAGGAAGCACCAAATCAATTTCCAAAGTGGGTGCACCATTTTACATTCCCACCAACAGGGTATAAGTGTTCCAGTCTCTCCACAACCTCTCCAGCATTTATTATTTTGTGTTTTTTGGATTAGTGCTATGCTGGGGTGAGACGATATTGCATTGTAGTTTTGATTTGCATTTCTTTATAACGGCTAATGATTGTGAGCATTTCTTCATGTGTCTGTTAGCTGCCCAAATATCTTCTTTGGTGAAGTGCCTGTTCATATCCTTTGCCCATTTCTTAATTGAGTTATCTGTCTTTTTGTTGTTGAGGTTTTGCAGTATCTTGTAGATTTTAGAGATTAGATGCTGATCAGATCTGTCATAGCCAAAATTTTTTTCCCAGTCTGTAGATTGTCTTCTTACTCTTTTGGTGAAGTCTTTTGATGAGCATAAGTGTTTGATTTTTAGGAGCTCCCATTTATCTAGTCTCCCTTTTAGTGTGTGTGCATTGTTACTTATGGTTTGTATTCTGTTTACGCCATGTATTAGGACTCCTAGTGTTGTCCCTATATTTTCTTCCATGATGTTTATCGTTTTTGATTTTATATTTAAGTCTTTATCCATTTTGAGTTAGTTTTTGTGCACGGTGTGAGGTATGGGTCTTGTTTCAGTTTTTTTGCAGATGGATATCCAGTTATGTCGGCACCTTTGTTAAACAGACTGTCTTTTCCCCAATTAACAGACTTTGGGCCTTTGTCAAATATCAGCTGCTCATAGGTGGATGAATTTATGTCTGGATTCTCAACTCTGTTCCACTGGTCTATGTTATCTGTTATCATACCAGTACCAGGCTGTTTTGACTACTTTGGCGGTATAATAGGCTCTAAAATCAGGTTCACTTTTAATCAAAATAAAAGTCTGTGAGGAGTAATCTATCTCATATATTTAACTTTTGGTCACATCATTGTCACCTTAAAACACCAAGTCTTTGTTGAGTTCTACAACAGATTTAACGATCACAGTTGGTCTTACTCTCCATGTATGGTTAAGCTACTAAACCAGTGGTTCTCAAACCTGATTGCACATTATAATCGTTTGGAAACTTTCCAAAAAAAAATGATGCCTGTCTCCCACCTCCTCCACTGACTTAATATATGGGTGGGGTCCAGGCACCTAAGCATGGGTATTTTTAAACAACTCCCAGGTGATTCTAATATACAACCAGTTTAGAATCACTATATTAAACTCAGAAAATCTGTTCCTGCCAATTTTCATTAGTTTTTTACTCTAATGAGCAGCAGTGTTCTAGGAGAATAAAGAACAAAATGTAGACTACACTGATTAATATGGAAACATTAATAATCGCCAGAAAAATGTCTTTGATGAAAACCAAAACATAAGAATATACTGTTTAAAGTCACATAATAATTTGCACTACTTAGTAAGGACTGGATATAGTCAGAAGTCATTAAGGCTAACATTTATTTATTCTGTAATTTAACAGTGACAGAGGCTTGGTAAGGAGTTGTACTTAAGTTCTAAGACAGAAATGGAAACTTGGGAAAAGTTAAGATTTGGGGGAAGAACACAAGTGTTTATCTCCAATAACTTATAAATAAGAAGTATTAGACAATTACAGTCCTTGATTGGTCAAATATGATTTAAATTCATATATCAATTCAACTTATCTTGTAAATGATAACCATATCTTCCTTCAAATGGCAATATTATGTCACGCATAAAATTAAAAGTAAACCCTTCTGAATAATAAACTGAAGGCACCTAGTAACATACAAAATAAGTAAATTAGGTTCTTGATTCTTTTAGCATTGTAGGATTCAAATGAGCTTTACTAGGGATCTTCCCATTGCTACATCAACCTGAGGATTATTTATTTAAATAGATATATTGACTAATGTCAGTGGCCTATGTCAACCCCACTCCAGCAGTTTTCATTTCTGTGACATCAGTTCAGAAAAAAGCTGTTTTAAGTTTTCTCTAAGTATTATAACTTGATTATAAATTCCATTTCAGAACACTGACTGATCATCGCCAAGTGGTTTCAAGTAAATATAGCACTTAATAATTTTCAAAGTACGTTTATATTTTATCTTACTTTATTTTCAAAACTACCCTGTGAAGTGAGGAAATCAGTTTAAGTGATATTAAGTAACTTGCCAAAAGTCACTCAGCGAGTAAATGTTAGAGTTGAGGTTGGAATGTATGTTTTCCTACTCCTAGCCCAATGTTTCTATTACTCCAGAGTGCTTCTTTAATTCTTAGTTCATTAAATATATTAACTATGACCAATTAAAAGAGTAGCTTTCTTTGACTGCGCTCTATCGACTGATTGCTGATTTATGTGTGGGCATTCATGCAACATGGAGACAAATCTCTATGTATTCTAGCTAGACTAGGATGGCTCATGGTAAGATATTGGCATTGAGTGATTAAAAACATAACAGCACCATGCAAACTACTGATTACACCTGTTCTTACTATATTTAACCCATTGCTGTTGAGTCAATTTCGACTCATAGCGACCCTACAGGACAAAGTAAAACTGACCCATAGGGTTTCCAAGGAGTGGTTGGTGGATTCGAACTGCTGACCTTTTGGTTAGCAGCTGAATGCTTAATCAGTGCGCTACCAGGGCTCCTAGTGTATTTACGGAACTGGTAAAAATGGCTATTATGCAAATAGCCAAATATTTTCCAGTGTAACACATATGAAATTATAAGACAATAAAAGGTTACTATTCAATGCTCTAGAATCCACTTTGCATATTTTACAAATGAGACATAACTGACAGTTTTTGATAGAAAGCTAAGCTGTTATTTTTTGAAATCATGATGAATGGAGAAAATGTTGAAGTTGTCAAGGATTTCATTTTACTTGGATCCACTATCAATGCCGATGGAAGCAGCAGTCAAGAAATCAAACAACTTATCGCATTGGGCAAATGTGCTGCAAAAGACCTCTTTAAAGTGTTAAAAAGCAAAGATACCACTTTCAGGATTATGGTCCACCTGACCCACACCAAAGTATTTTCAATCGCCTCATATGCATGTGAAAGCTGGAGAGTGAATAAGCAAGACCGAAGAAAAAATGATGCTTTTGAATTATGGTATTGGTGAAGAAGACTGAATACACCATGGACTGCCAGAAGGACGAACAAATCTGTCTTGGAAGAAGTACAGCCAGAATACTCCTTAGAGGTAAGAATGGTAAGACAACAGCTCACATACTTTGAACATGTTATCAGGAGGGATCGGTCCCAGGAGAAGGATATCATGCTTGGTAAAGCAGATGGTCAGCAAAAAAGAGGAAGACATTCAATGAGATGGACTGACACAGTGGCTGCAACAATTGTCTCAAACACAGCAACCAGTGTGAGGATGGCGCAGGACAGGACAATGTTTCATTCTGTTGCACTTGGGGTTGCCATGAGTCGGAACCAACTCGACGGCACCTAACAACAACAACAACAATTTTTTGAAAAATTAGATAGCATATAGGCCATTTAACTACAAATACACTGCTTCACTGCAGTTGAGGCTCCTAAAGTTCTGAAGTGACAGGGCCCTAGAAATTTCTCATTTATAACCAAAATGATCCCTGATTGCTAAAGTATAATGTGTTGATTCAATACATCATATTTTCAAGTGTAAAGAGAAAAAAGAACACAGCACTGTGGTCACTGGCAAACGCTAAACTGAAAAAGGGTCAGAGCAGTTTAGACAGTAAAATAGGTGAAAAATGTTACCATTTAGTAGATTAGTTAGTTGGTTCAACCAAACAACCCATTGCTGTGGAGTTCATTCTGACTCATACTAACGCTATAGAACTGACTAGAACTGCCCCATAGGCTTCCCAAGGCTATAAATCTTCACAGAAGCAGACTGCCACATCTTTTCTCCAAAGAGCTATGAGTCAAAAACAAACTTTGGTTTGGTTTAATGTTTGTTCCCTTCACATTTTGCCCCTCACTAAAATTATCATTAAAACCCAGAGTAACTGATGGCAGCTTATATCATCAGATAACATTAAGATGAAGATTACCTAAACTGTTTTCGTATGATCAGAGAATGTGCAACAAAACGGGTTATTTGTCATTAAGTGATAGTCTAAAGAAATAGAAAAATCAAAGGAGAAATACTGGGGGCATAAGAATAACAAAGAAAATAAAATGAAATCAAGTGGTGAGTATTAAATCAGTTATGAATGAAATTGGTCTGCAAAAATTTTATAAAGGTGAAAATTAAGTAATTGAAGTCAGTCCCTACAGACTGCAAAGAGATAAGAAAAAAATATTACAAAGAAAATTCTATAAAAGGCAGCCAAAAATGGAAAAAACATGGCAGTAAATAATGTTGTATGACATAACAGTACTATACAAAGAACAGTTTAGTACAAAAATACAATAGCACATATTCTGTAAGTGCTAATGTATGTTTTCCTATTACTGTAACAAAGAAACAATAAGACTCAAGCAAAGTTAATAAGACATAAAAAAAAGTTTAATAACTAGAAGGAAATGTGAAATAAGGAAATGTGAGATTATACTGGACACAAAGGATAATGCTAACCTACTATCTATACTAAGAAAGTATTCAGTTTGTAAGCATGTATCCTTAAAACTGACTCTTGGGTTAAAAAGCTTACTGGAGTCTTGAAATGCAAATAGAGAACTGAGTTATCAACCAAATGAGTATCATGGCCTTATTACCACCCATCTCCCTCATTCCATGAAATCTGGATTTATCAATTTAAACTACAATTAGAGAATAAAATATCATAGCATTTTGAATGAAAAGAGCATTATATAGCATCTATCCAATTCACTTATTTTAAAGATGTTGAAATCAAGACCTAGAAATCAACATTACAAATTAAGGGGAAGAATTTGACTTCTACTTTTAAAAACAGAACATCCAGTTCTGTATTATGAGTTTTTTCCCTCCATTTCTGCATAGTACACTGATTTCTGATAGATGGCTACCACTAAACCCACAGGCCTCTTTTAAAATGGAACTAGGTAGCCTACAGTCTATGTCTAAGAGATGGGCCTAGTGGAAAGGTTTATTACTTTGTGACCTCACTCCCTAACCACACTTGATTAAACCAGAACTGGGCAACCTGATGAATTCTGGCACAAAAAGATGAGCTAAATCAATTGGATTTCCTTTCTTGGGAATATAAGATCATTTACCACTTAACTAGTTCTGAAGGCAGAAAGCAGTAAGCAGGTGACCACTATCACATTCCATATGCAAGACAAAATTATAAAGCAGCAGAAATTCTAAGCAAGCAGAGAGAACAATGGGCCAGCATAGAGAGAAGCAAAGAAGTGCTAAAAAAGATCACACTGTCCACCACAGTGAAAGTAACTGCTCTGGGAGCTGTCTTGTTTCCTGATGGCTTTCTATTTCTAATCCACGAATGACTTAAAATAAACCTCCCACTTTCTCTTATGGGAGCACTGGTGGTGCAGTGATTAAGAGTTATGGCTGCTAACCAAAAGATCGGCAATTCAAATCCACCAGCTGCTCCTTGGAAATCCTACTGGGGAAGTTCTACTCTGACCTACAGGGTTGCTATGAGTCGGAATCGACTTGACAGCAATGGGTTTGGTTTCTCTTATGACAATCTGAACGTGTTCTACTTCCTTGGAACCAAAAGAGCTTAAGCTAGAGTTGTTGTTAGGTGCCGTTGAGTTGGTTCTGACTCATAGTGACCCTATGTACTAGAGAATGAAACACTGCCTGGTCCTGCGTCATGCTCACAATCATTGCTATGCTTGAGCCCAATGTTGCAGCCACTGTGTCAATCCATCTTGTTGAGGGTCTTTCTCATTTTCCCTGACACTCTGCTTTACCAAGCATGATATCCTTCTCCAAGGACGGATCCCTCCTGATAACATGTCCAAAGTATGTTTAAGACGTAGTCTCGCCATCCTTGCTTCTAAGGCGCATTCTGGTTGTACTTCTTCCAAGATAGATTTGTTCGTTCTTTTGGCAGTCTATGGTATACTCAATATTCTTCACCAACACCACAATTCAAAGGCATCAATTCCTCTTCGGTCTTCTTTACTCATTGTCTAGCTTTCACAAGCATATGATGCGACTGAAAATACCATAGCTTGGGTCAGGCACACCTTAGTCTTCAAGGTGACGTCTTCACTTTTCAACACTTTAAAGAGGTCTTTTGCAGCAGATTTGTTCAATGCAATGTGTCTTTTGATTTCTTGACTGCTACTTCCATGGGTGTTGATTGTGGATCCAAGCAAAATGAAATCCCTGACAAATTCAATCTTTTCTCCGTTTATCATGATGTTGCTTACTGGTCCAGTTGTGAGGATTTTTGTTTTCTTTATGTTGAGGTATAATCCATAATGAAGGCTGTCATCTTTGATCTTCTTCAGTAAGTGCTTCAAGTCCTCTTCACTTTCAGCAAACAAGGTTGTGTCATCTTCATGTTGAAGGTTGTTAATGAGTCTTCCTCCAATCCTGATGCCCGGTTCTTCATATAGTCCAGCTTCTCAGATTATTTGCTCAGCATACAGATTGAATAGGTATGGTGAAAGGACACATCCCTGACGCACACCTTTCCTGACTTTAAACCACACAGTATCCCCTTGTTCTGTTCGAACACTGCCTCTTGGTCTATGTACAGGTTCCTCATGAGCATAATTAAGCATTCTGGAATTCTCATTCTTTGCAATATTATCCATAGTTTGTTATGATCCACACAGTCGAATGCCTTTGCGTAGTAAATAAAGCACAGGTAAACATCTTTCTGGTA
>NW_004443965.1:10998712-11000305 GCF_000243295.1 Trichechus manatus latirostris
ATGCATTTTAGTCTTTGCTTTCTTTCCTGTCTTTTTAATGACCTCTTGCTTTCTTCATGTATGATGTCCTTGATGTCATTCCACAACTTGTCTGGTCTTTGGTCATTAGTGTTCAATGCATCAAATCTACTCTTGAGATAGTCTCTAAATTCAGGTAGGATATACTAAAGGTCATACTTTGGCTGTCGTGGACTTGTTCTAATTGTCTTCGGTTTCAACTTGAACTTGCATATGAGCAATTGACGGTCTGTTCTGCAGTCGGCCCCTGGTCTTATTCTGACTGATGATATTGAGCTTTTCCATTGTCTCTTTCCAGAGACGTAGTCGATTTGATTCCTGTGTATTCCATCTGGTGAGGTCCGTGTGTACAGTTGTCATTTATGTTGGTGAAAAAAGGTATTTGCAATGAATAAGTTGTTGGTCTTGCAAAATTCTATCATGAGATCTCCAGCATTGTTTCTATCACCAAGGCCATATTTTCCAACAACCAATCCTTCTTGTTTCCAACTTTTGCATTCCAATCACCAGTAATTATCAATGCATCTGACTGCATGTTCGATCAATTTCAGACTGCAAAAGCTGGTAAATATCTTCAATTTCTTCATCTTTGACCTTAGTGGTTGGCATGTAAATTTGAATAATAGTCATATTAACTGTTCTTCCTTGTAGGCGTATGGATATTATCCTGTCACTGACAGCGTTGTACTTCAGGATAGATCTTGAAATTGTCTTTCTGACGATGAATTCAACGCCATTCCTCTTCAAGCTGTCATTCCTGGCATAGTAGACCATATGACTATCCAATTCAAAATGGCCAATACCAGTCCATTTCAGCTCACTAATGCCTAGGATATTGATCTTCAAGTATTCCCTTTCATTTTTGATGATTTTCAATTTTCCTAGATTCATACTTTGTACATTCCATGCTCCAATTATTAATGGATGTTTGCAGCTGTTTCTTCTCATTTTGAGTCGTACCACATCAGCAAATGAAGGTCCCGAAACCTTGACTCCATCCACGTCATTAAGGTCAATTCTACTATGAGGGGGCAGCTCTTCCCCAGTCATCTTTTGAGTGCCTTCCAACCCCGGGGGCTCAACTTCCGGCATTATACCAGACAATGTTCTGCTGCTATTTATAATATTTTCACTCGCTAATTCTTTTCAGAAGTAGACTGCCAGGTCCTTCTTTCTAGTCGGTCTTAGTCTGGAAGCTCAGCTGAAACCTGTCTGCCATGGGTGACCCTGCTGGTATCTGAATACCGGTGGCATAGCTTCCAGCATCATGGCAACACGCAAGCCCCCACAGTACGACAAACTGACAGACATGTGGGGAATCAGCATAGGAAAATTAAACAGCTATTTAAACGTATATCACATGAACTAGTTATAATAAACTATTCCTAAAATGTATTTGCTTTAAGCAGAAGGAACTGAACTTTCTAGGGAGTTCTCTAGGAACTGCAGGATTGGTACAATGAAGGCTGATGATAATCTTGAGAATTAATTTTAGACCGAACACCAGTGCAAATTTGAGAGCTGCCATGGGAGCTTCTGAGAGGTACTGAGTAAAATGAATATACCCCAATAGGT
>NW_004443965.1:11000904-11017319 GCF_000243295.1 Trichechus manatus latirostris
AGTAATGTTTTTAATTTAATTAGCAAAGAAAATTTTAAAATAATAATATCCTATCCTATGCTATAGGGTTGCTATGAGTTGGAATCGACTCAACGGCATACAATAACAACAATATCCCATTGCTGCAGAGAGTATGATGAATTGACTTTAACAAATTACTAATGGTAGTATAAATTAATACAACTTATTGGAAATCAACTGAGCAATTTATATCAAAAGTCATATAAATTTCTATACTCTTTGCCCCCAAGATTCCATTTTTGCGACTGTATTTTAAGAAAATAATACTGAAAAGAAAGCGCTATCCTTAAATATTTTATTCCAGGGTTATTTCTAATATCAACAACAAGTATATGGGCAAACAACATAACATTCAACTGATGGGCTACTGTACAGTCATTTAAAAAAAGATGGTTATTTCTGTAATGACATAAAGAATGTTTATGACTAAAAAGTGGAAAACATGATAAAAACATATACACAGTGTAATTACAAATAAGTAAAAACACATATATTTTTAAAAGGGCAGAATAATGTAAGTGAAAAAGACTGTAAGGAAACAATGAAAAGCTAGCCATGTACTCCAAACCCAAAACCAAACTCATTGCTGTCAAGTCGATTCCAATTCATAGCAACCCTATAGGAGAGAGTGAAACTGCCTCATAGGGTTTCCAAGGCTGTAAATCTTTACAGAAGCAGACTGCCACACTTCTCCCGTGGAGCAGCTGGTAAGTGTGAACTGTCAACCTTTCAGTTAGCAGCTGAACGCTTAACCACTGCTCCACAAGGGTAGTGTATTAAGGTGTTAGAATTATGGGTCCTTTTTTCTTCTCTCTTTTTAAAATTTTCAATATTGTGGTTGTTGCCTTTGTAATATAAATAAATAATAAAAATGTTCAACAGAATAATTCTTTGAAGTCATATAAAGCACAGGGGCAAAAGACTCCAGAGAACGATACTATTTCATAATACAACGCTTGCAGTTCATAATAATGATGAGTCATCGAGAAGCTTAAATTACACTCTTTTCTACTTTTTAAGAAGGTAGGAAATATAGCTGAAAAAAATTTTTGTAAAACTTAAAGTTCGTAGTGCTTAAAGGGTTAAGTTTTAGTTAGCTAGAAAATTGGAGCAACTTTTTCCCAGATTATGCCATTAAAATGAGCAGACACAAAGATATGAAGATAATATTGAAAACAAAAAAATCTTTACATAGAAAAAAGTTGATTCAACTTTTGCAAAGCACATGAATTATACTAGAACAAGTGTCTTATAAATCCAGAGACTTAGTCTAAGAGAAAGGCCAGCCTGAAAATTAGAGAACAGAAGTTTTACATTTACAAAGATAATGGGAGTTATTAGATTCTATACTTGTGATTGTCATTTTACTATCTTATGTGTATTAAAATAATTTTTAATGTCAGAATAACAAAGTAATGTGAGACTTATTCAAATGCTAAGTAAATGTTAAGTAAAGATATACAAAATATCCTGAATAGCAAAAGAAAAAATATTGCAAACATCTTTTACTGAACTTTCTAATTTTTCAAAACACTGATGTATAATTTGGAAAATATCATTTAAGAAAAAAATCAATATATAGCTCAATTAAACCATGTACTGCATTAGAATAATAATAATAATAAAAGTCAAAGACGTAAAAGCTAAGAGCAAATTAAAATAAACTTTAGCTTAGAAAAGAGACCCTATAATTCCTCTACAGCGGTTTTGCAGACTTCTTATTAACAAATTCTACATATTGTTTCCAAAAGCATTTTAAGCAAAAAATTACATACCATTGTATGATAAGAAAACTTCTACTGCAAAAATAAAGAAATCTAAGTTAAATAAATGAGTATATACCACAAATAACTCTAATCTGTCATTTAATGTACACGGAACCAGGAAAAAAAAAAAGGTTACTGTTCCAGTACTTTCCATCTGGCTAATCAACAATTTGTGTTATACAGTATTTAATCCTTGCTCTAAGAAAACAATCTATAAATCATGTAAATAATTTAAAATTAAGACTTCTACAAAACAGCAAATAAAAACTGTTTAAGGTAAAAAATGAATTTCATTTTTCTTGATACTTTCAACTTTTTGTTTGACTACCACTGATTTGCAATTTCAAATACTTATTTTTATACGTACTTAATGAAAGAACCCTTGATCAATATTAAATTACATAAAAAGAAGCTTGTCACAGAAATATAAATTGACACCCAATGTTACATCAAAATTAGATACTTTCCAAAAGAGTATTTGCAAATAAAATTTCAACCCTATAAACATTTCGTTTTCTTGAAGGAAAGTTGTTCTACATGTGATTAAAGCAATTCTGTTTTTATATGCATCCCCTCAATGAAAAAGTTTTAAAAAATGATTTGCTTGTTGCTGTCATGGATTGAATTGTATTCCCCCAAAATATGCGTCAATTTGGTTAGGCCATGATTCCCAGTATTGTGTGGTTATCCTCCATTTTGTGATTGTCATTTTATGTTAAAGAGGTTTAGGGTGGGATTGTAACACCGGTCACATCCCTGATCCAGTGTAAAGCGAGTTTTCCTGGGGTGTGGCCTGCACCACCTTTTATCTTACAAGAGATAAAAGGAAAGGGAAACAAGCAGAGATGGGGGGACCTCATACCACCAAGAAAGAAGAGCCAGGAGCAGAGTGCATCCTTTGGACTCAGGGTTCCTGCACAGAGAAGCTTCTAGTCCAGGGGAAGACTGAAGACAAGGACCTTTCTCCAGAGATGACAGAGAGAGAAAGCCTTCCCCTGGAGATGATGCCCTGAATTTGGACTTCTAGCCTACCAGACTGTGAGAAAATAAATTTCTCTTTGTTAAAGCCATCTACTTGTGGTATTTCTGTTATAGCAGCACTAGATGACTAAGACAGTTGCCATCTTAAAATATGACAAAAATATGATAAAAATGAAAAAGCACTGATCAAGATGTAGTAACTTTCCTTTAAAAAAAAAAAACAAAACCACAGATTCTATCAATTCCTCTACTCCTAAATTCATACACTTAGATGTATAAGCACTATATATAAAACTCATGTAGTCAAAAACCTCTGGTTAAGAAATATAATCTTAAAAAAAATTATGCTAGAATAGGTTCTTAATATATTTTTATGCCTAAGGACGCTAATGGAATAGCTAAGGGATGGAAAGAAAATGTAAAGCTACAAATTACCTTTACTGAAAACTAACGGCACAGTTCTGTGTTCGTATTTAGTTTATGAGGTAAATACCATCCATGTCACATATTTATAATCAGTACACACAATATTCTAATGAACTGCCTCAAAAGCACACACTATTTTCATTAAACTAAATTAATTTCTAGAAAGAAAAATAAACTCATTTATTATAAAATAAACTTTTCTTAAATCATTTTCCTGGAGTAGAGTTGAGGACACAGAAAGTGAATCACTGCCTTAAATCATATGGAATGATCCAAAAACCAAACCAAACCCACTGCCAACCAGTCAATTCCAACTCATAGCGACCCTACAGGACAGAATAGAACTGCTCCCACAGGGTTTCCAAGGCTGTAAATCTTTACAGAAGCAGACTGCCATATCTTTCTCCTGCAGAGCAGCTGGTAGATTTGAACTGCTGACCTTTTGGCAGCACCTGAGCACCGTAAGCACTGCACCACCAGGGTTCCTTTATGGAATGATACTTCGATAAAAAATAATTTAATGCAGCAAATAATCCACATTACTTATAGTTAATAAAAGTTTGTGACCTACAGTCAATTCTTGGTTATACATTCTTAGGGTTGTAAGGATATTCTGAAGAAAAGAACTGTAGAAATTAATTCAATAAGCACATGTTTATTAAATGCTTGTATAGTATGCAGAATTGTATAGCTGGAAACTACAAATACAAGCAAAGTCTGGAATGAGCAGGATGAGTTAGGAAATTTCTAAGATCTCTTTAAGTTATTAAATTCAACAATTAAATATGTGGCTAGGCATTTGATAAACTTGACTCAAAAGCATTTGAGATGCCCAGGAGGTTTGTATTTCCCAGAATGAGAAAAAGATAATTTTACCTGAAATCAAAATTTTGCCCTGGCTGTTTAGCAATTCAAATCACTAGAATCACACTGGAGTATGAATGTTTAGATTTTGTTTTTCAAACAAAAATTGCCTGCCACACACCTGATCAGTAAGTGCCAATACCAAAACAAAAGCCTCTAGCTTACTAAGGCTAAATAAGATTAAAATAAAGCTAGGTTTTTTTATGCCTCATTCTTTTTCATTTCTCTACTGGCTCTTAAGCTTCCTCATCAAGTGCCTACATTAAATCTTAAACTACCATACCACTCTTTAGCTTCAGAGCCTACTAACCAAACCAAACGAAACCCATTGCTGTCGAGTCAATTCTGACTCATAGCGACCCTTTAGGACAGAACAGAACTGCCCCATAGGGTGTGCCAGGAGTGGCTTGTGGATTTGAACGGCCGACCTTTTGGACAGCAGCCGTACAATTAATCACTGTGCCACCAAGCTCCTCAAAGCCTACTATTTAAGCTAAGAACAAGACTCTAGAAAAATTTCCCATCTTCACAGTCCCTCCACAGTTTCATCCTGTACTCACTAGAGGCTAAGGGGAGATGTTAAGCCAGGGGAAGGATAGTGTTTGGAGGAGGTGATGTAGACACTTGAACTCATAGCCACAGCCTTTCTGGAGCTAAAAGCCCACTGTAACTTCACAGAGCTTTAGGACAAATTGCCTCCTACTGAGAGTATTTATGTCTTCTGTGCAATGGAATGCCAAAATAACGTCAGAAAAAGGAAGGGGTGTCAAGGGATCTGGGGTCCTTGTCTCAGTTCTCTGTGCTTACAAGTTAGCTGGGCAATCCTATACAAATCATTTACACTAATTTGGTTTATTTGCTCATCTATAAAACTGCTAAAAACCATGTTCCTTTCAGCTTCTAGAAGTAAAAGACCTAGTTAGTTGACTGTAAATAATGAATCGTCATATTCTGCATAAAAAGCCAGCATTAATTTTTTTCTTTATATTTGCTACTCAATTTTTCCAAGCCCCTCCTAGCCTTCAGGAAAACTTGTATTCAACTCAACTGTTCAAGCGTAGTTCTGGGACTACTACGCTACCTGAGTGACAACTACACGTTACTGGATTCATTCAGCAAATACTTGGGCTCCTGTGGAAATGCACAATACTGTGCTAGGCTATGGGTTACCTCTTACAGAACAAGTCACATCAAAAGCAAGAACAATTTTTAGTTGAAAATACTACAGAAAAATTTTCATCGTAACTTGGTTTTCTGTCAAACAGAAGTCTTTACCCATTATCCCCTCAAAACTGTGTAAAAGAAAACTGCAAAACATTACTGAACCAAAAATCCAATGATACACTCTAATTCCTATTCTGGAGTAACTGTGGTACAACACTGATCTGGTTTTAATGTTTCACTCCTTCTTGGCTTGACAAGAAGCATTTCATGAACTGAAATAAACTCTTTTTGAAACACAGATCAGGACTCTTTAGACTACCTCCATAAGAATTAAAAAAAAAAAAAAAAAAGACTCCCCAACCCATTGTCGAGTCAGTTCCAACTCATAGTGACACTACAGGACAGAGAAGAACCGCCCCATAGGGTCTCCAAGGCTGTAAATCTTTACAGAAGCAGACTGCCACACATTTCTTCTGTGCAGCGGCTGATGAGTTCGAACTGCCAACCTTCTGATTAGCAGCCAGCTGAGCAGTTAACCACTGCGCCACTGGAGCTCGTTTCCATAAGTATACTGCCAACTAAACTACCACAAAAGAAATTAACCCAATTATTTTATTTTACCTTTCTAAACAATCAGCACCAGTAACTATGAAAACATACCATTTATGCCAAAATCTGATAAATTTTACATATAAAGTTTAAACATTATCAATTTTATCTTTTTTCTGTCTCAGTGCTCATTAGAGTGACGTATTAAACTCTGATCCACCATTATGAAGAGAGCTATAATCCAGGTCTAGGAATTTAAAAATTATCCTTTTGATATAAGGATCATTGCTGCTGATCTATATATTTGACTTATTTTTCTACTCCAGATAAGGAACGTCAGATTTTTTCCACGCACTCCATGGGAGGCACTGAAGGACAGCACTTGAGACTGCATGCCTTGGAGTCCCTCTGCTTGACTTTGAGTTCTGGCTCTGCCATTATCAGTCATGAAAAGAATAACTAGCCTGTGATCTATAAAATGAGGATAATTAATAGTACCTATATCTCATGGGGTAGTTAAGAGGATAAAATGGCAAAGTTCCATCTTAAAAAATGAAAACACCTTTCTCTGTTTAAAAGAACATGACAACTAAATGCAATATAAAACCCTGGACTGAATCCTGTACTGCAGGGAAAAATGCTATAAAGGATATTACTGGGATAACTGATAAAACTGTAACATGGACTATAAAAAATGTAACTTTTTGAATTTAATAACTGTACTATTATTTCATAACAGACTATCCTGGCTCTTAGGATATAAATATTAAAGTATTAAAAGGTAAAGGGGCACAATCTTTGCAACCCACTCTCAAATGATCCAACAATAAAAAATTAATAGTGTGTATGAAGAGAGACACAGAGCGAGCAAGCGAGCGAGAGAGATGTGGCAAAATGTTACGAATTGGTGAATCTGGGTAAAGTCTATATTTGAAATTATTTTAACAGATAAACAATTTCTTAAAAGTTGTGTACAATCACTGTCTTCCCTTCTTCACTCCACTCCACTCTACTGAGACCGAGATTTCTTTGATACCAACCCAATGATTTCTTCTTGGCCTCATCTTAATTTCTTCACAGTGTTCAACAAAGGTGACTGCTCTTTCTTTCAAATCCCCTCATCTCAGCCCATAGCGCTACATCTCCCTGGTTTTCCTTTTATCTCACTGGCTGTTCTTTTTCAGTCTTGTTTGCTGGTTCCCCACTCCTGAACATCAGTTTATCAGTCTGTGCTATTAAATAAAACCCTGGATTCTAGACTCAAGTATCCAGCTTCTTACAAGACATATCCACTTGTTTGTGAAATGGACATCTCAAACTTTGCTGGTTATAATGGAACTCTTGATTCCCTTCTCCACCCCAACTCACTGACGGGCTCCTCTCTGGTTGCTTAATGTCACTAAGTGCTACTAGTTTTCACCCAGCTGTTCAGGTCAAAATAGTCATCTTGGATTTCTCTCTTTCCCTCATATCCCACATCCAAACCATCAGCTAGACCTGTCAAGATGTACTCACAAAATGTACCTTCAAAATATACTCTGAATCTGATCACTTCTCACTGCCCCACCTTTCACCCTAGTCCAGATACCATGGTTTACAAAAGCATGTTCTACTACAATAGGTTTCCCTGCCTCCTCTTTTCCTCCCTTACAGCCTACTCTCTATAAATCATCAAAAATGATGCTGCAATTAAATCATCTTTCCCCTATCAAAACCTTCCAATGGTCTCCCATTACACTTAAAATATCTGTTTTATCTTTTCTCTCCCTTTGCTTAAAAAAAGTCTTTAAATGCACAATTAATATGGGAATGCTTCTTATTGTTAAAAAAAATTAAAGAATACAGATAAAATTCAAGTGCCCTTCTACTACCAGTCCTAATCCTGGTCTCTTTCCCAGAGGTACTCTAGTATTCATTTGATCTGTATCTTTGTAAAGCTTCTTTTCTGTGCATTTAAATACACATATATGTATAGAAATAAAAAAGGTTTTATTTCTGTTCTATAACCCATTCAAAATATGCCTTAGTTTTCTTAGTCAATACATATAGCCGTATTTCATTATTTAAGGAGACCTGGTGGCACGCACAGTTAAGCACCTGGCAGGTAACCGAAAGGCTGGTGGTTCAAACCCACCCAACGATCTGCTTCAGTAAAGAAAACCCATGGAACAGTTCTACTTTGTCACATGGGGTCGCTATGAGTCGAATATGACTCAATGGCACCTAACAACAACAATTTCCTTATTTAAGTGTAGTCTGGTTTATTGATGAACACTTAGACCTCTTACCAGTACAAAGATTTCATTATTTAACAAATATTTACTAAGCGCCTACTATATGTTTGGTACTATTCTAGTTGCTGTAGATACAGCAGTAAATAAAACAAAGACTGTTCCCCTCTTGGAGCTTACATTCCTGCAAGAGAAAAAATTATTCAGACAAATTATTCAAAGAAAGTTTACTCGGACAATAAACAGAATAAAATATATAGCGCGAACTTTTTTCTGTTAAAAGGCCAGGGAGTAAATACTTTAGGCTTCGCAGTCTCTGTCATATTCTTGTTCTGTTTCCAACCCTTTAAAAATATAAAAACTTTTCTTAGCTCACAGGCAGTCAAAAACAGGCCATAGGCCCACTGAGCCATAACTTGCTAACTCCTGATATGTGATAGAATGTGTTAGAAGGTGGTATGTGCTAAGCAAAAAATAAAAAGGTATACAGGATAAGGAGCAGGAGGAGGTGGGATGCAGTATCAAACAGTGTTTAAAGGAGATCTCTGAAAGACCTGCAGGTAAGGCCGGTGAGTCAGGCAGGTATTTAGGCATTTACTCCAGACCACAGAACCAGCCAGAGCAAAGGCCCTAAAGTAGTAGCGAGACTGATGTGTTTAAGACTGAGCAAGGCGGCCAGTGAGCTACAAGCAAACTGGTAGTAGGAAATGAAGTCAGGAAGGTAAGGAGAAAGGAAAGTGGGCTGCACAGATCACATAGGGCCTTGCCGGACATTGATAGCTTCTCTCTGAGTGAAAGGTGGAGGCACTGCAGGGCTTTGACTGGAGAAGTGACAGGAACTGTCTTAATTTTTAAAAAGTTCACTCTGGCTACTTTATTGAAAAAAGACTGTTGGGAGGGATTTGAGTAGAATGGGAGACCAAATAGTAACCTATTTCAGTAATCCAACAAGATATGATGGTAGTGGCTTGGACCAGGATGGTGGTAGTGAAATGGGTAGAATGGTAGGATTCTGGATATATTTTGATGGTACAGATAACAGGTTGTCCTGGCAGAATGGATACGGAGAGTGAAAGAAAAAGAGAAGTTAAGGATAACTCCACGGTTTTTGCCTGAGCTACTGAAGGATGGAGTTGCCACGGACAGAAATGGGGAAGTCTACAGGTAGAGGGGAGGAAGTTTAGGAGTCTAGTTCTGGACATGCTGAGTTTGATGTCTATTAGACAGCCAGGTAGAGATGCTGAATAGGCACCGCTGGACATAACGAGTCTGGAGTTAGGGAGAGTGGTCTTGGCTAAAGATCTAAATTTGGGCATTTCTGGCTTTTATATGGTATTTAAAGCCATGAGACTGAATGAGAATACCAAGAGAGTGAGCATAGATAAAAAGAAAAACCAAGGACTGAGCCCTGGGGCCCTCCAGTATTAAGAAGACAGTAAGAAGAAAACCAAAGCAGAATTACAAGGAGTCAAACACTGACAGATTAGGTAATAACCAGGAGTATGCAGTGTCTTGAAAGCCAATGAAGAAAGTGTTTCAAGGAGCAGGGAGCAAACAGCTGTCCCAAATACTGCTGATAGGTCAAGTATGATGAAAAGATTCAATGGCATACGGCATTTAGCAACGTGGAGACTTCTGGCGAACCTGAGGAACCGTTTCAGTGGGAGCGGTATAGGTAAAGGCCTGATTAATAGAGTTATTAGAGGAAAAACTGGCAATAGCAAGTATAGACAACTCTTTTGAGGAATACTGCTGCAAAAGGAAACAAAAGAATGGCAAAACAGCTGGTGAAGAGTGGGTCAAGTTTTCTTTTTTGTTATTTTTTTTTAAATAGGAGAACGATATGTTTGTTTGCTGATAGAAATGATCCAACAAAGAAAAAAATATTGATGATGTGGAATAAGAGAAACTGAAGCCATGTCCTTGAGTAGATGAGAGGATGGTATCTAGCACAAAAGCAGAGACAAGAACATGGGCTGTCTCTGGGTGGTGTAAATGGGTTAACTCGTTTGGCTGCTAACCGAAAGGTTCAAAGTTCAACTCCACCCAGAGGCACCTCAGAAGAAAGGCCTGGTGATCTACTTCTGAAAAATCAGCCATTGAAAACCCTTTGGAGCACAGTTCTACTCTGACACACATGAGGTCACCATGAGTTAGAATCGACTCCATGGCAACTGGTTTGCTTGTTTTATTTTTTGTTTTTTAAGTAGCAGTTCTAGCAGGAAGGCAGCATGTATTGGTTCTGGTAGATATATGAGATGATGGGAGTCTGTGAAGTTCTCTTCTGACTGCTTCAATTTTCTTAGCAAAATAGGAAGCAAGGTCATGAGCTGAAAGTGAGGATGGGAAAAAAGACATTGGAAGTTTGGAGAAAAGAAGATATCAAACAGTAATATAGGGGAGTGTGAGAGTGAGCAGACTAGGAAAATAAGCATGACCACCAGGAAGTAGTAAGGACTCACTTGGGGTTTGTGTGGTTGTAGGCTTTTTTCAGCCACAGTCAGTTACGCAGGTGCAGGTGCAAAAAAGCAGAGAGTTGGTTTTAACTAGGGCTGTGGATTTGCCCAGCTGAGGGAGATAAAGAATTTAATTAAGAAAGGAGTGAAAACATCAAGAGGGTAAGGGATAGGGAAACAATAATAGGATCAATGGACTGGAGATTCTAGTGGGGTCAAAAAATTGTTGGGGTTGGGGTAGTAGAAGTAAACTGCAAAAACAGGAAGTCGTGGTCACAGAGTAGAGTACATGAAATGGTAATTATGGAAGGGATGCAGTTATTGACAATGCAAGAGGGCATCACCACGGAAGTCAGTGGTTGAGGTAGGGTGATAAGAAGAGCATTGGAGGAGAGGTCTAGGAAATGACAGGCCAGGATATTTGGAAGGATCAGTTATACATAATCTTGTCAGCTTTAATATAGAGTTTGGTAGTACTGGAGAGACAGTAGGCCTAGAGCTAAAACAATTGGAAAATGAAAATGAGGAGGAATGACCTAAAGGTTAGTAGTTGATAGCAATCACAAGGGGTAGAAAATTACATAATTTGATGACATAACCCAAAATAGGACTTTTAGGGATAAGAGAGAGAGAATGCTCTGAAAGCAGCAAAGAGATGCATAGCAGACTATCTATCCCACCTCCAGAACAGTGGTAAGGAGAGCTATGTAAAAAATAACAATCACAACTGCACAGTTGGGAGAGTCAGGTTTTCATTAGAGCAAGAAGGTAGAAAGGATATTTAAAAATAGGTTGAGACTGGATTTTGTGAATGATGGACTATAAATTCCAGAGGGCACAGAAGGGTTAGCAGAGTTGGGGAGGGGTTAGGGAAAAAAAGAGAGAAACAAGTATACCAAACCCACTGCCACTGAGTCAATTTCAACTCACAGCTACCCTATACAACAGAGTAAAACTGCCCCATGGGTTTCCAAGGCTGTAAATCTTTACAGAAGCAGACTGTCACATCTTTCTCCCATGGAACAGCTGGCGGGTTTGAACCGCTGACCTTTTGGTTAGCAGCGAGTGCTTTAACCACTGCACCACCAGGGCTCCTTTAGAAAACAATTATAGACGCTTTTATGACTTGTAGTGCAGGAATAAAAGGTGATCTGGAAGTAGGGAGGTTCTGCGGCAACTAACAAAGACATTCTTGAACATACATGACCCCTAATACTCCCATGTGATTTTCTAGGAAATGGAAATTGCTGGGTCAAAATGTTTTTTTACTTTAAAATTAAAATGGCTGTATTAATTTATTCCCAATGACAATGTATGAGTTTCCCTAAAACCTTGTCAGTATGTATTAACAAAACTTTTTTACTTTTGCCAACATGATGGGTGAAAAAAAATTTTCACTATTGGTGAGGTTGAACATTATTTTATGCTTATTGGCCAGCTGTAATTCCTCTTCTCTGAACTTGTCCATTTAAAAAACTGAGTTGTCTGACTTTTTTTTAGTGACTTATAGTGTTCAAAAGAATCCACCTTTCTATTTTATTCTACTTTTAATGATTTACACAAATCAATGTTGTAAGTTCCTCGTTTCAAATCTTTCAGTGGCTCAAGAGCAAGACCAGGCTCTACATTTTCTCTTCCCCAAATCCCTTTGTATGGATATAAAGGTCTACAAATAAAGGCCCACCAGCCAAATCTGGCCACACCCATTAGTTTCCTTACTATCTCTGGCACTACAGACAATGAATGGCAGAGCTGAGTTGTTGCTATACAGACTCAAAGAATTTATGGCCCACAAAGCCAAAAATATTTATTATCTGACCGTTTACAGAAAAAGTTTGTGGACTCCTGCTCTATACCCTCAGGACCCCTGAACTGCTTGGTATTCCAAGAACACAGCAGACTATTACACAGGCCCCTGTATTTACTGCCATATGGCAAATATAGACAACTCTGAAATGCTGCTCCCACACCCTGAAATGCCCCAGCCATTCCCCTCACTCTCTTCATAGAATCTATTACTAGCCCGCTTTCATACCTCCACAGGTTTGTATCATAAAAGCTGTAACTACACTTTTTTTTTTTTTTTACATCTTTCTCTCTCCACTGGTATGTAAATCTCTTTAGAATAAGGGACAATCCCAGCATTTAATAAATGTTTAGTGACTGAATAAATGGCATACAAAGTCTTTCATAGTTTTTCTTCATTTCCCTGTTGTCATCAAAATATACTACTTATGTTTTCTTAATTCATTAAATATTTTCAAAAAACATTATTTCTACTGGCAGCATAATCATCAATGGTTCTATAATTTTGTATTAGTTTCTTTAAAATTTTGGGTGTATACCACCTATTCGTAGTCATTTATTTGCAGCTATTTAGTACATTCACCATGATTTGCTGAAATATTTATCCTCCCTAACTCCTTCCTTAATAACAACAAAAACAATAGAATCTTGGCCTTTCTGGGATCACCTTTTTCATCTATGGCAGTAACTACTGCACTTGAGGATTAAGGGACTCCACTGATACTCTACTAATGGCTTTAGAGTTGACTGTAAAATACAACTCATATGTGGTGTTTTGTTTTGGTTTTTGCCTTAATTTTCAGTATAAAATTAATCTGCCACACCTTGTGGGTAGTCTTATTTTCCTTATCTGGAACACCTCTGTTACTTTTGCTTCTTCTGCACTTCTCCATTAAGACAGTTTACTTTGCTAAAGATTTTACTAAGCACATTTTCCAATTATTTAATAGCCTTCTCACTTCTCTTAACTCCCAAATTTGAAAACAGTTTCTTCTACTTCATGGATTTCTTTGATTTTCTCTCTCCTATTTGTGTTGAGATCACTATTAAGAGTGTTTCACTCACAAATATTGCTGCATTTGTTTTAGAATCCATTTATATATATTCACTACCCCTTGCATCCAGGTAAGGAAATTTTTTTCCTTTTCTAAAATATATGTGGATAATTAAAGCCCTGTGTAGTTTAACTTTGTAACTTACCCATTAATTCTTTCCAGCTCAGTTTAACTATCTTAATAATGTGGTGTAAGATCTACAGTCAGTCACATTTTAGGATTCTGAAAATACATGTTACATAAAATGCACATACCAAACAGCATGAGCTTTGTAATCAGGCAGCTCTAGCTTCAGATCCAGGCTTGAACACTCTGAGTCCCCGGACAAAGTACTTATCTATCTATACTTCAGTTCTCTTAACAGTACAATGCAAGTAATTCCAACGTATAACACAAGACTATGGTAGCAAGTGAGAATAATGTATGTAAGATAGTAATATATGCTAAAATAATGCCTAGTACATTATGAGAAAATGTTAATTCATTCTCTCATCCTTCTTCCATCCCAAGCCATAAGGACAATAAGTACTGCACTGCCTCAATTTATCAAAAGTCCATTATTAACTTGCTTTAAGTAAAAGCGATTTGTCAATATGGACCATGAGCTATGAATGTTCATATACTTTAATCCAGTGTTTTCACTTTGGGGAATCTACCTTAACAAAATAATTCAAAATGCAGAAAATGATTTCCATGCAGGGCTGTTCACTACAGTGTTTCTTATACCTGCAATAAAACTGGAAACTTGCTAAGTGTTCAACAGGAAAATGTTTAATTACAAGAAATTCAGTAGTTCTCAACATGGAGCCCTAGACAGACGCATCATGCCATCCCTCTGCAGCAAAGACCCAAAAAACTAAGTAAAACAGATACAAACGTCAATCCTGGAACTCTAAGCATCAAATGAAGCGATAAAGAAAGAGACTGAACACTGAATGGAAGAAGAAACTGAAGAAAAACAGAGAACAAGGAGAGAGAGAGTGGAGGTCCCCGGCCAACTAACATGGCACAGCATCACCATCTAGGAGCACAGCCATCAATGACCCTAGACAGGAAAGCAACTTTATGGAGCTCCCAACAGCAAACAGAGCACCCACCCCGTACCCTATCTCTACCCCCTCCTGCCTGCCCTTGCTGTGCTACTGCAGCTAAAGCATTCCCAGCTCAGGCCAGCCACTGCACTGACTGAACCTGTGATGTCCATCCCTCCCGCTACTCGACCATATGATGAACAGAGGGGAGCAAGAGCATACCACTCCCCATCCAACACCCCCACATGTCTGGCAAGGGGCTGTGAATGCTCAGCATTGCTGAACCAACATTAGGAGGCACACAGCGCCCACCCAGTCAGCCCACAGCCACCTCACCAAACCAGTGTACAGCAAAGCGGGCTCATCCTGCCTGCTGTTGTCTAGCCCACCTGGACAAGGTGGTGAGAATTATCATGCCCACAGACGTGCAAGCAGCAAAGCATGCCTGTCCTGTCCACCCTGACATATCAAAACAAAACAAAGAAGCAGGATAAAACAAATGAACATACAATCAATAGATAAAGAAAATAATACCATAATGTCTTGAAAACAGCAGAGAATATCAAAACATATACAAAAGCAGAACAAGATGGCTCCAGCAAGCAGTCAAAATAAAGAGTCAGATGACTTTCCAGTAGAAGAATATGCAGTGGAACTACATGATATGGAATTAAAAATGCTACTATTTAGGAATCTCCAAAAGTTAGGAAAGAGGTCAAGAAAAACACAAATGAAGCCAAGGAAAAAACAGACAAAATCATGGAAAATACAGACAAAACCAACAAAAACAGCCAAAATCAATGAAAACAGAAAGAAACAGAATAATTCAGGAAAATAATACAAGAACAAAACATCAAAATAAATAATTAGAAATCATACAAAAACAGCAATTAGAAATCCAAAAAGATAAACAACAAAATTTCAGAAATGGAAAACTCAATAGAAGGCTTTAGGAGCAAATCTGAAGCACAACGGAAGACAGAATCAGCGAGACTGAAGACAAATTTATGAATGTCACTTTGAGGAAAAATCAGAGAAAAGAGTGAAGAAAAATACGAAAAACCTAAGAACTATGTGGTACACAATCAAGAGCAAAAATGTGCGTGTGATAAGAGTTCCAGAACAGGGGGAGAAAATGGAAAACATAGAGAAGATTGTTGAAGATTTGCTGGCAGAAGACTTACCAAACATCATGAAAGATGAAAATCTGACCATCCAAGAAGCTCAACAAACCCCATAGAGGAGAGACCCCAAAAGAAAGTCACCAAGACATATCATAATCACACTTACCAAAACCAAAGACAAAGAAAGAATCCTGAGAGCAGCTCTAGAAAAACGAAGCAACTTACAAACGGGAACCAATAAGACTAAGCTCTGATTACTCAGCAGAAACTATGCAGGAAAGAAGGCAGTGGGATGACATATGTAAAACCTTGAAAGAAAAAAACTACCAACCAAGAATAATATATCCTGCAAAACTCTCATTCAAATACAATGGTGAAGTTAGGACATTTACAGATAAACAGAAATTAAGGGAATTCATAAAAACCAAACCAAACTTACAAGAAATATTAAAGGGAGTCCTTTGGTTAGAGAACCAACATCAGACAACAATCAGAGTCTAGGACACAGGACAGCATCAGTCAGATACCAACCTAGGTAAAGAACTCAATAATACAAAGCTAAAAGACTTAAAACAGGGAAACAGAGATGTCAATCTGTAAATGACTACAATATCAAAACAATAAAAGACAGAATAAAGAGCATAGGTACAGAACTTTCAAATGGAGAGGAAGTCAAGGCGATATCAAGTAATAAAATACTGGTTCAAACTTAGATAAGGGTAAATTTCAAGGTAACCACAAACAAAGTTAACAAATACACTTATCAGAATAAAAAGAAAAATATAAAGTCTCAGTAAATACAAAATATATAATAATGATACAAAAGAAAAGAAAATCCACAAACAAAAGGAACTCAGCATGGGAAATTAAGAAAACAAAACGTCAGCACCACAAAAAAAAGCACAACAATATGACAGTAATAAACTCATACCTATCAATAA
>NW_004443965.1:11018769-11020921 GCF_000243295.1 Trichechus manatus latirostris
TTCATTCTATGAAACCAGCATAAGCCTGATACCAAAGCCAGGCAAAGACACTACAAAAAAAGAAAATTACACACTATAAATACAAAAATTCTCAACAAAATTCTAGCCAATAGAATTCAACAGCATATCAAAAAAATAATATATCACGACCAAGTGGGATTCATACCAGGTATGCAAGGATGGTTCAACATTAGAAAACCAATAAATGTAATCTACCACATGAATAAAACAAAAGAATCACATGATCATCTCAGTCCACGCAGAAAAGGCATCTGATAAAGTCCAACACTCATTCCATGATAAAAACTCTCAATAAAATAAGAATAGAGGGGAAATATCTCAACATAATAAAGTGCATGTATACAAAAACCAACAGTCAACATCATTCTCAATGGAGAGAGGCTGAAAGCATTCCCCCTGAGAATGGGAACAAAACAAGGATTTTTTTTATCACCACTCCTATTTAACATTGTGCTGGAAGTCCTAGCAAGAGCAATAATGCAAGAAAAAGAAAGTCCATCCAAATTGGAAAAGAAGAAGTAAAAACTATCCTTATTCGCAGATGACATGATCCTATACATAGAAATCCCCAAGGATTCCACAAGAAAACTACTGAAACTAATAGAAGGATTCAGCAGAGTGGCAGGATACAAGATAAACATACAAAAATCAGTTGGATGCCTATACACCAACAAAGAGAACTCCAAAAAGGAAATAGGGAAAACAGTATCATTTAGCCTCAAAAAAGATAAAATCCTTAGGAATAAATCTAAGCAAAGACAGAAAAGACCATAAAAGAAAACTACAAAACATTACTGCAAGAAACCAAAAGATACTTACATAAATGAGAAAACACACCATGCTCATGGATAGGAAGACTCAACATTGTGAAAATGTCAATCCTACTCAAAGCAACCTACAGATATAATGTAATCCTGATCCAAATACCAACAGCATTCTTTAATGAGATGGAAAAACTAATCACCAACTTTATGTGGAAAGGAAAGAGGCCCCGGACAAGAAAAGCATTATTAAAGAAAAAGAACAAAGTAGGAGGCCTCACACTACCTCATCTCAAACCCTACTACACAGCTACAGTAGTCAAATTAGCCTGGTACTGGTACAACGACAGACACACAGACCAACGGAATAGAATTGAGAATCAAGATGTAAATCCATCCACCTATGGTCAGCTAATCTTTGACAAAGGACCAAAGTCCATTAAATGGGGAAAAGACAGTCTTTTTAACAAATTGAGAGGCAAAACTGGTTGTTGATCTGTAAAAAAAAAAAAAAAAATGAAACAGGACCCATACCCCACACCATACACAAAAACTAATTAAAAATTGATCAAAGATCTAAATATAAAAATCTAAAATGATAAAGATCATGGAAGAAAAACAGGGACAACACCAGGGGCCCTAATACATGGCATAAAGAGGATACAAACTGTAACCAACAATACACAAACACTAGAAGAGAAACTAGTTAACTGGGATCTCCTAAAAATTAAACACCTATGCTCATCAAAAGACTTCACCAAAAGAGTAAAATGACAACTTAGAGACTGAGAAAAAAATTTGGCAACCACACAACCAACAAGGGTGTAATCTTTAAAATCTATAGAATACTTCAACACCTCAATAACAGAAAGACAATCCAAATAAAAAATAGGCAAAGGATATGAAGACACTTCACCAAAGACATAACAAAAAGCTGACACATGAGGAAATGCTCATGATCATTATCCATTAGAGAAACGCAAATCAAAACTACAATGAGATACCATCTCACCCAGACATTACTGGCACGAATCAAAAAACAGAAAATAAGAAATGTTGGAGAGGTTTCAGGGAGATTGAACGCTTAAGCACCGCTGGTGGGAATGTAAAATGGTACAACCACTATGGAAAACGATACAGCGCCTCATTAAAAAGCTAGAAATAGAAATACCATACGATCCAGCAATCCCACTCCTAGGAATATATACTAGAGAAATAAGAGCCACCACACAAACAGACATATGCACACCCATATGCACACACTGCAGCATTACAATAGCAAAAATATGGCAACAAGCTAACTGTCATCAACAGATTAATGGATAAACAAATTATGGTACAAACATACAATGGAATATTACACAACAATA
>NW_004443965.1:11021684-11032490 GCF_000243295.1 Trichechus manatus latirostris
ACTTACTGGTCTGACAGTTACAGGGGAACTCTTGAGGCTATGGTCCCTGAAAACCCTGCTAACTCAGAACTGAAGCTACTCCTGAAGTCCACCTCTCAGTCAAAGATCAGACAGGTCTATAAAACAAACAATAACACACATTAGCGAACATGCTTCTTAGTTCAATCAAGTATACGGAGACCAGATGGGCGACATGTGCCCAAAAGCAAAGACAGAAGGCAGGAAGGGGCCGGAAAACTGGATAAAAGGACACTGAGAACCCAGGGTGGAAAGGGAAAGGTGGAGAGTGCTGACACACCATAGGGCTTGCAACTAATGTCACAGGACAACTTGCATATAAAATTTTTTAATGAAAAATTAATTTGTAAAGTTTCACCTAAAACACAATGAAATTTTTTAAAAAAGAAATTCAAACCAATATTATGAAGTCATTTAAAGAGATGCTGAAAAATAATTTAATAGCATGAGAAAATGTTTATGGTGGGAAAAAAGCAGAACACAAAATTATTCATACAGTGACACCTCAAATGTGTAAAAATCAAATAAACTCAGAAAAAATATTGGAAGGAAATGCCCCAGAGGGTATACAGTAGTTATGTCATAGTTCTGATATCACAAAGGATCTTTATTATTTTATAGTTGTTTTCTAAATGATTATGACGATGATGATAACAGCAGTTATTATTTATGTAGTGCTTACTACACACCAGGCACTAAGACCTCATGTATTAACTCACTCAGTGCTCATGACATGAGATGAAAAAACTAAGGCCTGGTGAGATTAAGTAACTTACCCAAGTTCACAGTTTCAGGAGATGCCATGATTTGAACTCAAACAGTGTGGCTCTACAGCTCCTTTCTTAACCTTTACACTACACTAAAAGTTTTGCTTTGTTTTTAAATTTTAATTATTAAAAAAGCATATATCAGTCCAAATCTTGTGTTTTTCCACAGTTGTCAGCTTTCTTTTAGTTCTGAGTTCAAGTACTTGCTCTGCCATCAGGTGCCATTTTGGAATAAGATATAGCCACCACTCTTGTATGGGTTCTATCCAGGGCTTTGAACCAGTTCGAACCAGTTCAGTCATAACCAATAAAGCAGAACCGGAACATACCTGATTTTTTAAAAACTGGGTGATCTGGAACCATAACCGTAACAGGAAAAATTACGGGTTGAATCCCTGGAATGGGAGACTCAGAAGACGCAAAGTGGGCCCTTTCAGGAGCCGGATGTGTGAGACTGGGTTATTGCCAGGACTGAGGAGAGCAACACACATTCAGAGGAGTGTTGTCAACTGCCATCTCCACTGCTGTTTCTGACTCTGCAAAATTCAGTGGCAAACAGATTTGGTTGCCATGCAACGAATATGCTGCCCTTATTTTCTAAGAGGGAGATTAAGTTTCTAGCAGGGCTTCCACCCGAAATTTTTCCCATCCAGTTCACCCAAATTTAAAAAATTCGGGTCTGTTCCAGTGTCACTTCCTTGGCCTTGAATGAACCAGGAAGAACCTGTTCGAAGGCCTGGTTCTATCTACTTGAAAACACTCTAAGACAAATCTGCCCCTACTTCCTGTTCCAACATTTCATTTAACCATCGAGACTCTAGAATTCTTAACATTCCTACTTATTACACTTCAAAGAACCCCTAGTGTGGAGGGCCTAGAGCAATCAAACTTGGTTGCTAGAACCTTTCTCCTGCACTAACACTCACCAATTTAACTACAAATCAGTTACTACCTTTGCAAACATCCTGTCTTCCATTGTGAAGTTCACTCCCTCTACAATCCAGGAGACCCCTCTTACCTGCCAACACTCTCCAGATACCTACCATGGCACTGGCTAAATGGGACCAACTAAGAAAGATCCTCAACATCTGGGGAATTTCCCTGCAAAGAGCCTTTTCAGAAGGGTTTTCCTTTTTATTCCTTCCTTTTTGGAGATGGCATTGTTCTCCATTGTTTTTGAAAACCTCATCCCTTAATCAATGGCTTTAATTCTCTCAACTTTCTCATTCTTTTGCTGGTAAACAATGCTTTTTGTTTTTTTTGGTGAGGAAAACAAGATCTTTTTGGCACCAAAATATATTCAAGAAATCAATTCCAGGAAGAAATATTCATAATTTATACCCTGAACAATAAAAATAACTCCTGTTTGCTGCCGTGCTCCTCTCTGCATCTACATTTGATAAATTTATTTCATTACATGTCACTTGGTTTAACTGACTTTATAACCAAATTCCTTTCTTAAAAAATGTTTGCAGAATCCAACACGGTTAAAATGCAAGCAATTCTTCTAAATATAGGATGTTTACATTTCTATATGGTTTATTACAGTATTTAGAAAAACTGAGTTCATGTGATGGCTTTAACACTATATGAATAAGAATCACAACAACAATAACCTTTATAAAAAATGGATACATTAACAAGTGTTGATATTGGAAATATTTACAACCAGAACCATTTATCATATTTTTACCAAAAGCTTATTCTGTTCACACGCTATAAGAGTTATATCTTTGATTACTTAGTTCCCAGAACCACATCAAGGCTAATTCGGAGTAAGGGTCCCTTTCAGGAAAAAGAAAATGGAGCACTAATACTTCATTAGGCTCACATTAACTTACGTGGAATAAAAACCATACTGCCAAACTGAATGCATTTAGGTACTGCATAGGCAGGGAAGTTAAAAAAGAAAAGAAAAGAAATCTGCACCTTCAAACTAATATTTCTGTTTTGCTCTTTCAAGTTTTCAACATGGTGTAGCCATTCTCTAAGAACAACTGCGGTGCAGGACAGGATAAAAGCGGAAAAGAGAATTGCTTCCCAAAAAACTGAATCCTCCGCTTCACTAAGTATATCTTACTTGACCATTCTAATATGAAAGCTCTGCTATAACAGGGAAACTTAAAATCCAACAGGAACTTTTGTTACCCTAAAAATGAAGCACGTAAGGACAGCCATTTTACCTTACAATTCCAAATACCTGTTACACCATAAATCTTGCATTTAAAAAGTATTTCATTAGGGTAAAAAAATGTACTACTTGTGTACTCATCATTGAAGTCATCACTGTTTCAAAACAAGACTGTTATTAAACTTCTTAATACAACCGTCAAAATTAATTAGTAGACAGCCTCCAACTTTAAAGTTCTACATTTGTATTTACTGATGGGCCAAACTAATTAGTAATTGTTAAGATAACTGAGTTGTACTGTAAGCAATCCTTGCAAAATCCAGTTGACTTTTTTAAAATCAATGAACAAACAACACACGATCATTTTTAAATGAAGAAAGCAATTCCCAAAACAGGTTGATTGTGATAGCCGTTCTGTTCCTCTGCAGCTGTCCCCGTGTTGCGCGTAAGCGTGGGAGCGGAGGCATAAGTGCAAAAAGCATAAACCCACACAAAACACGCGCAGTTACAAACATTAAAAATATGTAAACACGTCGTGAGGCCAAGAAGCCCCAAGGGGAAAGAACCGCCTGGAAAAGACCAGCTAGCTCAATGGGCAGGCGATCGTGTGTGCGGAAGCGGGGCACTCAGGCAGAGGAGGCCCGGGCGGGACAAAGACGGGCCCATTTGGGGCAGCGCCCGAAGCGTCCAGAACCGGCAGGAAGCAGGCAGTCCCGAGGACAGCGGACCGCGGCACCCAAGGGCCTTCAAGAGCCATGGTTTAACAGGCGCGAGCAAATGCTCCCCTCTGAGATCGGACCCTCCCCTTCGCACTGCCCCTAACAGGCTCTAGTCCCTGACCTTGGACACCTGATAAGCCGCCGCCGCCCGCGCCCTGTCCGGGTCTCGCAGGAGGCCTCGGTCGGCAGCTGTTGGGCTTAGAACCGCGCCGCCGCCGCCGCCCGGCTCCAAACGGCCGGGCAGGCATTCAGAGGGCGGACGGGCCCCGCGCCTCTCCCCGCAGTCTATCAGGCAGCTTCGGAACTCACTGCCTCCGATTCTGCCCCTCCAGTCCGAGGCCGCGCACCCACCCCCCACGCCACCTACCCGGTCCCACACCATCCCAGAGGTCTCCGGCGCTCGGACCCTCTGCCGAAGCAGCGCTGCCTCCAGTCCGCGGACTGAAATGGCTGCGGAACAAAGGGAATCTGGGCTCCGGCGAGCACCGGTCCGATTGGCCGGGGGGCGGGGCCCGCCGCGGGAACGTTCGGCGGCGGTCGCCCTGGCAACGGCGACAGGGCTGGGAAAACGTTGCCCCGGCCTGCTGGACCTGCTCTTCGCGGCGCGCTGCAGCGATTCCTAAGTGGGCTTTACAATCTCGGGCCTCAGCACGCCGCAGCCGCCACAGATGCTCGAGCCCCCTGGGGTCGGCGCGCTGGCCTGAGCCTCCGGCCCGCAGACGCTAAGCTGCGCTGTGGGGCTGCGAGTAAAATGGCCTTGTGTTGTGATTCTCTAGGGGTTGTGCAAGGCCCTCTCAGGAGGATGACCTTACCCTAGCCTAACTTCTAAACCTCAGAATAACCCCAGAAGTGACCGCTGTGCCCTGCGCAAGCCTATTGAACACCGAACAAGGCCGTATCCCACAATACAATTTCAACGTTGGTGGTAAAAAGCAGAAATGACTTGAATGGATAGATGTGGGCCGACGGCCGCCTGCTTGTTGCATGATAGGCTTTTGAGGTATGCTGTATCTACTGTATAAACTTCTTCTTAGTTAAGATTAAATAATTTATAAGATTAAGTTTTACGTCTCCAGGTGTGTGTTTATATAAAACTGTGGTTTCTTGACAGAGAAATAATAACTCCTCTTCTTAACCTGTCATCATGAGAAAATAAAATACTTTCTATTTTCTGGAGAGAAAATAATTCAAAATGGAGAGGTAGACTTTTTGTACTCAATTATAATAATTGTAATGAATAGATAAATATCAGTTCCCTTCCCTCAGATTATTCTAATATATAAATTTACTGCATATGAATAATTCAAATTTGCATAGCTAGATAATCATTATTTCCTAAAATGATGCCACTGAGGATATTCCTCACATGTATATTATGTGTGCAAAAACGCAGTTTTTTCCCACTGCCCTGCTTACAAGTGTTGTATATTATATGTTTTGAAAATGTGTAGCAATTGTTGCCTTCTAGGCATATTCTAGATAAAACTACAGTACCTAATACTAGAAATTGTTTTTTATTTTCACTAAGACAGATTATTTGCTAATAAGTTTGTTGATAATTCTCTTTTGCAACAGCAGTCATTCAGGAATAACTAGTTTATTTAAATTAACAGTCAAAAGAACTTTTTATTATGAGGAAATTGAATATAGCAAAGAAAAATATTTTAAATAACTAATATACTCATAAGATTTCAGCACTTTCTAATGTTAATTTGATAGCAATTCAGTACAGTAGTGTACATCAAAAGGAGTTGATAGGAATAGGCTACTACCAAAAAAATGTAATATGAACCTTGCTACATGGTAGTTTTGTGTATCTGCAGAGAAATTTACCCAGAATAAGGATATTTATCCAAATAACAAACATGACTTATTTCTACATTTGAAAAGTTAAATCATGGGATACCGAGCCCAGATCTGTACAGATCTTGAGATGTGTGGTATCTGCATTCTAGTTCCCTGAAGAAAAGCAGAGGAGCCTTGGTGGCACACTGGTTAAGCGCTCAGCTGCTAACTGAAAGCTGGGATTTCAACCCACCAGCCACTCCCAGGGAGAAAGATGTGGCAGTCTGCTTCCTTCAAGATTACAGACTTGGAAACCCTCTGGGCCAGTTCTACTCTATACTATAGGGTCACTATGAGTTGGAATCAACTTGAAGGCGCACAACAACAAAGAAAAGCAACAAGAATACTTAAAAAATATAAAAGACTTACTGACTAAATTTGTAAGGAATTCACCTGGTTAGTAGTTTAGAGATAATTTAAATGAATTTTAAAAAGAGAAACATTTGTTTAAGTATATAAGAGGATTTATTGACCAAAATCTTTTGAAAGAAAAAAAATCTTGAGGATCAAACATTGTGAAATTGAGATTAGGCAAATTAAATGTCCACTCTTTTAAGAAATTTAAATGAAAGAGAATTAAAATGTTGGTATAAAATAGTTATGCATTGAATAAAGAGATTCTTAGGCCTTAACCTTTTTGTCTCTCCTCTAAGTTAAATTAAAAATGCATCTTTTAAGCAGTAAATCTTACCATTAACAAGGATTTATTAACACAGCTTATTTATTTCACTTTTCATGTCATTTGTTTTCTCTTTGCACAATTTGTACATGAAATAGCAGATATCTATTAGTGTTTTCTCTTTACACTTAAATGCAATACATTTGTTCAAAGTGGTAAAACTTTGAAGAATTGTTGGTATTTTTAAATGACATATACTGAAATTAAAAATAGTAAATAAACTTTGTTTTTAAACTCAAAACCTAGTATAGATATCTTATCTTTTTAATTTCTGTATTGCAGTTTTTTTCCTTAGGTGAAAAAATTAACCAATATAAAAATCAAAGAATGATAGAAATTGCAAAATAGCATTTAAGGAAAAAAATATATAAGCTTTCACCTAGGAAGGAAAAGTAACATTATCAATAAAAGCATGAAGGTTGGAGGCAGAGGACCTGTATGTAGATGCTGACTTTACCAGTTATGAGCATTGTTGGCTCGGTCTTTCTGAGCTCATTTTCCTGTCTTAAACAGGATTAAATAAGATAAAGTACATATAGAGCTCATTAGCAGAGTGCCTGGCAGATATTAGAAATCAATATATGATAGTATTACTAGACCTTAGTACATCATGTAAAAGAACAGATGTTTGAGAAGGAGAAATGGTTATTGAATAAAAAATAACAGGTCTAGAAATTTTTTAAATTTAAAATAAATATCTTTAATAGGCAATTGTAAGTGGTGGCACAAATGATTTGTGCTCAACTACTAACCTAAAGGTTGACAGTTTGAACCCATCCAGTGGCACCACAGAAGAAAGTCCTGGTGATCTGCTTCCATAAAGACTTCAGCAAAGAAAACCCTATGGAGCACTTCTACTCTGTAACACATGGAATCACCATGCTTAGTAATTGACTCAATGGCAACAGGTTTGGTTTTGGTTTTTATATAGAAACTAAGTAAGAGAAGTGAAATAATCTTTTAGGTACAGACAAGCTTCTAAAGTAGAGTAAAACCCAAGACCGCGCCCATTGCCACTGAGTCGATTCTGACTTATAGTGACCCTGTATTGCAGAGTAGAACTGCCGCATAGGTTTTCCAGGGAGTGGCTATTAAATTTGAACTGCTGACCTTTTGGTTAGCAGCCGAACACTTACCCACTGGGCCACCAGGGCTCCCTAACATGAGATACTTCTGATAAATACTGTTTCCATTTTATCCTTCTGGAAAGACATGGGAATTCTCACTGTATTTTCTTAACATTAGACAGTTCGAAAAATTGCCTTCCCAACGCAGAACAGAATTTCAAATTCTCATAGACTCCAGGCTTTCTGGAGCCATAGAGGCTGGATGAACCCCTGAAACTATTGCCCTCAGATAATCTTTAAAATTTAAACCAAAAGTATCTCCTGAAGTCTTCTAAAAACCAAACAATAATTTAGCTTAACTAGTAAAAAGTGTCAGCCTTGAGCATTATGCTCTTTTAAGAGCTATCTATATGGGGTCAAAGTAACAACAGGAACTCAAATAAAAATTCCTATTAGATAGGAACCTTAGGGGGCAGTGAGTTTATTTTGATGGGGGAGGAACAACCCAGAAAAGGAGGATGAGAATGGTTGCACAACTCAAAGAACGTAATCAATGTCACTGAATTTTACATGTAGAAATGATTGAATTGATGTATGTTTTGCTGTGTATATTGTCAACAACAACAACAACAACAACAAACAAACAAAAACCCCACCCATGAATGCCATATAGTATCAGGGTAGATGGATGGATGGATGGATGAATGGAGGATGGGTGTCTGGTGGATGATGGATGGATGGGTGGATGAAAAAAAAAAAGAATTGCCTTCCAATTGAAACATCTTCGGAATGGCATTCAGAAAAAAAAATTTTGTGATTTAGGTGAAAGCTTACGGAGCAAATTAGTTTCTCATTAAACAGTTAATACACAAATTGTTTTCTGACATTGATTGCCAACCCTGCAATGTGTCAACAATGTCCCCTTATCCACCCCAGTTTCCATTTATCCGGTTTTCCTGTCCCTTCCTGCCTTCTCGTCTTTGCTTTTGGGCTAGTGTGCCCGTTAGTCTCGTATATATGATTGAACTATGAATCATGTCCCTCACATGTGTTATTGTTGGCCCTGTAGACCTGTCTAATCTTTGGCTGAAAGGTGGGCCTCAAGAGTGCCATCAATACTGAGTTGAAAGGGTGTCCGGAACCATACTCTTGAGATTTCTCCAGCCTCTGTCAGACCAACAAGCCTGGTCTTTGTGTGTGTGTGTGTGAATCTGAATTTTGTTCTACATTTTTCTCCCACTCTGTCTAGGACCCTCTAATGTGATACCTGCCAGAGCAGTCAGTGGTGGTAACCAGACACCATCTAGTTGTTCTGGGCTCAGTCTGGTGGAGGTTGTAGTAGTTGTGGTCCATTAGTCTTTCTTTTGTGTCTTTGGTCTTCTTCATTCTCCATTGCTCCAGCCAGGATGGGACCAGTAGATGTATCTTAGATGGCTGCTTACAGGCTTTTAAGACCCCCGTCACTACTTACCACAGTTGGATGTAGAACATTTTCTTTACAGACCATGTTATGCCAATTGAGCTAGAAGTCCCCTCAAAAAATTTTTTTAAGTAATTATTTAAAAACCCAAACCCATTGCCGTCGAGTCGAATTTGACTCATAGTGACCCAGAACTGCCCCATAGTGTTTCCAAGACTGTAATCTTTACGAAAGCAGACTACCACATCTTTCTCCTGCAGAGCAGGTGGTGGATTCAAACTGCTGATCTTTCAGTTAGCAGCTGAGCACTTAACCACTCTGCCACCAGAGCTTCTTAAGTAATTATGTAGAAGAATTTAATCTATATTTGAAAGAAGATAGTTATGATCAGTACTCAGAAACGTGTAAATAATCTATAGGCGATTCTCCTTTAAAGCAAACCGAATAGATAATGTTTGAATTTATAAAAAAGATAAATGAGAGACTTATTATTAATTAGGAAATGATTAACTTCAAAGTCCCTTTAAGTAGTAATACCTCCTAGCAATCAAAATATGATTCTATTTTCAATAAAGTCTATTTAGACTTCCAATCTGGGAAAATGGAGTAGACACTTTTCCCCATTCTTCCCACTAAGTACAGCTAAAACCCCTGGACATTACATATAAAACAAACCTAAGAAGACTCTGAAAGGTGGAGTGAAGAAGCAGATCAGCCTGGGACCAGGAAAAGAGCAGTGTAGCAGACAGAAAACTTTTAGACAATAACCACTCCTCTCAACCCAAATATTAGAGAAAAAACTTATGGCCCCATCCCACTCATGCCAGCAAAAGCCCTGGAGAACCTAGACTTTCACCCTCACCAGGCTGTAACAAAGCATCTTAACCATCCTCTCCCTCAGGGGTGGTGGCACAGGAGATCGAGTAGGGAGCCTGGATATCCACCTAAACTCTTAAGAAACAAGGAGCCTCTCACCCTCATATAAATGGAGGCTGAGTGGGCAACCTGAACTTCTCTGACCTGGCAGTAACTAGCTGCCCCCCACCCCATGCCACCCACATCCCTTGCTGGAGCTGTGTTAGAGAAAACCAGCTAAAATAGGTTTAAATAATATCCAAAGCCTCATAACATAATACCCATAATGTCCAGTTTTCCAATGAAAATCACTCATTTTATCAATAATCAGGAAGATCTCAAACTGAAAAATATCAGTCAGAAGTTGCCAACTAAGATGATGGAGATGTTAGAATTATCTGACAAAGATTTCAAAGAAGATATCATAAAAATGCTTCGACGAGCAATTTCAAAAACAGTTGAAACAAACGATAAAGTAGAAAGTTTCAGCAAAGAAATAGAAGATATAAAGAACCAAGCTGAAATTTTAGAACTGAAAAATACACTCATTGAAACAAAAAACTCAATATATAGGCTCAATAACAGAATAGAAGGGACAGAGGAAAGAATCAGTGAACTTGGAGATAGAATAATAGAAATATGCAATTTGAACAACAGAGAGAAAATAGACTGAAAATAAAATGAGCAGAGCCTCACATAATTGTGTGACTCTAACAAAAAATCTAACATTCATGCTATCAGAGTCCTGGAAGGAGATAAGAAACAGGGTGAAACTAAAAATAAAGAAATAATGGCTGAAAACTTCTAAAAGTCGGCAAAAGATGTGAACATACAGATTCAACAAGCTGAGCCAATTTTCAACAAAGGTACCAAGATAATTAAACGGGGGAAAGAATAGTCTTTTCCACAACTGGTGTTGGGACACCTGGATATTCACATGAAAAAGAATTCATCTAGATGACTGCTTACCTCATACCATATACAAAATTTAACTCAAAATGGATCATAAAACTAAATGTATGAGCTAAATCTATAAAGTTCTTAGAAGAAAACATATAAGTAAATCTTCATGACTTTGAGTTAGACAAAGCCCTCATAGTTTGTTGCACCAAAAGCACAAGCAGCAAAAGAAAAAAATAAGTAAATCGGACTTCATCAAAAATGAAAAACTTTCATGGTTCATAGAGAGTTGCAAATTAAAACTACGATGAGATACAATCTCACCCCTGCTCGAGAAGACAAAGTATTATAATGACATGTGCAAAGACCTGGAGATAGAAACCAAAAGGGAAGAAGATGCTCTGC
>NW_004443965.1:11032967-11046508 GCF_000243295.1 Trichechus manatus latirostris
GACAGAGAACTGCCAGAAATTCCAGCTGGATTCAGAAGAGGATGTGGAACCAGGTGTATCATTGCTGATGTCAGATGGATCCTGGCTGAAAGCAGAGAATACCAGAAAGGTGTTTACCTGTGTTTTATTGACTATGCAAAGGCATTCGACTGTGTGGATCATAACAAAGTATGAATAACACTGAGAAGAATAGGAATTCCGGAACACTTAATTGTGCTCATGAGGAACCTGTACATAGATCAAGAGGCAGTCGTTCGAACAGAAAAAGGGGATACTGTGTGGTTTAAAGTCAGGAAAGGTGTGCGTCAGGGATGTGTCCTTTCACCATACCTGTTCAATCTCTATACTGAGCAAATAATCTGAGAAGCTGGACTATAAGGATTGGAGGAAGACTCATTAACAACCTGCATTATGCAGATGACACATCCTTGCATACTGAAAGCGAAGAGGACTTGAAGTGCTTACTGATGATGATAAAAGAATACAGCCTTCAGTGTGGATTGTACCTCAACATAAAGAAAACAAAAATACTCACAACTGGACCAATAAGCAACATCATGTTAAAGGAGAAAAGATTGAAATTGTCAAAGATTTCATTTTACTTGGACCTACAATCAATACCCATGGTAGCAGCAGTCAACAAATCAAACGACGTATTGCATTGGGCAAATTGGCCACAAAAGACCTATTTAAAGTGTTGAAAAGCAAAGATGTCACCTTGAAGACTAAGGTGCACCTGACCCAAGCCATGGTGTTTTCAGTTGCCTCATATACTTGTGCAAAGATGGACGATGAATAAGGAAGATTGAAGAAGAATTGACGCCTTCGAATTGTGGTGTTGGTGAAGAATATTGAATATATCATGGCCAGCCAAAAGAACCAACAAATGTGTCTTGGAAGAAGTACAATCAGAATGCTCCTTACAAGCAAGCATGGCAAGACTACATCTCACATACTTTCAACAGGTTATTAGGAGAGAACAGTCCCTGGAGAAGGACATCAAGCTTGGTAAAGCGGAGGGTCAGCGAAAAAGGGAAGGACCTTCAAGGAGATGGATTGACACGGTGGCTGCAGCAATGGGCTCAAGCATAACAACAACTGTGAGGATGGCGCAGGACTGGGCGTTGTTTCATTCTGTCATACATAGGGTCACTGTGAGTTGGAACCTACTTGATGGCAACTAACAACAACAGCCTGCTAAAATGGCACTGATCAAACACACACACAGAAAGCAACAAATGCTGGTGAAGGTGTTGGGAGATTGGAACACTTACACACTGCTGGCGGAATTATAAAATGGTACAATCACTATGGAAAACAGTATGGAACTTCTTCAAAAAACTAGAACTACCTTATGATCCAGCAATCCCATTCCTGGGTGTATACCCTAGAGATCTAATAGAAGAGACATGACTAGACATATGCACACCTATGCTTATTGTGAAACCCTGGGGGTGTAGTGCTTAGGAGCTCGGCTGCTAACCAAAAGGTTGGCAGTTCAAATCCACCAGCTGCTCCTTGGAAACCATATGGGGCAATTCTACTCTGTCCTGTAGGGTTGCTATGAGTCAGAACTGACTCAATGGCACCTAACAACAACAACGACATGCTCATTGAGGCACTATTCACAATAGCAAAAAGATGGAAACAGCCTAAGTGCCCATCAATCAATAAATGGATAAACAAAATGTAGTACATACATACAGTGGAATACTACGCAGCCATAAGAACAAAGATGAGTTATCGAAACATAATGTGGATGAACGTGGAGGACATTGTGTTGAGTGAAATAAGTCAATCACAAAAGGACAAATATTGTATTATCTCACTTTTATAAGAAGACAAGAGTAGGTATGTGTACAGAGACCAACGTTCATTGGTAGTTACCAGGGATAAGTGGGTGGGGGGGGGAGGGTAAATCACTCTCTACATAGTAAACACTTGTTATTTTTGGTGATGAGAAAGGTAGCACCAATGTGGGAGAAGTGCACACAGCTTGACCAAGGTAAATGATGTCACTAAGAAGTACAAAAGAAAAAAAGACGTTTTTGTTAAAGGATAGAACAAAGATAATTTTGCAACAACAGACAAAAAAATTGTGTATAGTTACATATGTATGTATATATTCATATATGTGTATGGGTATGTATATGAGTGTACATGTCTGTGCACATATAGGTTTACCTATATGTGTGTGTACCACCATACACCTGTCAGTGTTACATACTCTGGTGGCTTACATGTTGCTGTGATGCTGGAAGCTATGCCACTGGTATTTCAGATACCAGCAGGGTCACCCATGATGGACAGGTTTCAGCAGAACTTCCAGATTAAGACAGACTAGGAGTAAGGACCTGCCAGTCTATGTCATTGATTGAATTGTGTCCCCTCAAAATATGTTTCAGCTTGGTTGGGCATTGATTCCCAGTATTGTGTGGTTGTCCTCCATTTTGTGATCTTCCTATGTGTTATAAATCATAATCTTTGCCTGTGGTCAAAGAAGATTAGGCTGGGATATAACACCCTTGCTCAGGTCACATCCCCGATCCAATGTAAAAGGAGTTTCCCTGGGGTGTGGCCTGTACCACCTTTTATCTTACAAGAGATAAAAGGAAAGGGAAGCAAGCAGAGAGTTGAGGACCTCATACCATCAAGAAAGCAGCACTGGGAGCAGAGCACATCCTTTCAACCTGGGGTCCCTGCACTGAGAAGCTCCTTGACCAGGGGAAGATTGATGACAAGGACCTTCCTCCAGAGCCAACAGAGAGAGAAAGCCTTCCCCTGGAGCTGATGCCCTAAATTTGGACTTGTAGCCTACTAGATTATGAAAAAATAAATTTCTCTTTGTTTAAGCCATCCACTTGTGGTATTTCTGTTATAGCAGCACTAGATAACTAAGACAGTCTACTTGTGAAAAAAATTGGCCAGTGAAAACCTTATGAATAGCAGTGGAACATTGTTTGGTATAGTGCTGGAAGATGAGCCCCTCAGGTTGGAAGGTACTCAAAATACAACTAAGGAAGAGCTGCCTCCTCAAAGTAAAGTTGCCTGGAATGACAAATTCAAGAGGAATGGCATCGCATTCATCATCAAAAAGAACATTTCGAGATCTACCCTGAAGTCCGTCGCTGTCAGTGATAGATAATAGCATATGCCTACAAGGAAAATACAACTATTATTCAGATTTATGGACCAACCACTAATGTCAAAGATGAGGAAGTTGAAGATTTTTACCAACTTCTGCAGTCTGAAATTGATCAAACATGCAATCAAGATGCATTGATAATTATTGGTGATTGGAATGTGAAAGTTGGAAACAGAGAAGGATTGGTAGTTGAGAAATACCGCCTTGGTGATAGAAATGACGCCAGAGATGGCATGATAGAATTTTGCAAGATCAATGATTTCTTCATTGCAAATACCTTTTTTCAACAACATAAATGCCGACTATCCACATGGACCTCACCAGATGGAAAATACAGGAATCAAATCGGCTCCATCTGTGGAAAAAGACGATGGAAAAGCTCAATATCATCAGTCAGAACAAGGCCAGGGGCCGACTGTGGAACAAATCATCAATTGCTCTTACGCAAGTTCAAATTGAAGCTAAAGAAAATTAGAGCAAGTCCACGAGAGCCAAAATACGACCTTGAGTATATCCCACCTGAATTTAGAGACCATTTCAAGAATAGATTTGACACATTGAACACTAATGACCAAACATCAGATGAGTTGTGGAAAGACATCAAGGGCATCACACACGAAGAAAGCAAAAGGTCATTAAAAAGACAGGAAAGAAAGAAAAGAACAAAATGGATGTCAGAAGAGACTCTGAAACTTGTTCTTGAATGTTGAGTAACCAAAGCGAATGAAAAAAATGATGAAGTAAAAGAGCTGAACAGAAGATTTCAAAGGGCGACTTGAGAAGACAAAGTAAAGTATTATAATGACATGTGCAAAGACCTGGAATTGGGAAATCAAAAGGGAAGAACATACTTGGCATTTCTCAAGCTGAATGCATTGAAGAAAAAATTGAAGCCTCGAGTTTCAATACTGAACAATTTACAGGGAAAATACTGGAATGACTCAGGAAGCATTAAAGAAAGATGGAAGGAATATAGGATTACCGTAGGTAGTCCTGGTGGTGCAGTGGTTAAAGCGTTTGACTGCTAACCAAAAGGTCGGTGGTTCAAAATCACCAGCTGCTCTGAAGGAGAAAGATGTGACAGTCTACTTCAGTAGAGATTTACAACCTTGGAAACCCTATGGGGTCGCTGAGTCGAAATTGACTCAATGACGGTGGATTTTTGGAGCCCTGGTGGTGAAATGGTTAAGAGCTCAGCTGCTAACCAAAAGGTTGGCAGTTCAAATCCACTAGCTGCTTCTGGGAAACACTATAGGGCAGTTCTACTCTGTTCTACTCATAGGGTCGCTATGAATTGGAATCTACTCAACGGCAACTGGTTTGGTTTTTATAGTACCAAAAAGAATTGATTGACATTCAGACATTTCAGGAGGTTATCATATGTTCAAGAACCGATGGTACTGCAGGAAGACATCCAAACGTGCTAAAGGGAATAGCGAAAAACAATGAATTGACGGAGTACCAACTGAGATGTTTCAGCAAACAAATGCAGCACTGGAGATACTCACTTGTCTATGTCAAGAAATTTGGAAGACAGGTTACTCGCCAACTGACTGGAAGAGATCCATATACATGCCCATTTCAAAGAAATGTGATCCAACAAAATGTGGAAATTATCGAACAATATCATAAATACCACACACAAGTAAAATTTTGCTGAAGATCATTCAAAAGCAGTTGCAGCAGTACATCGAAAGGGAACTGCCAGAAGTTCAAGCCAGATTCAGAAGAAGACGTGGAACCAAGGATAGCATAGCTGATGTCCGATGGATCTTGGCTGAAAGCAGAGAATACCAGAAATGTTTTATTGACTGTGCAAAGGCATTCAATCATGTGGATCATAACAAATTGTAGATAACATTTCAAAGAATGGGAATTCCAGAACACTTACTTGTGCTCATGAGGAACCTGTACATAGACCAAGAGGCAGTCATTAGAACAGAACAAGGGGATACTGTGTGGCTAAAAGTCAAGAAAGGTGTGCCTCAGAGTTGTATCCTTTCACCATACTTATTCAATCTGTATGCTGAACAAATAATCTGAGAAGCTGGACTATATGAAGAAGAACAGGACATCAGGATTGGAGGAAGACTCATTATCAACCTGCGGTATGCAGATGATGCAACTTTGCTTGCTTAAAGTGAAAAGGATTTGAAGCACCTACTGATGAAGAGCAAAGACTATAGCCTTCAGTATGGATTGCACCTCAACATAAATAAAATGAAAATCCTCACAACTGGACCAGTAAGCAGCATGATGATAAATGGAGAAAAAATCGATGTTGTAAAGGATTTCATTTCACTTGGCTCCACAATCAATGCCCATGGAAGCCAAACCAAAAATACCCATTGCTGTCAAGTTGGTTCTGAATCATAGTGACCCTATAGGACGGAGTGAAACTGCCCCAAAGAATTTCCAAGGAGAGGCTGTTATATTCAAACTGCCCACCTTTTGGTTAACAGTGAAACTCTTAACCACTGCGCCACCAGGGCTCCAGCAGTCAAGAAATCAAACGACGCATTGCATTGGGCAAATCTGCAAAAGACCTCTTGAAAGTGTTAAAAAGCAAAAATGTCACTTTGAGGACTAAGGTACTCCTGACTCAAGCGATGGTATTTTCAATCGCTTCATATGCATTTGAAAACTGGACAATTAATAAGGAAGACTGAAGAAGAATTGATGACTTCGAATTATGGTGTTGGTGAAGAATATTGAATGTAATACCATGGACTGCCAGAAGAGTGAACAAATCTGTCTTGGAAGAAGTACAGCCAGAATGCTCCTTCGAAGCACGGACGGCGAGACTTCATCTCAGGTACTTTGGACATGTTATCAGGAGAGACCAGCCCCTGGAGAAGGACATTATACTTGGTAAAGTAGAGGGTCAGCGAAAAAGAGGAGACTGTCGACAAGATGAACTGACACTGCAACAGTGGGCTCAAACGTAGCAATGATTGTGAGGATGGCACAGGACCGGGCAGTGTTTCGTTATGTTGTATATACGGTCAGTATGAGTTGGAACCAACTCAAGGGCACCTAATAACAACAGCATTCTTGTAAAGGGCTTGTCACAGTGCCTAGCACAATGTAAGCACTCAGTAAATGCCAACTATTATTATTATTGCTTGCAATGAGTAATAATTTGTGTTAGGTGAATTGAAAATAATGATTATAAATGATGATTATTACCAGCATAACCAAAATAGAGGAATGTAGCCTTTTTTCCTTTTAAAAATGTCTGGGTTTTGATAAATGTGTTGTTTTTATTACTTGTTGTCTTGTTGGCTTTGACTCATGGCAACCTTATGTTTAACAGAATAAAATGTTGCCTGATCCTGTGCCATCTTCATGTTTGTTGATATGTTTGAATCCATTATTGTGGCTATTGTGTCACTCTGGCTCATTGAGGGTTTCCCTTGTATTCATTGATCCTCTGCTTTACCAAACATGTTGTCCTTTTGTAGTGATTGCTCTTTCCTGATGAGATGTCCAAAATAAGCAAGCCGAAGTCATGCCATCCCTGCTTCTAAGGAGCATTCTGGTTGTATTTTTTCTAGGACTAATTTGTTCATTCTTTAGGTAGTCCATGGTATATTCAATATTCTTTGCCAATACCACAATTCAAATGCATCTATTCTTCTTCTGTCTTCCTATTTCATTGTCTAGCTTTCACAGGCATATGTGGTGATTGAAAAGACCATGGCTTGGATCAGATGCAGTTTAGTCATCAAAGTGCCATTTTTGCTTTTTGAAACTTTAAGGAGGTCTTTTGCACTAGATTTGCCCATTGTAATGCATTGATTTCATGACTGCTGCTTCCATGCGCATTGAGTGTTGATTCAAGTAAAGTGCAACCATGGACAACTTCAATTCTTTCTCCATTTATCATGATGTTGTTTATTGGTCCAGTTGAGGTGATTTTCGTTTTCTTCATGTTCAGGCTTAATCCATACTGATGAAGACTGTACTCTACAAAAAATAAAGATGAGTTGAACCTATTGTCTAATCCCAACAAAGTGTAAATTATGGCAAATAGTTACAAAGCTTAGTGAAATGACACTTAAAGGGATCTCAACTCCAGGTCTTCTGTGGAGGGCATGGGAGGAAAAGACTAGTTAATCTTCTCTTATCTCTTGAGGGTATATATCAGAGTTTAAAAGCAAAGTTTTCTTCTATTGCCTGCATACTTTTTTGTGTTTGGTTTGTTTTTTCTTGTCCAAATTCATTTTCATCTGTTTGTTTTTGTCTTTGTGTTTCATCCTGGAGTCTTTCCTTAAATGTCTGGTGAGGCTTGGCTCTCCATTCAGGTATATTTAAGAGTAAAGCACTAAAAAGCTGATTGGAAGCTCTATTGTGATAGAGGAACTTGTGGCTTGTGGGCATCTCCATAGGATGACAGGTTACTGAGACAACTTTTGTGTTGGGGGACTCTTCTGGATTACAAAGAAGGCTCCTCTGATCTCCTGACTGGTAGATGTAAGCCTGATTTCTGGTGTTCTGGAACCTGGAAAGGGTGGTAGGATTGGAGGCATGAAGTCTCACTGTTCATTATGTCTAATTCTGATTAGTCCCTTGTTTTTACTCTGGTGCCTCATCCCTATTTTTTACTGTGCCTGGAGTCCCCAAGTCTGGAGCCTCTCTGATTCAAATACCATAGAGAATAAACCTCTCATCTCCCTAAGGCTGAGAGAAGACTAGCTATCTGGTTTCATAGGGTAGAGTTCCAATGCTCTTTTCAACCAGTTCTCTTGTTGTCAGCCACCTTCTGCATCTCTGCCTTTTTTAGTACCTCCAATTCCTGAGCTCTATGGAGAGAATCGACTTGCTTCAGTCTGGTATTAAGCAGTTACATTTCAGGTTCCTATGCTCTTCTAAAAAGGAGCCCTGGTGGCACAGTGGTTAAGCACTCAGCTGCTAACTCAAAGGTTGGCGGTTAGAACCCACCCAGTGGCTCCGCAGGAGAAAAGACCTGGCGATCTGCTCTGGTAAAGATTGTTGTTGCGTGCCATTGAGCCAATTCCGACGCATAGCAACCCTGTAGGACAGAATAGAACTGCCACATAGGGTTTCCAAGGAGCGGCTGGTGGATTTGAACTGCCAACTTTTGGTTAGCAGCCTGAGCTCTTAACCACTTCATGACCAGGCTCCAATAAAAATTATAGCCTAGGAAACCCTATGGGGCAATTCTACCCTGTCACATTGGGTCGCTATGAGTCACAAATGACTCGATGGTACCTGACAACAACAAATGCTCTTCTAAGCCAGTTTCCACTTCTCCATCTGCTTTTCATCTTCACAAATTTTTCAGCATTCCTTGTCTGCTATAGTCTCTCTCCAGGTCTCTTTGTGCTTGTGGATTTACACCTTTTAAAAAAATTTCCTTTCCTGTCATTTTCAAGGGTTTCAGAAGAAAGAAGATATAAAAATATGTCTGACAGGGTAAAGCAGAATTTTTGGTACTAATTTTTAAATGTATCTGTTAGATGATATTTTGGAAATGATTTGATTTTTAATTCTGAGTAAGAAAAAAATATTTCAATTTATATAATTTTGAGTCAGCAGCTTCACAACTGGGAATTAACTATTTAAAGAATTAAATTCAGGTTTAATTCCATTAATATTTCAGAAGTCAGTGTTGTGATTTTTTTAGAATTCATGTGGAATTACATGAAATCAATCGAAAATAACTGTCATATAATTTTTTAATGTTTCATATGCCATGAAAATTCTGCACAGAATTAGTTTACAAATGAATCAGCAGGTTTCAGAGAACAGAGATATTCTATCCAAAAAAAGTTTATATTTTTAAACACAGATTGTTGTAGTAAAACTTACAGATGAAAAAGTCTAGATACCTATAAGCATATCTTTTTTTTTTAAATTGTACTTCAGGTGAAGATTTACAGAACAAATAGTTTCTCATGAAACAGAAGTACATATGTTGTTTTATGACATTGGTTAACAACCCCACAACCTATCAACCCTCTAACTTCTCAAACTCTTTTTTTTTTTTGGTGAAAATACACATAGCCAAAGATACACCATTTCAAAAATTTCTACATGCACTAAGCATATCTTTTAAAATAAATCATCCCAGGAGACAGAAACCAAACAAGGACAATAGGAAAGTCTGTTTTAATTTTTAATTTCTGCACAAGAAATTCCGAGGTCATAATAGCCAAGCATCCCATGCATTCCACTAAAGGGTCTTTCTTCTCTAAAGATATTTATTCAGAAAATTTAAAACAATGAAAGATTTCTTTATGAAATATCCCCTTGGGTCTCTGTAGTTACATGTATGCCAGACTGGCTCCATTTTTTTTTCTTCATCTGCATTTTTAGTTCGATTTTCAGCTCCATTTCTCAGCTACTACTTGTGTTTTGTCATTAGTGCTCACTATAGTTTTTCCTTTAGGAGTCAGTTGATTGGCATTGTGTCAAAAGACCAATTTGTGATTCCGTATATTATGCTTTTCCTAGCACTCCTGTCAGGGAAGATTTAAAGAATTCTAAAATGAGGGCTGTCTCTTCTCTAGGTGGCTTGAAGTGGAAGTAGTAATTTGGATTTGCTTTGTCTATACTGATAATGATTGTTCAGTCAGAGAAATGAATTTTAAGACATGAAAGCTCTGCCTCCATTTCATAGGACTTGTGGAGCCCTGGTGACACAGGGGTTAAGAGCTTGGCTGCTAACCAAAAGGTCAGCAGTTCAAATCCACCAGCTGCTCCTTGATAACCCTATTGGGGCAGTTCTGCTCTGTCCTATGGGGTAGCTATGAGTCAGAATCGATTCAACAGCATTGGGTTTGGGTTTTTTTTGTGTGTGTGTGTGTTGCCTATGGGGGGAAACATATCTTTTGTCCCTTAGGACTGATAGATTCTAATCTTGGAATCGAATTTTTCTGAGGGAATGCATATTTATATAAATTAGAAATAAAACCCACTAGGGAATCTTATTATGAAGAACATATTAGTTGATAAAGCCTGAAAAAAATCAAAACAAAGGAAAAGTTCAACAATAATTGTGGATAAGCTATTAATTTATATTCCTTAACACCTTTCCCATTTCCTCATTAAACCCTTTCTCTGTGCTGGTTAGTCACATTTATGCTCATTTTTCCTTAAATAATTTGTGTTCTTTCCTCAAAAGAATGTTCTAATATATGGAGTGTATAATATTGTTACAAATAAATAGAATTCTGGAACTCAGATTGCTGAGGATACTGGATGCTACTATATTTCTACTTTGAATTTTTACCGTGATTCTAGTATATTGTAGGTTGTTTTGTTTCAAAGGATTATTTCTTACAAACTATCACACATCTTTTATTTTTTCTCTCACTTTAACATCTGAGTGGATGAAATTAAGGCCCATTTAATAGGTGCAGTAAGAAATATATATAGTTTACTGATCTGTGTCTATAGAATTTTCTTTTATGGTAAACTATAGTGCACTGTGTGACAGGATCTGAAGAAGGGCTCAGAAGTAACAGAATCAGGGCGAAAACATCTCTAAGCCATCCAGGTCAATTTTAGCTCGAGAAAGCACATCTTATAACAGTTAAGCTAATGGAAATCTTTCAATTTAAAAGAAAGGAGTAATGTGAGCAGATAACCCAAGGCAGTCTTACAGAAGTCACAGAGATGGACAGGGATATGAGAGAAGGAATCATCTCTGGCAGGGAGATTATCCGAAGATGAAAGATTTCATCTCATTTGAGTAGAGTTGTATTACTTTAGATTTTGGCGGGGAGGGCTTACAAGCAACAAAGCCATACTCTGGTCAGCTTAGGCAAAAAGAGGAAATTATTGGATGTCTACTGGGGTATATCTCAAGGAAGAGTTGTACAATTTATGCTAGGGATAAGAATACAACTTGTCTGCTGGAATAGCTGGCAACAGTGACTAGGAACGTCAAATCCTCTGCTTGTCTCTTGTTTCTGCAGACCATCTTTACTTGGGGAACATGGCTGCCTAGTATGCTCAAGGTTTATGTTTTATGGCTTCAAGCATTAAGGACCAACTCTCTTTCCATCTTTTTTCCTGTTCAAGACTCAAATTCATGGGGATGGGGCTCACAGGCCCCGACTGTGAGGTGCCCACACCTGGATCACAGGCAATTAACTATGTCCAGAAGAAGGGGTCACATTGCAACAGGACTGCCCTGCTATGGCTGCACTGTACCAGGAGAAGGAAAGAGAGAAAGAAGGGATAGTCCTTAGAATAAGCAGAGGGACTAGGGGGACTATCCTAGAGTTTTCCACTGCAGATGTACTTCTCCAAATGATTCAACACATGAGATTTAATTGGAAGAGGTAATTGGATGTTCAGATGCAACCCCCATTAAGCCATCATCATATTCTAGTAAGATAGCAGTACCTGAAGGTTTACCAAGGTTTATTTTAACAACTTAGATAGAAATTTATTAATATTAATTTTATAAATTTTCTCTATTCATTTTGAGTTGCAGCTGGAAAGCATCAATAAATCTAAAGCAGTTCCTTCATTTTGCAGAGGGGGAATCTAAGAGGTTAAATAACTTGACCAAGGTCACATGGTAAATAAGTGAAAACATCTGGCCTGGGATCCAAGTGTGAGTTCTTATCTAGTGCTGATATGCTAATATTATTTGCTTAGAAATAATTTATCTTTTGTTAAAAATATTTAAGAATGCTAGGTCCTTATTTGTATAGTTTTTTAATTAAATTGTACGTAAATCCCAGGCCTTACTGTGTCCAGTAGCATCAAGACTTAACAGCAGGTCAGAATGTTAGCTCAGAAATTGAGGAACCTCAATTCAGTGCAGTGTTCTCTCCTGAGTGAAAGGACACTTAACTTCTGCACAGAGATGACTTGCAAAGAGACCTGCAGGAAAAGCCAGAATTTAAGAAGCAGCTGTGGATTTTGTCAGCTTCAAGACTACTGTAATGCTTGATCACAATTTACTATGACAATGATGGTTCTGATCAGTAAAGATTTCAAAGCAGGCAATACCACTAAGGGCCCCATGCAGTGGAGACAGGCAATGAACAAGTTAACAAATAAACCAGATAATTTCAGATAGTAATAAGTGCCATGAAGAGAATAAAATGGGGGAGGGGTGTGTGATAAGGAGGAATAGGAGGCTACTCAAAATTGGAGGATGAAGGAAGGTCTCTCTGAATCAATGAAAGTTTCAATGAAGAAGAAACTATCAAAATAAAAACCCCATAGCAATAACGTCAATAATAAAACTATATAATCATATCAATAAAAGCCTCAAATGGCATTTGATAAAATTCAACATCCAGTCTTAAACACCTGAAAATTGAAATATAGGGTTGCCTTCTTGACAGGGAAAAAGAAAATACTAAGAATTTAAAAACAAGAGTTGACATCATAAATAGTAGAACAAATCTAGCAGCATTTCTCTTTAAAAAAATAAACAAAACAAAGATGCCCTTTGTCAATATTATTTTACAATATAATACTGAAAATTCTTATCATCACAGTAAACCAAAAACCAAGGAGCCTTGGTGGCACAGCGGTTGAGTGCTCTTCTGCTAACTGAAAGGTCGGTGGTTTGAACCTACTAGTGGCTCTGTGGGAGAAAAGACCTGGAAATCTGCTCCAGTAATGATTATAGCCTAGGTAAACCTATGGGACAATTCTACTTTGACCTATAGGGTCGCTGTGAGTTGGAATCAACTCAGTGGAACACAACAACAACAACAACAAACCAAAAACCAAACTTGTTGCCATTGAGTCAGTTCTGACCCATAGCAACCCTATGCATTACAGAGTAGAACTGCTCCATAGCGGTTTCTTGGCTGTAATCTTTATGGGAGCAGATCACCAGACCTTTCCTCCACGTTGCCACTGGGTGGATTTGCACTGCAAATCTGTCAGTTAGTATGTGAGCACAAAAGGACCCCCAAAAGAAATAGGAACTAAATGTTGGGGAGAAAAAGTGTTATTTGAAAAATAACCCAAGTAAATTCATCCCCATGCCCCACAAAACTATTCAATGAAATAGGCAAATACAAGATAAATCTGTATATGTTCATATCATTCCTAAGTATTAGTCATAGCTAACTAACCAAACAAAACCAAACCCATTGCCATCGAGTCAATTCTGACTCACAGCAACCCTAAAAAAGATAATTTAAAACAGATCTTAAAGGGCATCTATGCAAAACCAACAGCCAACGTCATTCTTAATGGAGAGAGGCTGAAAACATTCTGCCTGAGAACAGGAATAAGACAAAGATACCCCTTATCACCACTCCTATTTAACATTGTGCTGGAAAGTCCAAGCTAGATCAATAAGGCAAGAAAAAGAAATAAAGGGCATCCAAATTGGTAAGGAAGAAGTAAAACTATCCCTGTATGCAGATGATACGATACTATACATAGA
>NW_004443965.1:11047745-11048735 GCF_000243295.1 Trichechus manatus latirostris
AAAAAAACAGAACATAACAAATGTTGGAGGGGCTGCGGGGAGCTTGGAACTCTTATGCATTGCTGGTGGGAATGTAAAATGGTACAACCATTTTGGAAAACAATATGGTGCTTCCTTAAAAAGCTAGAAATAAAAATACCACGCGATCCAGCAATCCCACTCCTAGGAACACATCCTAGAGAAATAAGAACTGTCACACAAATAGACATATGCACACTCATGTTTACTGCAGCATTATTCACAATAGCAAAAAAGATGGAAACAACTCAAGTGCGCATCAACAGATGAATGGATAAACAAACTATGGTACATACACATAATGGAATACTACTAAAGAGTAAAGAACAATGATGAATCTGTGAAACATCTCACAACATGGATGAATCTGGAGGGCATTATGCTGAGTGAAATAAGCCAATCACAACAGGGCAAATACTGTATGAGACCACTATTATAAAAACTCATGATAAGGTTTACACACAGAAACTAAATTACTAGGGAGGGGAGGGAGGGGAGGAAAAAACACTAAATAGACAATAGATAAATGGTAACTTTGGTGAAGGTTAATATAGTACACAATACTGGGAATTCAACACAACTTGACCAAGGCAAGGTCATGGAAGCTCCATAGACACATCCAAACTCCCTGAGGGACTGAATTACTGGGCTGAGGGCTGGGGACCATGGTCTTGGGGGACATCTAGCTCATTTGGCATAACACAGTTTCTAAAGAAAATGTTCTACTTACTACTTTGGTGAGTAGCATCTGGGGTCTTAAAAGCTTGTGAGCAGCCATTTAAGATACTTCACTGGTCCTACTCTGTCTGGAGCAAGGGAGAATGAAGAAAACCAAAGACACAAGGGAAAGATTAGTCCAAAGGACTAATGGACTACAGTTACCACAGCCTCCACCAAACTGAGTCCAGCACAACTAGATGGTGCCCGGCCACCACCATCATCTGCTCTGACAGGGATCACAATAGAGGGTCT
>NW_004443965.1:11048835-11049859 GCF_000243295.1 Trichechus manatus latirostris
GGACAGAGCTGGAGAAAAGTGTAGAACAAAATTCTAACTCACAAAAAAAGACCAGACTTAATGGTCTGACAGAGACTGGAGAAACCTTGAGAGTATGCCTCCAGACACCCTTTTAACTCATTACTGAAGTCCCTCCTGAGGTTCACCCTTCAGCCAAAGATTAGACAGGCCCATAAAACAAAATGAGATTAAATGGGCACACCTGCTCAATGGCAAGGATGAGAAGGCAGGAGGGGACAGGAAAGCTGGTAACGGGGAACCCAAGGTCAAGAAGTGGAGAGTGTTGACACGTCATAGGGCTGGCAACCAATGTCACAAAGCAATATATGTATTAATTGTTTAATGAGAAACTAATTTACTGTGTAAACCTTCATCTGAATTACAAATTAAAAAAAAAGAAAAAAAAAAGGAAAGAACCAGGGCTTCATGTTCTTTCTTCCCAGTTCAGTCATGGCTGAGAAAGTGACACTGGAGCAGACCTGCATTTTTGAAATTTGGGTGAACTAGAACCAGAACTGGAATGGGAAAAATTAATGGTTGAAGCCCTGCTAGAATCCTAATCTCCCTCTCAGAAAACAACAGCAGCATACATGTTACATAGCTACCAAATCTCTCACTCGTCATATTTTGCACAGAGTCAACAGCGATGTCCTGTTCAAAGATGATGGCTGACCATGCCACTTAGAATGCCTCTTCCAAGTCTCCCATTCCAGGGCTTCAACCCATAATTTTTCCTGTTTCAAATCACCCAAGTTTTGAAGGTTCAGGTCTGTTCAGTTTCGCTTCGTTGGCCATGACTGAACCAGTTCAAAGCCCTGGAAAGAACCAGCCCTGCCAACATCCTGACTTTAGCCCAGTGAAGCTGGTTTTGGGCTTCTGACCTTCAGAACTGGAAGAGAGTAAATGTGTGTTGTTTAAAGTCACTAAGTTTGTGTTAATTTGTTACAACAGCAATAGAATACAAACATACTTATTAATTTTAAAAAATTAATGAATAATTTCCAGTTTATGAGAAAAATCAGAG
>NW_004443965.1:11050838-11059637 GCF_000243295.1 Trichechus manatus latirostris
AGATATCTGTATTTGACTTTAAAATTGTTTAAAAAAAAAGATGAAGCAAATATAGAAAAGTACTATAATTGTTAGATGTAGGCAACAGGTATATGGCAGATTCATTATACTGTTATCTACTTTTCTTTATGTTTGACATTTTTAATAACAAAAAGTACATTATCCCAAGTTCTCAAAGTTCCCCACAGGGACGCACAGTGTGAATCATATCACTCGATTGGAGTGAAGATCCCATCTTAAAAAAAAAAAGATCTTATTTACAATGTCAGTAAATTATAAAATATATGAAAATTAATGTGGGATGTTCAAGGTTTGTAAAATAAACTATAAAAGTTAATGAAATAATTAAAAAAATGAATGAAGAGATATAATATGATCATGAGTAGAAAGGTTAAATGTAGTAAATATGATGACATTTCCCAAATTAATGTATGATTTAACACATTCCAATTAAAAACCAAAAGTTTGCAAAGCTTGATAGAATGCTTCCAGAATTGTTTGGGCAGAATAAATGAGAAGAATTATCAAATAGTACTATAAAAAGAAAAAGAACAATGTGGAAGAGCTATACTTGCTAGATATTAGAATTTTAAAAGAAATTAGTGGAAATGATGTGACACTAGTTAAAAATGAAATAAAGGGTAATCAAATAAATTAGAAAACCTACTTTATGTATAAATTTAATATGTGATGAACTCTGCCTAACCAAATAATGAAGAAAAGAGTCATAATTTAAGAATTACTAAGAAACCAGATATTAATATGCAGAAAAATTAACTTAGACCTTCAGTTCACACTATATTTTTATTCATTCTGTAAGAGGCTGCCCATTGAGACTTTAATTTTTTTGAAGCTAGCATTAAATCATTTAAAAGTTACCAGCTGTTTTCTTTCTATAAAAGTAGAGTCATCAATTCATCTTTGGAGCCAACTTTCATATTTTGGGAAAATCACCAGAGTGGATCTTTTTGATTACAGAAGTGTAGAGCCAGTACTCAACCCTTCCTTTTGAGGAAACTCGAATCTCTAGTAAGCTGACAAGTTTGGTTTAGAAATGTATGTTGGGTTTATTGGCTGGCGTATCTCCTTTCAGAATCAAGGGGAAAAATGTATTCCCAGAATATGGATTTAGGCTGAACTGTCCTTGCAAAGGAGCCCTGGTGGCGCAGTGGTTAAGAGTTCCACTTCTAACCAAAAGGTTGACAGTTCAAACCCACCAGAGTTTCCTTGGAAACTATGGAGGCAGTTTTACTCTGTCCTATAGGGTCGCTATGCATCGGTTTTTTGTTTTTTGGTCCTTGAAAAATATTATTTAATTATTTTGAAAGAGAATGTGTGTGTGTGTTGTCCAAGTAATTGCTCACAGAAGATTGTCATATCCCAAGAGGGATGTGTAGATCTGATCTCTTTATGGTGGGGAAAAATGTGAAAGGAAATCAGGACTGGGCTTAGAATAACACTACTTAGATGGGACCATTGTGCCTTTTACATGGTGATATTTAAGACAGAATAACTCAGATCTTGAAAATGCACTGCTGACCTTATCATTGCCTTGTCTGGCCCCCATAGGGGCCAGACTATATATCCTATGTATGTGTTCCCACTGTCAATTTTTTTCGGGGTAGGAAATGGAGCAGACCATGAACTTGGAGAGGAAAGATCTCTGAATATCTCTGTCAATTTCCATCTCTCTCCTACCTACCTCTCTACCTTCACACACACACACATACACACACACCCACACCCACACACACATTCCCACCATAAGGGTTCTTAGGGCCAGTGCTCCAAAGTGTAGAGATACCTGAAGATTTCCTGTACTATATTGTAGTTCTTTCATCCCCAAATCTGTAGTACATTTTTATTCATTGTTTTTGCCTTGTCTTAACTGTGCTTTGGAGAATTAAGGGAGAGATCAGTGTCCATGCTTGGAGATAAACTGCCAGGGCAGAGTGGCATTCTGAAGAAGCTGGTTATCAGATGGCAGGGGTGACCCTTGGCACTCCAACAGTGGTGACAAATGATCACTAGGTCTGATTTAGTGGAGCATGCAATAGGTTGAAAGTCCATGGAAGAATGGGTTTCTTAGAGCCTGTGGAGTGTTGGCTCATGGTTTTCATAATTTGGCTGTTAAAGGAAATGTGACTTTACCTTGTTATTCCAGGTTTATGTGGTCTGGGAACTACTGGGGCTAATTCACTTGTTCACTTATTCATTCATTCCACGAATATTTGTTGTTTGTGCACTATGTGCTGGTACTAGACTATGCAGTCATGTATTTACAGTGATGACTAATAGAGTATCTGCCCTTTAGAAGAAAACTCCAGTTAGATTAAGAAGTTTGAATAGTAACAAATCAAATTGTAAAAATATAAGAAAATAGAGGAGAGCAAATAAAGAAATGAAAATGGAGAAGATGGGTATACATGACTATATAAACATTTTAAATGTCTATAAAATGAAAAACAATAAAGGAAGGTTAAAAAGAAAACAAGAGACTGAATGATTGTAATAAATATGACAGATAAAGTAATGAAATCTCAAGTATGTCAGTCTAAGTCAAAGTCTAACACCAAACTCCTAAAGAACAAAAGGTCACTAACAGCTTTCAAATAGAAAATAACTTTAAAAAAAAAACCTTCAATAACAATTAAATAAATTCATGTCAAAAACAACAATAAGGTAATAATATTTTACATTTCAAAATTTAAAAGTGTAATAAAAATCATAAAATTATGAATAAGGCTATGGAAAAATGAGCATCCAGGCATTGCTATTGTCAGTATAAATGGATTCAATACAGTAATTTTTAAAAATCAACAGCATTAAATATTAAAAGCATAAAAGTATAAATGCCCTTTTACTTCTGAGAATTTATCCTGAGACAAAACTACACTATAAATAGTAATTACCAGCTAGAATGCTTACTTTGTGCCAGGCACTTTCCTAAGTGCTTTCCGTGTATTAACTCATTTAATCTTCACAACAGCCATATGAAGTGGGTGATTTATTACCCTTGTTTTACAGATGAAGAAACAGAGGCACACAAAAGTTAAATAAATTGCATAAGATCACATGGTTTGTCAATGGCAGAGCTGGGATTTGAAGCCAGGTAGTGTGACTCTACAGTGTGGACTCATAACAGTGCTGCTTCAGTAGAAGAAGGCTCTATATACCTAGATGCTTGTGGCATCATTAGTTAAAATATTTTTTAAAAATAGAGGGAATGCTTAAATATTTTATGGTACATTCATTTAATAGATAATTATTCAACCAGAGTTCTTCAGAACTTTTGTTTTCCCAGGGGTGGGGTTGGTAAAGCCCACAGACTTCACAAAAGCATTACTTGTCCTTTTGCAGCCTTCTCTATGTCCCTACATCTTTAAGCCATTCATAAGGATCAGGAGACCCTGTTCCAAATGGGTACTTCACCATTTTCTGTTACACAGGTCTGTGGGTCCATATATTATGTCATTAGATGGACAGAGTTTCTCTAGGAGTATAAATTACCATCTTCCCTGGATACTTTAGTCCTATTTAATGAATTTATACATTTCTTTGACATCCTAGTTCCATCTTTGTTACATTATCCAAGTAAAGCTTCTTCTTAGCACAAATATATTAACATATTTATCAACATATTTCTTACTGTAAAGGACTGTGGAGATCTAAGTAGGTTTTTGTGTTGTAAATGTTAGGGAAAGAATTTCAAAATATTAAAAATAAGTTTTTATTTATACAGAAACAAGACTGAAACCAGAGAACAAAAACATATAAATTATGTATTTTAGAATAACTCTCTTCATACATTTTTCCTATGAATTAATTACAAAAATAATACCTCCCATTTATTAAATGTCTACTGTGTGCCAGGCACTATGCTAGCTCTTTACATAATTTATTGCTTTTAATTATGTCAGTAACCATAAAAGTAGCTATTATTTATTATCACCATTTTACAGATGAGAATACAGATACTTGGAGAAGGTTGGTAATTTGCCCCAGCTCACACTGCTCATGAATGAGGATACAGGATTTAAACCAGATCTGTCTGAATCCAGAGATTAAGCCGTTAATCATACTGATACTACCTTTTTCTTCTTATTCTTTTCCAAAAATAAATATACAGTTACTTTCTCTAGTGTTCTATGATGAAGTTCTAACCCTGTGATTACAAATAATATTATAATCAGTTGGCCTGGAAATGAAGAAAATATTATAAATAAAACTAAAAGTGGTTTACAATATTGAATATGAAAAAAAGGCTAATTTATGAAAATTTCTTTGAAGAGAGCCCCGCCATAATGATCAAATAAAGAAGGAAAACAAGTAAGGGAATGTAAAAGCGGAATATGAAACACTCTCAACAAATTTACATGTATTAGTATGTTTTCTTAAAAGGAATATTGTGTATAATAAGTGCTAATGCCAGGAGGGATTGAAAAATTAGAAATTTCATTTAGTGTACATAAATGAAATCATAACATGTGCATATCAGCACATAAGTATGTACTGATTTCAACTGCAACTCTTCTTGCAGAAGAATACCTTTTTCTCCCCCTTTTTTCTACTGGTTTTCTACAGAGGAATCTCACTTATACCAAAAACTTTTCCACTTAACTCAAAGGCTGGCACCTTTTCCAGAGTGGTAAATTGTACCATTTTTGACTGAGCGCTACCATAAGTAGCTCCCAATACTTCTCTTGCTTTTTATTCCTTCCTTTATCCTATTCTTGAACTTGAGGGTTAAAAAAGTTCTTACAAACTTAGGAAAAGACTGATTATTCCAAAGCTATGGTAACAAGTCGTCACCAGGACTGGTTTTAAACCTGTTTTAGCCATCAACAAGCATGTGCCTCAGTAAACATGCTTTTTACAAGCCAACCAATCAGAATCAGCCTCTCACTTCTGAAAGTCAGCCAGTCAGAGACAGACTTACTCTAATAAGCAAGTCTCTGAGTGGTATCCAGTTGACAATAGTCTCACCCAAGTAAGCATCTTCTGCAGATGATGTCAACCCACATACTGCTCTGAGAATCCACCAATTCCCGAACTCCATGCCTTCCCCCAAAACCCCCCATAAGGTCAGCAGTTTGTTGTGCTGGAACAGACTGTGCCTAACCAACATAGTTCTCTTTTACTATAACAAGCAGTAACTTAGTTTTGTCTTTTTATTTCAGATATTGCATGATGGTCTCATTGTCTTTTGACAGTTCTGGAGGTTCCACCAAGATCATTTTGAAGACCCTAATTTGGCAGTGTTCCAGGGGATCTTTGAACCAGCAGGTACACTGACTGGGCACCTTGTACCAAAATTCTATTTACCCTTCAGATATGCTATCAGGTGAGTCAGTCTCAACAACAATTGGAGGTCTGACTAATTTCATGGAACTCTTGTTATCCTAGGGTTTATAACCAAGTAAGTCTTTGTTTAAAGTAATTAGACCTTTTGGTTTAGAGGTGCACCATTTAGTAAATAATTATACCTAGGTCTTTGGATATGATCATTAGACCTTTTGTTTTGGAGGTATGCCATTTGATGAATGTTGTTGTCATTACCCTGCTCATTCTCCTGCTGCTTGCCTTACTTTTGCTGCTGTTTGTCTCTATGTACAAAGTCTTGTTTTACATGTTCCTGTTTTATTCTGGATTTTTCTGTTTCTGCTGAATGTATAACGGAGTTTTCCATAGGGAGCAGAAGAAGCCATAGACCTGATAAGTTTCAACCAGTTGAAGTCAGCCTTGAGCCTTGGCTAATGGTTAGCGGTCCATTGGACCAGCAACCAGTTCATGAAAAAAGTATTCGTCAAATGTTGTCTAGGGTCCTCTATAAAACCTTCATAAGGGCACTATTTTTCTTGATAATTTGTGAAAGAAGGTCTCTTTGTTTAGTCCATACTCAGGAGTCAAGTACTGTCAGGTTGTTAACTATGTGGTCCCTTCCTAGTTTCTGCTAGGGAACCCAAACATCTTTCAGAAGCCCACACTGCAGGCTGATCATAGCAGCCTCTCTTTATTTTGAGTTTGTCTATTCCAAAGACCCATCCTCTTTCTGGAAGAGTTTGTATTCATTTTAAAAAGATGTACTTTTCTTGGTAAATGGCAATATTTTTTTTTTTTTTTACTTAGAATAATAATGACTACTGTGGGGAAGGTTTGATATGTTCAAATCCTTAAATTCATATGCTTAAGAGGAACTCGAAAGTATTAGGAGACAAATTAACAAATAGTCAATAACCATCTTCTTTAACTGGTATTTCAAGACAAAAACCCAACAAAATTATAATTTCAAAATACTCTCTTTCAAAGACTTTGTAACCTTCTGAAACTTACCCTCTTTTCATTTCTCTTTCTACTCACGCTTTACCTGACCTTCTAAATGACTGTCATGGGTTGAACTGTGTCCCCCTAAAATATGTGTCAACTTGGGTAGGCCATGATTCCCAGTATTGTGTAATTGTTCACCATTTTGTCATCTGATGTGATTTTCCTGTGGGTTGTAAATCTTACCTCTATGATGTTCACGAGGCAGGATTACAGGCAGTTATGTTAATGAGGCAGGACTCAGTCTATAAGATTAGGCTGTGTCTTAAGTCAATCTCTTTTGAGATATAAAAGAGAGAAGTGAGCAAAGAGACATGGGGACCTCATACCACTAAGACACAAGAGCCAGGAAAATAGTGCATTCTTTGGACCTGGGGTTCCTGTGCTGAGAAGCTTCTTAACCGGGGAAGATTGATGACAAGGACCTTCCCCCAGAGTAGACAGAGAGAGAAAGCCTTCCCCTGGAGCCAGCACCCTGAATTTGAACTTCTGGCCTCCTAGTCTGTGAGAGAATAAATTTCTCTTTGTTGAAGCCATCCACGTGTGGTATTTCTGTTATAGCAGCACTAGATAACTAAGACAATGACCTACCCTTTTTTCAGGGTTTTCTAAGGGAAAGAAAAATCACATTGTAAAATTTCTAGAGCAGAAGGCAAATCTACAGAGGTTGAGTCAAAATTTTGGTCTACAGCCAAGTTAAGGGCCATAATTAAGGATTTTCCTAAACCTTAGTCATATACGCAGAAATGTGTGGCAGAACTCACTATTTTGCTGCATACTTACTTTCCTCTGCTACAAATCTGTGCCAACGAATTCAAGCTGTTAGCTCTTGTTATGGATTGAATTGTATTCCCCTAAAAGTTATATTGAAGCCCTAACCTCTGTACCTGTAAATATGACCTTGTTTGGAAATAGGAGTTTTCTTTGTTTATGTTAATGAGGTCAAAAGGGATAGGGTGAGTTCTAAACCTAATCTGTTCTGAGTGGTGTCTTATAAAAAGAGGAGAATAGACACAGACACACACAGGGGAAGGCTGATGCCACAAGAGGATACATCTAAAGCCAAGGAATGCCAAGAAATGACTGGGTTTATAGAAGCAGATCATTTTACCTGGATCCCCAATCAACGCCTATGGAGGCAGCAGTCAAGAAATCAAATAATGTATTGCATCGGGCAAATCTGTTGAAAAATATCTCTTTAATGTGTTGAAAAGCAAAGAAGTCACTTTAAGGACTAAGGTGTGCCTGACTCAAGCCATGAAATTTTCAGTCGCCTCTTATGCATTCGAAAGCTGGACAGTGAATAAAGAAGACTAAAGAATTGATGCCTTTGAATTATGGTGTTGGCAAAGAATATTGAATATGCCATGGACTTCCAGAAGAAGGAACAAATGTGTCTTGGAAGAAGTACAGCCAGAATGCTCCTTGGAAACGAGGTTGGCAAGACTTGGTCTCATGTAATTTGGGCATGTTATCAGGAGGGACTAGCCCCTTGAGAGGGACATCATGCTTGTAAAGTAGAGGGTCATGGAAAAAGAGGAAGACCCTCAATGAGATGGATTGATACAGTGGCTGCAACAATGATCTTAAACTTAGCAATGATTGTGAGGATGGTGCAGGACCTGACAGTGTTTTGTTTTGTTGTACATAGGATTGCTATGAGTGGGAACCTATTTGATGGCACCTAACAACACGTAAAACAGAAGCAGAAAGAGACAAGGATCTTCCCTTAGAGCCCACAGAGAAAGACAGGGAGCCTGGTTCTGCCAGTGCTCTGAATTTGGAAGCCTAGACTTTAAAACTGTAAGAAAATGGACATGTACAGAACACTCCACCCAACAGCAGCCAAGTATACTTTCTCTTCCAACACACGGAACATTCACCAGAATAGACCACATATTAGGCTATAACGCAAGCCTTAACAGAATCCAAAGCATTGAAATATTACAAAGCATCTTTTCTGACCATAAAGCCATCAAAATAGAAATTAATATCAGAAAAAGCAAGGAAAAAAGATTGATCACATGGAAACTGAACAACACCTTGCTCAAAAACTACTGGCTTATAGAAGAAATTAAGGATGGAATTAAGAAATTCATAGAATCAAACGAGAATGAAAACACACCCTGCCAGAATCTTTGGAACACAGCAAAAGCAGTGCTCAGAGGTCAGTTTATAGCAATAAATGCGCACATCCAAAAAGAAGAAAGGGCCAAAATCAAAACATTAACCCTGCAACTGGAACAAGTAGAAAGAGAGAAGCAAAAGAAGCCTTCAGGCACCAGAAGAAGGGAAATAATAAGAAACAGAGCAGAATTAAATGAAATAGAGAATAGAAAAGTAATTGAAAGAGTTAACAAGACCAAAAGCTGGTGCTTTGAAAAGATCAACAAAATCAATAAACCATTGGCCAAACTGACAAAAGAAAAACAGGAGAGGAAGCAGATAACCCGTATAAGAAATGAGATGGGTGAT